>NC_135398.1:6273543-6592829 GCF_051989625.1 Stigmatopora argus
GGAAGATTGGGTGGAGAAGTGAAAGTGCCCCCCCGCCCCGCCTAACCATCCCATTTGTTTCCGTCTCATGGTAACGGAGCCCAAAGGCATCCATCCACCTGTCCTGGTTTGGGAGGCCCTGATTGGTTCCCACAGAGTTGATTATCTCTACTTGGTCTGTTAGGATTTCAGAGAATCATTCAGAAGCAGTGAACATTTTGGATAAGATGTGGGTGTTTTTTTCCGCCGTTCTATTATCTGTCACACAGGTAATTGGACTTTATTCTGTCTTTTTTTTAAATTCTTTTTTTTCCCAATTTCATGTTGTTTTGCCACGTTAACTAATACTGTTCTTTTCCCTAGATGCTACAAGTTTTGGCAACAGGTGAGTGTTTAAAATAATAAGCACTTTGAAACACCATGATTATTATTATTTCAATAATTAAGCTAAAAAAAATAATGATTAGTATTAACAGCAATAATAAAAAAAATATGGACGAATACCAAAGAACCTGACTTTATAGCCCTTAATTTATCACTAGTAGACGTCCAATCCATTTAAACTGAGATTGTGGCAGCGAATGAACATTTGCGCCATTCCTCCCACTTGTGATTGGACTCCGTGTTCCGTCAATGCCAGCTAAAGACTTTAATGCTATTTTGAAGACACAAACGATTCAAACGTAGTAGTTTTGCTGTACTATTGATTTATCTACTCTTCATGATATACTGTTCCACATAGTTGAAGCAGCATTCAATTGAACTGCTCTTTACTGCCATTTTCCCCAGGATGTAATATTGTGTCAGTGACATCCCCTTCAGCATCATCCCTGGAGATCCAATGGCGTGATGACAATGGCGGTTCCGTCTATTTACTGGACTTACGAGTGGTCAACTCCACCAGTATTGCCCCCGTGGTGGTGATGCCGTATCCACCCAGCACTCAGAGGCTTATTCAGGGTTTACGACCCGGCCACGCTTATATAGTCACGCTCAAGGTTTTTAAGTTTTACACGGTTGTGTGCAATGACACTCGGCAAACTTGGACAGGTGATAAGATCTTTAACCAGACATTGGTACTATCACAGTTCCTTATATTAAAAGTCCTTCTCCTTCTCCACAGTGCCTGCCAAATCCCAGATCACATATTCCAGAGCTATTTCCAGTACTTCTATAATATTTGAGTGGTCAAGCGTATTTGGAGCCGAGAGCTACACCTTGTATGTAGAAGAGTTGTTCAGTATCCCCGTGAAGAAATACAACCACACCTTCACGGTTTTGAGCGGACAAACAGATGGCCTGACTCCGTCCACGACGTACAACTGTTACATTTACGCCTCCAACGCAGCCGGAAGGGGCGCCAGGAGTAACATCAGGACAATCACGACGTGTAAGCTTTAGCGAAAAACAATATTTCGATTCACGTGCACGCCAGTAACCTTTTTATTCCGTCTTCCCAAGTGGTGGAGCCACCGACTGCCGTCACTCTCGTCTCGACGGGAAGGAACTCGGCTCTAGTGTCGTGGGATTCCGTGTACAAAGTCTTACTTTATCAAGTGACCGTGACCGACGACGATCCCAGCAACACGCCTGTCGTCAGGAACACTTCGTCAACATTCATGCAGATCAATAATCTGGAGCCTTGCTCCACCTACACAGTGGGCATATCATCGGTCAATGTGTTCTTGGTACCGGGGGAGTCTTCCAACGTCACCCACACCACCTCCAGTGAGTATGTCATGACGGAGGCGAGAGACGGACATTTTATTCGCTGCCAAGTTCAAAAAGATTGGATGTCTATCATTGATCAAGCGATTTAACCTTCTAAGACCTGGCGTCTACATGTGTGGACATCACATTTTTGGTTGTCGCAAGACTACAATGTTAAATTCTAGACTACAAGGGCCTGGGCCAGGCCAAATCAAGAGCACCTCTGCTGGTGGTAGCCGATTAGTGCACTGTATTTTCCAAATGAACGGATAATAACATGCACTCGGTACACCCCTCGTTGTTCAACAATTAACCAACAACTATCGCAAAAGGGGTTCAATCAATTAATATTTTTTCTACAAAGTATTTTGCAACTGCCCTAAGAATCAAGATGTCCCTAATTGCTTTGAGTAGCATTTGCGATCTTTCTTTCGTGGATCCATTGAAGATCCTCATGCGATATCTGCTGTCCAAGTAGCAAAACAAAGACTAACAGATTTCCCTCTTCTTGTTTAGCCATTAATCCAGTGACATCTATCGAGGTGGACTACAGCTGCAACAGCGGCACAGTGACAGTAACATGGGACTTGGCGTTTGGCGCCAACTTATACCGGGCCACGGCTGTGGACGGCACGGGTGCATCCCTCAACTGTACTTCTGACTCCAATAGCTGCCATATTGTCATGCTTAAGTGCGGCGAGAAGTACAGAGTCCACGTGACGGCAATATCAGACGACTGTGAGAGTATCGCCAACACCTCCACCCTGTTCGAGACAGGCGAGTTTGCCTTCCGCGTTTACTTTGTTACTAAAATGGATTTTATCCTCTGATAAGTTGGCCCACTGGGAGGCTCTTTCACTTGCTCCTATTGTATCCCACAATCTTTTCTCACAGACACACCACACCCTCTCATTCGTTACTAAACGTGGACACTCAATACCTTAAAAATTTGAAGGTTTTTTTTTTTTTACAGTCAATTGAAGTAGGGGAATATCTCAAAAGGTCGGTTATCCTAAAGTCAGACTAAGATACGCTATTGAATATATTCGCTATTATTCCGTCTCCAGTGCCCTGCGCGCCGTACCACACTTCGACTAGCCACGACTGCCCCAGCAATGTGATTCTCTTCAGCTGGGAAAAAACGAACAACACTTTCTACTACGTGGCATTGGGCGTAGACAACAACGGCCAAGTGACAGAATGCCGGACACAAGACAGCTCCTGCTTTTTTACCAATAACGGCTGTGGGAAGTTTTACACTTTCACCGTGTACGCTGTCAGCTCGGAATGCAACAGTGAAATCAGTCAACCAGAGTTTGTCCGGACATGTGAGTATCATAGGCTGAAGGGTTTAGAATTGATTGGCCATGATAAGTCTGGGAACTGTATATAACTCCATCACCCTTCCCTTACAGCTCCTTGTCTTCCAACAAATATTAAGACTGCGGCAGAGTGTCAATCCGAAGCCCTGATCACTACCTGGGATTCAGCCGCAGGAGCTTTGGCCTACACCATAGAAGCACAGGGCAATACGGGAGAAATCTACAACTGCACCTCCTCTTCCAACAGCTGTGCCGTGACCGGTGTGCCCTGTGGTGACCACCTCAGTGTGTGGATCATCGCCTCAAACGACAATTGCTCCACGGACAGGGTTCTTGGAGAGGTTGCACAGACTGGTATGTGCTGGCTGAGTGGTATACACGTTGGGTCAAAAGTTTCTTAATGGGTTTTGGACTGGACATTGTGTTGGTTTAACCTTCTAATCCGACTTCTTGATATTCCAATATGGCATTTGGGACAAAGAAACAATGAAACTGAGGTTTCTTATCTCAAAGTAGATTTTCTATGGCCATGGGTACTCCAGTGTGAGGGGAAAAATATACACATCCGTAATAGCAACACCCAAAAGCCTACTTTAGTTTTGTTTTAAGGAGGAAGCGTTTTCAAATTGAACATCAATAAACAAGAGTCCCTATGTGAATCACCATTAGCAGGATAAATGACAAATGAGTAAATCTACAGTATTTCCAGTTTTACACTGAGCTGATTTGTTATTTTCCATCACTCCAGTTCCTTGCACCCCCACTATCGTCTCGGTATCAACCGACTGCAGCCAAGACTCGGCAGAAATCACCTGGACAACGAGCGTCGGTGGCATATTTTACAGCGCAATCCTTCAAGATTTGGATGGAAACTCACACGACTGTTCTTCACTGGGCACGCAATGCGTAGTGGAAAACTTACGATGTGGAAGGAATTACACGGCCCACATTATCGGGACTAATCTCAAATGTAACAGCAGTGCAAGTGACGAGATTGCTTTTACCACAGGTAATAATTGACTGTGAATGTAGCAGTGAAAAAAGAAATACAGAAAACATGGCATTTACCTTTCACTCTCTTCTTCATCCTTAGCGCCGTGTCCTCCTGATAACATCGAAGCATTCAGAGATTGTGATGCCAACCACGCTCTGATTGTCTGGCAGAACCATCTGCCAACAGGCAACTACACTGCAACGATAGAAGACCAAAATGGAGTTCAACTCACCTGCAACAGTGACACTGTCAACAACTGCAAAATTCCTAATCTACCTTGTGGGAAGAGATATAATGTTACAGTTACCAACAATGATGGAAGCTGCCTTTCTACTTCCACAGCAATCACAATGGACTCGGGTACTACAGAATTTGCTTTTTGAGATACGTTTCTCCTGTACTTGCTCAAAGCTGTATTTAATATCATCTTTAATAGTTCCGTGTGGCCCAGAGGATGTCGAAGCCGATATAAGATGTCCTTCAGGCGAGCTGATATTGACCTGGAGCATCCCTACCCCAGCAGACAACTATACAGTCACCATTTCTAGAGGGTTGGGTCAGCCCATATATTGCACCTCCACAGAGACCCAGTGCACCAGCGGAGAATTGATCTGTGGAAGCACCTACTCTGCGACCGTTATAGCAGTCACCGGGTCGTGTCAGAGTATGCCCAGTAACGAGATCGTCGTGCAAACACGTAAGAACACGCGTCATGCTGAGGGAAACTTAATGTCAGTTGCGTCTTACAATCAAAAGACTAAAAAACGCTTATATTTTACAATCCTTTTGGAGACTTTGTGAGAGGATATGAACAGTAAAATCAATAATGAAAACAGATCTCCTTCCATACATCCGTGTAAACCATTCTTGTTTCAATGTTTCTTTTTTTTTTTATTCAGTGCCGTGCCCCGCTACATCTGTCATTGCTGAGTCGCTGTGCGCACCGGATCCTGTTACTGTGCAATGGACGGCCAGTGACAGTTCCACATCTTACACTGCCGTCGCAGTGAGCAGTGCAGGCTATTCGTCGCAATGCACCACCAATGAAACAATGTGCTACTTCCATGACCTTATGTGCGGGGAGGTTTACAACATCAGTGTGGCAGAAACGAGTGAAAACTGCACAGGTCTCCAGGGGGACCCCGTGACCCTGTACACAGGTAACTCTCTTTTGACTTCCAGGTCTTTGAGATTCGCGACACTCACAGATTCACTGGTTCACCTCCTCCAGAGCCTTGTGCCCCCACCAATGTTTTTAGCCAGCTGGACTGCATAGCTCACACCTCTGATGTGTGGTGGGACTCCGATCCAAATGCGGTGAGCTACACTGTGACAGCCACCAGTCCGGATCAGACGCTCACCTGTGTTAGCTCAACCTCTAATTGTACACTAACGGACCTGCGCTGCGATCACTCCTATGCCATTTTTGTGACGGCCACTGATGGCAGCTGTGTCAGCAGTAACAGCCTCTCCATCTGGCAAGCACCAGGTAATGGATGGCAGTTATTGTACTACTTGAACATCCGCAGTTACTTGGTTCTACCCACCTAGAAAATTGAGTCTCGTGTACTCTCGTATTTATCTTAAATCTCACGTACAAGTTGTTTCCAATTTGTTTGATGGCAAGTGCACTCGTGTTTTTATGATCTTAGTACCGTGCGCGCCAGAGGGAGTCAACACCACCATGTACTGCAGCACCAATGATGTAATGGTCAGCTGGAAAAACTCTTCTTGGCCACTTAACTACAGTGTCAGCGCCACACCTCTTTCTGGAAATATGACTTCAATCACTTGCCAGACTGACACCACTTACTGCACTCTGACTGGCCTTCAATGTGGGCAGACTTACAATGTGTCTGTAAAAGGTTGCCATGGCGATTGCCCCGGAGCATATAGTGTTCCACTAACCATCATGACAGGTATTGCAACATGAAATTTAATTGTAGAAAGATTGGGGAAATGACTTTGAATAAGCATCGGAGAAAAAAAATGCATTGTATTTTGGTCTCTCCAGTTCCGTGTGCACCTGTGCTCTTGGAAGCAATGACAGATTGCACTACCAACTCCATCGGGGCCTCCTGGAATCCTTCTTTGGGCGCAACCTTTTATACGGCAACTTTGACGGGACCAAATGGCTTCACTGAAACTTGCCAGACACCGGACACTATGTGTTACTTCAGTAATATTCAGTGTGCTACACAATATACCGTTAACGCCACAGCACATGACCACTACTGCTCAAGCACCTCCGTTCAGACGACAGTGACCACTGGTACTTTTGAAAATTGTGAGGCTCAATGCGATTCATTTCACCGAATCTAACAATTTACCCTTCTCATACTTCATCCTCAAGGACCATGTGACCCAGTCAATGTGGCTGCTGAGCTCCAGTGTGGGTCTAATTCAGCTGCAGTATCCTGGAGTGCCGGTGCTGGGGCCACGGCATACACTGTTATAGCTAACAGCTCACAGCACCAAATATCCTGCTCGAGTCAATCAACTTCCTGTCAACTGGATGAGCTGCAATGCGGGGTGATGTACAGTTTGATCGTGCTCGCTGACGATGGTCAATGCAACAGCACAGGAGGTTCACCGACAATGTTGATGGCAGGTAGTGATAAATTCATTGAGATTGCAAAGGCCACAGTGGTCGCCGGAACACGCTGCAAAGATTTTAGGCTAACCCTTCTTAGAATGAAAACCACACTTTCATTTTTTCCCAGCTCCGTGTGCACCGTACATTGAGACTAGCACTCAAATCTGTGGCGCCAATTCCTCCTCCGTGTCCTGGATGCCCACGGCTGATGCCACACTTCACGCGACCGCGACAAGCGGCCACTCCGTTTCCTGCAGTTCAGTAAATTCATTTTGTGAGCTAATGGATTTAGAATGTGGCGAGACCTACACGGCCACGATCGTAGCCAAGGGAAGCCAATGTGATAGTTCTCCTGGAGAAAGCGCTAACATTACCACAGGTAGGTGCATTGCACAGGTCCATCGATTGGATTTTTGCAGATATTCTTCAACTTGGTTTCTATTTGTTGGTTTACAGCTCCCTGTCCGCCAGCATCGGTTTCCAAGCAGTATGTGTGTGCCAACAACACAGCCTTGATTAGTTGGAGCGAGACTTCTGGGCATCTCAGCTTCCAAGCAGAGATAACTGGACTTGGCTACCTGGACAGTTGCAGGACTACAGATACCAGTTGTGTAGTTCATAATCTTCCTTGTGGCTTGGAGCTTGATGTTACTGTCCAAGCTGAGGGGGCAGAGTGCAATAGCACCCCAAGTGCCTCTCAATCACTCCAAACAGGTAAGTAGCCAGATATACTATAAGAACTACATTTTACAAATGCACCCAATCTTAGGGATAATTCATTTAGCTGTTTTTCCAGTTTGTCTGTCACTTCCCCCCCACATTTCTCACAGCCCCGTGCGCTCCAGAGAACGTCAGCGCCGCATTGATATGTTCCAATCACTCTGCTCTGGTGTCATGGGTGGGAAGCCACACCGCTGTTGAATACACAGTGACGTCTACTGGCCAAGATGCACACACACATCAGTGTCATTCCAACACCACTAGCTGTCAGCTATCACACATCCACTGCGGTGAAACATACAACATCATTGTCACGCCGCACTCCGAGTCGTGCCCTGGAAGACCGAGTCAAGTCCACAGCTTCCGAGCAGGTGCACAACCATCATAAATATCATGAGGCAACATTGAAAAGACTCAATTCCTCTTTTTTTAACCACCCTTTCTCCAGGTCTTTGTCCCCCCAGTAATGTAACAACATCTCCACCATGTGCGAATAGCAGCACGGTGTCTTGGTCCAATGTAGCCGGGGCCGAAATGTACATAGCCACGGCGACAGCCGATGACGGACACGTTCATAATTGCAGCGCCGGTGTTTCTACCTCATGCCAGTTCACTGACCTTCACTGTGGGGAAAGCTATTCCGTCACTGTGGTCACCGTGGACCGTGGTTGCTGGAGCGAGCCAAGTTCTGCAGTAGAAATGATTACCGGTGTGTGTAACTACTCTCCAGATATACACACTTGCATGAATACTAACTTCCCTACCGTGTCATGCCAGGTCTGTGTCCACCCACCAACCTTGCGGGCGAGGTCGCCTGTGACACCAATGCAGTAACCTTTTCATGGGATCGGATTCAATTGCCGGGAGTTTCCTACATCCTAAAATATGAGAAACTCTATGGGACACTTCCCCCTTTAACCTTGACGGCTTCAAGCGCTTGGCACACGCTGACCGACCTGCAGTGTGGAGAAAGATATGCCTTCTACATTGCATTTCTTGATCAGGCTTGCCAGAGTAGCTACAGCCCTCCTTTGGAATTGAGCACAGGTTCGTCATCATTACAGTTCTGATATTTTGAGGGTGGCAGCAAAATTTGATCAAGGTGTTTTCGTTCCACATCCAGCTCCCTGCCAGCCCACAAACTTTGCTGCTCGTGTGGACTGCGGGATGAACAGAGGTAACTTCAGCTGGTTCGAAAGCAGCGGAGCAACTTTTTACACGGTGGAGGTGACAGGGGATCACGGCCATGTGGCGTCCTGCTCGTCCAATGACACTTCATGTGCTGTCAGACTTCATTGCGGTCGTTCGTATTCGGCCTCGTTGGTGGCATCCACCGAAAGTTGCAACAGCACTCAACATGCGGACATATACTTTGACTCAGGTGAGGAAAAACTCTGTGACAGCTTTCAAACAATGTTCATAATGCTATTCGACTTGCAAAGCCAGGACTTAATTGACTAACTGGACACGCCAGTGCACCATTGCTCAGCTTACTTGGCAAAGAGACTTACTGCAACTGAGCAATAATGAAATTTCCCGATTCAACTTGTCTCCACTAGCTCCCTGTCTCCCAGAAAATGTAGAAGGTGTAATGAACTGTTACACTAATGTGATGGATGTGAGTTGGTCTGAGACACCTGGTTCAGACAACTACACGGCCTGGGCCATCAGCTTGGAAGGACACCGAGCTTCCTGCAACTCCACGTACAACAATTGCTCCATCCGTGATCTGCAGTGTGGCCACGTCTATGAGGTTGTCGTCACCTCTTCCTCTGTTCATTGTGAAATCATCGCTGGTTCTGACTACAAGGTCCAAGCTGGTGAGTCTCAAAAATTTTGGTAGGGGCAGAACAGATCAAATGATTCTTTGTCTGTCTGTAGCGCCTTGTAAACCAGAGAACATCACGGGGGATCTTAACTGCAGCGCCAATATCATGAGAGTGACGTGGGATCACGTCAGCTCTCAGGTTCAGAACTTCACTGTAGAAGCCACCTCTGCTTCCGGTGTTAACTCCACTTTTGAAACCGATGAGGATAACTGTTACTTCTTGGACCTGAGCTGTGGACAACTCTACACTTTCACGGTGACAGGTCACACGAACGTCTGCATGAGCGAGATGAGTTACCCCACAGAGATACTGACCGGTACATCCCCTCAAAATTACTCACTATATCCAATTTTTGGTGTTGTACAAAACTACAGGGTGTTTCGTTTTTTTGGTTTCTAGGTCCATGTCCCCCTAGCCAGTTGTCCGCCGAGATGAACTGTGCCACTCGAATAGCATGGGTCAGCTGGGATACGGCTGCTGCAGCCTCAGCCTACATCGCCCAGGCAACCTCCACCAATGGTCACAACTCCTCCTGCAGTGCGATGGGAAGCACATGTGAACTTAGCAACCTGGTCTGCGGACAGAATTACTCGGTTATTGTGGAATCAATGCATACTGGCTGTGCTGGCCCGGCTACTTCTCCGGTCTGGCTTACTACAGGTGAGCTTGAACTTCCCATTGCAACAAATGTAAGGTATGTGTGTGTCCATCCAGGAAAGAAGAAATTGTAAAATTTTGAGAGAAATGAGTGTGAGCGTGAATGGTTGTCTATCTCCTTTATGAGATGAAAGTCTTAATATTACAAGAATTAAGCCATTTAAGGTAATATTATAAGATTAAAATCATAATTTACTAGAGAAATATCGTCATTTACGAGAGAAGTAAACCTGGATCCCAAAACAGATAAAACAAACCCAAGATGACCTATAATACTATTCATTAAACCCAAAAAGCACAAACACAAAAAGGGTCCTTGACAGATGGCTGACAAAAGATATGTTAAAATAAAAATGGCGCAATGAAAAAAGCATGCCACATCTCAAAAAAGTTTGTACAAAATTGGTCTAAACAACCATACAAGAACCTGTAGTTTTGTATTTGTTTACGTGAAAACCAATATTTATAGGATAGATGTATTTTTTTTCCATCGGTTGTTGGTGGATCTAGTTCAAATGAAAGAATTTAATTTGAACAAATCTATCGACTCGCACTCTCTTCCCAGATCCCTGCATTCCTGTAATTGTCTCGATCAACTACATTTTAAGTGATGCCCAAGTGACGTGGCAAGTAGCAGATGGAGCAAGTTCTTATTCGGTTTGGGCTGTAACTGACCAAGGCGGGGAAGCTAAATGTAACAGCGCAGGAACAAACTGTCATTTGAAGGCCCTGCAGTGCAGTCAAATCTACAACGTGACGGTAACAGCTCAAAACCAGGCTTGTGACAGCGTCACTTCTGACACGTGGCAGCTTAAGACAGGTAGGTCGGGACGTCAAGAATGGCTGTGTGAGATAATATAGACGTGCTTATCAAATCCTTTGTGATTATTGTTTTTCAGAACCATGCCCGCCTACCAACATTCAGGCCGATGCGTTGTGCGATCAATCCACAGCGACTATTTCCTGGGACCTGAGTGCCCTCGCTGTGGGTTACATCGCCTACATTTACGAACAATCTGGACCCTATAATTACACGTGTGAGGCAAATGAAACAACCAATAGCTGTGTTGTCTCGGGACTCGTGTGTGGCACCCAACATGATGTGTGGGTCACAGCCTTGGGAGAGGAACACATCAGCAATGATAGCACAGTGGTCACATTCACAACAGGTACAGACATCCTCACGTCACATATTGACCTTACCCACTCACAATATTTTTATTAGTCTCTCTGACGGTTTGGGGGAGGAAAGGTTGCACTTAACAGCAGACAAAACACAACTAAGGCAGCATGTAACAATATTTACTGAACCCAAAAAACACCCAGGCAGAGGAAGTAACAAAAAGGGTCTGCAACAGAAGACCGATACAAATTTAAAAATACCAAATGGAACCGGAACGACGGGCGAGGTGCAACAAGAGAAGGGTGGGAGAAAAAATAAACTTAGCACAATTACAAAACACGCAATGAACGGAGACTAACAAGTAGCAAACGGGCACAAGATTAGAAATTGGCAATTGCGCTTAGCAAGGCAATACCTCAGCACCTTTCCAATTGGGGGAGTTTTAAACATTACTGTAACTTCTTTAAAGACAATAGAATGTTCTTCCTAAATCAACAGGTCCTTGCCAACTCAGCGGCATTGAAGCCATTATGGATTGTGAAATCAAGTCCGCTACAGTATCCTGGCTTCCCGGCAATGGAGTTGCGTTGTACGCGGCTCAGCTAACGGCCTCGTCGGGCCACACGGCGAGGTGCAAAACCGTGCAGACTTACTGTCTCCTCACAACTCTGCAGTGTGGGGAGGAGTACTCTGTGGGTGTGACGAGTGTGGCGGGCCCCTGCAAGAATATTACCTTTATGTCGGGATACCTCGCCACAGGTAACACGTGACCCAAAAAGTGTCACACGGGTTGGGCAACAATCAAAGCTATTTTCAACTGCTCACAATGTCCACGTTACAGAGCCGTGTACACCGACGAATATCTCCATCCATTATAACATGAGTGAAGCCCTCGTCACATGGGGAGCAGCTAGAGGAGCTGGATCTTACTGGGTCCAGGCTGTGACTTACCAGGGCTCGACTGCCACGTGCAACAGCACCGGCACCCAGTGCAACGTGACCGGCTTGCAATGTAGTCAAATCTACAATGTCACGGTGGCTGCAAAAAATAATGCATGCAACAACACGGCCATGTCTGAGATGTATCAATTTGTGACAGGTGAGTCCAGTTTTCTCAACCAAGGCTACATTGCAACAGTTTGTGTTGAAATGAATTGATTATTTCTATCCAAGATAAATAAATTGTTTTTTCCCATAAGTCTGGTAAAAGTGAGTCTTCTCACGGAGCACTAGACATTTCAATTCCTGAGTGGAATTATTGGACAAAATACCAGAATTGGATACTATTTTACAGCAAAAAAAAACCTTACAGCCATATAGAATCAAAGGGGATAAAAATGCGAACAATGGGAAAGTCATTGTAATGACGCAACCCGAATATGTTTTTCCTGCCATTTCAGCACCGTGCCCACCAACCAATGTCCAAGTTGACGTGGATTGTACACAACATACAGTCGCCGTTTCCTGGGAGCCGAGCGAGCTTGCCGTAGGTTACATTGCCTACGTTTATGATTATTATGGATACACGTTGACGTGCGAGACCGCAGACACAAACACAGGCTGCGTTGTCTCTGGACTTATGTGCGGCAGCCATTATTATGCTTTGGCCGTAGCCTTTGGGGAGGAATATAACAGCTCTGAAAGTGACATGGTCTCGTTCTACTCAGGTATAGAAGTACCGCTAAATTCGTTAAAAATGTAGCGTCTGCGAAAGAAAATACAAAAACCTGAATAATTTCCCTGTAATTTTCCTAGCTCCGTGTTTGCCCACCAGTGTAGAGGTCGAAGTTGACTGTTACTCCAATGGAGTTGCGGCGGCATCTTGGATTGCTCCTCTTGGCAATGCAAGCATTTCCCTAACAGCCAGTGGAAGTTTTCAAGTCCACTGCCAAGCCAAGTACAACCTTTGCAACCTGGAAGGTTTGGCCTGCGGGGAAACCTACCAACTAAGCCTCACTGCCAGCAACAGCCAGTGCAATGTCACTATACCGATGGGATCTAACTTCACCACACGTGGGTTGACAAAAATCCATAAGACCGTACGTGTCTGAAGACTGACCGATAAAGCTAACATCTACCCCGCAGGTCCGTGCCAACCTCAGCGTGTGGGCGTTGACCTTCCCTGCGGCTCTGGAACTGCTGTACTGTCCTGGGAAGAAATGCCTGAAGTGGAACTTTACATGGGAAGCGCTGTTCCGAGCTCAGGAGGGATGGAGCATTGGTGTAATTCCACAGACTCAACCTGTGACTTCCCAGGGCTCGCTTGCGGGGAAACATACAACTTTACCGTCAAGGCATTGAGTCACGGCTGCAGTAGTCAAGTTAGCGACCCCGTGTACATTCAGACAGGTACTTAAAATGTTACGCCACAACAGTAGCACCTTGACTTTGGAATTCCTTCTTATTTGACAATTTTTCCCTCATGTCAGAGCCTTGCCAGCCTATGATTGTGTTGGCTCAGCCATCCTGTCAGAGTAACGTGGTGCAGCTTATCTGGCTTCCTGCAAGCGACGTATCGCTTTACCTAATCACGGCCACGGGAAATCTGGGATATGTGGAGAACTTCAACACGACCCAGGCGAGCCTAATCACCGCTTTACCGTGTGGCCAGAATTATAGCATCATGGTGCAAGGACGAGGCAGCAGTTGTGACAGTGAGCCAAGCAGCCCCGCCTTTGCCAAAACACGTAAGATGTTATTTTAGCATACATATACATACTATGTCTTGGGTTTTTAGTTGTTCATATGGCGAGACACTGATTGGTTAATTGAGGTATTTTTAGTCAAAACTTGAGAGCGTTCCAGATACATCGTCGCTAAATACCAAATACTTTAGTACCATATGTGTATTATTCAACACATTGGCATGAATGTGGTATTAAATGGTTCAAACGCATTTAAATACATTTCAATAGTCTCCAATCAGGTAACCATCTTCGATCCTCATCCACAGCTCCGTGCATCCCCCGTCACGTGACGACCCTTGAGCAGTGTGAGACGAACACAGCCTCTGTCATTTGGTGGGCCAGCGACGGCGCCAAAAAGTACATCGCAGATGCCATGGGTCAAAACGGAGACACGCACTTGTGCTATAGCAACCACACCAACTGCACCTGGGACGACCTACACTGTGGGGAAGAGTATACTGTGCTGGTTATGTCCGAGGATGACTCCTGCACCAGCCTGCCGAGCAACAGCAGTGTCATTCATATGGGTATTTACATTTTGGAAACACCTGCCTACCTCTTCTTCTGCTTTTACCCTCTCCCTATTCCAATACGCCTCATCAATAGCATTCACATAAAAATACAAATACCTGAAATACATTTTCCTTCCAGCTCCATGTTCACCCGAGAATGTCCTCGCCTCTGCGGATTGTGACACGAACCTTGTTTCGTTGAGCTGGGACGCTAGTAATGGGTCATCGGTCTACAACGTGTCCCTTGAAACAGGAGGGCAAATGGTGTCACGTGACACCAACAACACCAAAACATACTGGTCCGACCTCAGCTGTGGGGCAAACTATAGCTTCACAGTAACACCTTACAACCCTTACTGTTTGGGCATGAGGAGCATACCGGCTTTCATACAAACATGTAAGTAAAATTCTGACAATGGTCGCAGTTCCAAAAAGCTCTGCCGTCAGCTCAGTTCATGTCTTGTTTCTTAAGGGCCGTGCCCACCTCAGGGGATCTACGCTACGCATGATTGCCTTTCTGGTAGCGCCAAAGTCATGTGGCAACCCAACAGTGGCATGGACAACTATACGGCCTTATTGGACTCTCATTTTGGCATCTCCCAAACCTGCACGTCATATTCTGGCGAATGTAACGTGTTCGGGCTGACCTGCGGTCAAAACCTTTCCGTCTCCGTCACGGCATCCAACCAGCAGTGTGAGGTCACTTCTGTTGCAGATCACACCTTGCAGTCAAGTAAGGATTAAGTTTTAAGTGTTGTCTTGATTGCAAGATACCAACTGCATGAATTGATTTTAGAATACCTTACTGTATTTTTTTAAATTATTATTACAGCGCCATGTAGTCCCACCAATGTCTTCGTGGCAAAGGATTGTCCCAACAACACGGCCGCCGTGTCGTGGTCTACCAGCGATGGCGCGACACACTACTTAGTGACGGCCTCTTGTTACCATGGCAATGTCAGCCACCACACCTCAGACCTCAACTACACTCTGGATGATCTCATGTGCGGTAGCCAATATTCCATTCAAGTGGTGGCAATGGATGACAATTGCTCCAGTATTCCCAGTCAAGCTGTGGTATTTGACTCAGGTGAGCGGGGGATCGTAGAGAAAGAACACCATTGACAAGTCTAATCATCGAATAAGCGTAGCTATCTTGGAAACCAGTAATCTTTAATTTTTGGAATCAATCTGGGAAATGAGCACACATCTGTTTTTCCCAGCCCCATGTCCACCCGAGAATGTGACCACCCAGCTCAGCTGCATGTCCAACCACTTGAGCGTTTCTTGGGACTCCATGGAGTACGCTGACTACTATCTGGTGTGGGTAAACGAGGACAACGGAGGAGGAGTTGGTGACACCTTTAACACCACCAGCAAAGAGTATTCCAGCACTTACCTGAACTGTGGGAGTACCTACGCTGTCCAAGTCACGGCGGTCAAAGGAGATTGCCAAACCCAATCAACTCTCAACCACGGAATTTTGACAGGTAAAACCTTACCACAATCCAGATTTCCCTTCTTTTACCAGAGGTGTGTAAGTAAAGTACTCACGCTTTAGTAGAAAAGAACACAGACTTGAAAATAGGGATGTACATTCCTCCCCATCCTTCAGCTCCTTGCCAGCCTCAAGGCATCCAAGGCAGCCTCGACTGTGTGACCAATTCAGCCTGGATCTCATGGAACCCTAGCCTGGGCGCCGACAGCTACACCGTATCTGCGCTCGGGGAAGACGACAGCGAGGCCAACTGTACCAGCTGGAGCAACAGCACCTGCGAGGTGGAGGACCTGGCGTGCGGCATTCTTTACAACTTTAGCGTCATTGCCAAGAACAGCGAGTGTGAAAGTTCCCCAAGCACCACCATTGAGTTGCAAACAGGTAACGGACTCTTTTATACTCCCATTCACCAACAATGCTAAAATTCCACAATGGAACATCAAAAGTCAACAGCACGGTTAAACATTCCAAATTGTGTGCGCACGAATGCTCGTTCATTTATATACGCCCATGTATTATATTCTCCAGCCCCCTGCTCCCTATCCGCCATTATGGCCATCCCCGAATGCGACAGTGGCACCATTCTCGTCCAATGGGAGATCATGGAGGGCGGCGAGGGAAGCACCATTTACACCGCCACTGCTGAAGGCAGTGACCACACCTACTTGTCCTGCAATAACACCGGCACAGAGTGCACCCTCCAGTGGGCACGGTGCGACCTCCACTACACCATCATCGTTTCCGCTTCGTCAGACCTCTGCAGCGGTTTGAGAAGTCCACCTTATAAAATAAGCATGGGTATGTGATATGTTTGATATATTGCGTTTCCTAGATAAACTACAAAATTCAATTCCTGTAGCAGGTCAATAAACCCTCCTCGATTTGAGGTATTTTCCTGTTGATTTTGGGGCAATTGCGGTTGATTTTCTGTTGATTTTAGGGCAACATCTGTTCATTTCGTGTAATTTTTGGGGCACCTACAAATCAGTTTTTTTAGGTCACTTTCTGGTGATTCCTAGTCAACTATTGTTAATTTGGGGGCATGTTTTGGCCAGTACCTGTTGATTTTGGTGCAAATACAGGTCTCTTCCTGGTGACATTTATGGTAAAAAAAAAGAGTTTTTACCCAATAGGAGTGAAAGGGGAATTTCTTAACAGAAACTTTCTATAGCATCAAATCAAGTGACAAAAAGAATTGTATATGTGTAATGTATTTTTTAAGTTAAATCGCCAGTTTTACATCCAATGAGATTCTCTTTTTTTTAAGAAACGTGAGTTTCGAGGAAAACTAAACTTTTGAGCTAGCCCAAAACAAGACAAAGTTTTTCTCATCTCCTCAGAACCGTGTCCACCACGAGAGGTGAATGTCAGCGCCTCATGCGAGGAGCACAGCGCTCTCGTGTCCTGGACGCCCTCGCCGGTGGCCACGACCTACCGTGTCGTCGCCACGGCAGCAGATGGACACGCGCATAGCTGCGATGGCCCCTACGCTAACTGTAGCTTGTCTGGGCTGCACTGTGATGAACAATATGCAGTACACGTGACAGCAAGCCATGAGAACTGCACCGGCCAAGCAAGTCATAATGTGACTTTCAGCACAGGTGCAAATATTTTATGTATCCGTATATGTTTTAATCAATGAAAAATAGTGAAAATTACATGTTAATTTCAGCAGTTCAAGTAAAACTTATATGTAGGACTGATTATTAAGCATTGGATCATTAGTCTGGTCACAGGTAAGACAATTAACTAAATTTAAAAATGTAAAACCAAACCTTGTATTACAAGTATAGCCTCTTGTTATTTTTTAAAAATCAGTCTTCAATTTTTTGAAGATTCCAGGCATTTTTCCCCCAAATAAAAAGTTTAATATTAAATGGATAAAGTTGTATTTTTGAAATTCAGTTGTTGAGCTAATAATATCTTTTTTCCTTCAATTCAAATTTCATGGTCTTCAACCAAAACATAACATCAAAAATAAGCATAATTACTCCAGCAAAAAGTAATACAACTATCATAACAAAATGTATTTGTTCTTGAGATTTTTTATAAAAATATATTTTTCTTACAATATGATTCAGTTGTATTATAAAAACAACATTTTTCCAATACTATTCAAAGTCTCCAGAGGTTATCATAAATGTTTATATATAAAAAGAAAAATCTAATTGCTTTTTGAAATTGAATTTTATTAGACATGGTCATTCTGCATATTGTTTTCTAAAATAAAATAAACTTTTATGCCATATTCTAATTTATGGAGAAGCCCATATTTTCTTCTTTTGTACTGAAAACCTTAGCAGACTTACACCAGCAGTAAAACAATCCATAGCACTTAAGATTGACAAATTGACAACAAACAAGCTGTATTTCTGCCAATTGTGCAGGTCCCTGCCAACCCGAGGGTCTCTGGGTCACCTTCCACTGTAATAATCAGTCTGCAGTGCTCTCTTGGACCCCTAGCGATAATGCCGTCGACTACTACGGCTGCGCTCAAGCTGGGAGTGGAGAAATGTTCTACTGCCACAACACCAGTCCCACCTGCACCATCTCCAATTTGGACTGCGGGACACTTTACAACTTCACAGTGCAGGCCTCGGATGGCGACTGCAACAGTTCATTCAGTGACCCGGTAGAGCAGGGAGCAGGTAACGACCATTCACAAATTAGACACCAAGCAAAAAAATATGTCCTCTGAATTATTGTCTTGAACAGATATGATTTATGTGAAGAATTGGTTTTAAAAATGTTTTTTGTTAGCTCCGTGCCCTCCTGACACTCTTGAGGTGCAGCCTATGGCGATGTACATGGAGGTCCAGATTTTACAATTCACCTGGACAGAAATCAACTGCGCGGACACGGAGTACCTGTTGAGGTTATGGGGGAACCTGCTCGGAGACAGCCAGGCCCAATTTGAGGTGTCTTCCTATTGGACAGACAGGACGGAGTTCGAGATTCCGCTTCCCTGCGGTTCTTACTATGCCGCCACGGTGGCGAGCAGGAACGTGGCTGGGATTAGCAACCAGACTGTGCCGATTACTGATACCACAGGTAGAGCACTCTTACAACAAACGTGTGTATTTTTGCAGTTTCAAGTCGCTACTCAAATAGTTGAAGACTTTCTACCATTCTATAATGACGGTGATAACCTAATATCCTAACTTTATCGTGAATTGAATTGAATGCTTTTATTGTCATTATTCAAGTATAATGACATTTAAAGCTTCATCATGAAGTGCACAAATAAATAATTGAAAAATAAATAAGTAGTCAACAGAATAAGTAGTCAACAACATAACATTGGGAAGTCTGTCTTTTTTATACTTTCAGCCTTATGAAACAATGTTGTTGTTTTTTCCTGGATTTTTTTATTGAACCTCTCGGTCTCACTTAGCATCATAATTTCAAACTTCATAATATTCTAGTGTACTTGCTAGTAGACATACACATTTGTAAAGGGTTGAATTGATCTTACATTTTTTTAAAATATGTTGGATTGACTTGAATGCTTTTATGGTCATTATAAAAGTATAATGCAATTTAAAGCTTCACCATGAAGTGCACACACAACAAACAACCAGACAAATTAATAATCAATACATAAGTGGTCAACACAACAACAAACAGATAAACAACCAATAAATAAGTAATAAATAGTCAACATAATAACTAAGTAGTGATCAACATCCCTTGTTTTTCCTAAGCATTTTAACAGCCACAGTCGTCCAATCCTTTCAAAAATATATTGGACGCGATGAGTTTATTTTTCCCACACGTATCTTTTATCAATTATTACACTACATTTGTGACAATACATACATGCTTTTTTCCAGGAACGAAGAACGCTATTTGCAAGTATTTAAAAGGACTTACCTCTATCTTTTATCGTCTGTCCTCTCCAGCTCCATGTAAGCCTTCCTCGGCGTCCTACAGCATGGACGGTTCAATGGCCACAATTTCCTGGAGCTCTTCGGTGTTCGCCACCACGTACGCCGTGTACCGTCACAATATATCGGCCAGCTCGCGTTTGTGCACCACTTCGGGACTTTCCTGCTCTCTGCTCCTCAACGCCACGTTTTCGGACCTGTTGGTCACGGCCAGCAACGCCGCTGGGGAAAGCCAAGGATCAACCGTGACGGATGGTCAGCGTCGGGAAAAAAAAAGTAGAGACTAGTAGTTTATTCCAATTCAAATTCTTACCTTGCTTTCTTTTTCAGTTGTGGGCCACCAAGTGAGAAAAAGAGACGTCAGCGAGAATGGTACGTTTGTATACATTCTTACACGGAGAGCGGGCTGCTTGGGTGAAGGACAAACAATTTCGGGTCAAAAGGTTATACAAATAATAACAGGTGCACAACAAAACGGCGGAATGCCACTCAAGACTAATTTAGTCAAAACTTTACATTTTGAAATAATTTTACTTGAAATATTACTTAATATCATAGTGCGCATTTTGATGATGTCTTATCTTAAAAACTAGTGAAATGCCCACCATTTTAATAAAAAGAAAAACGAAGAAAAATAAATAAATAAACAGTCACTCTTGATTATGCAGGTGTGCTATCCTAACCTTAATCTTTAGTTTTCAAAAAGCTGCTATAATTATAAAGATGAGCAATACGTTTGGTTATATTTGACAGGCCAACATGCAAATAAAAGTGAAATGTTGAGAAATCCATGTTTAAAATACACTTGTAGGAAGCCATTGTAGTTGAGAAAAATCATATTTAGTAACACAGTACATGAGTGTTGTATCACGATATATATCGTTGTGTTTAACAGATATCCTGGGTTTTTTTTTAAGAAAAAAAATCTAAAACCTATACCTATCTTTACTCATCTCCACTGACTTAAGTGGAACTTTGTAGTTCTCCATTCTTCTGGTCCTAACCATGCATCTATGCCTCGTCTCCTCCCTCAGGAGAGCCCTGTGCTCCCAGGTTGAACATCACGCTGGTGGCACCGTGGACCATCATGGCCAATTGGACCCAAGTCAGCAATTACACCAACTACAAACTGCTAGTCCGGCAGCTCCGGGACAACTCGGAGTCGACGCAGGAACTGACGGTCCTGGGGCAAAGCATCATCCTGACGGATCTGAGCCGCGACTGCTTTATCTGCATCACCGTGGCGGGCGAGAACGATGCTGACGTTGGACTGGAGTCGGATCCTGTGTGTTTGGAAACAGAACAAAGTCATTAGGCAATTGTTATACTTACTATGTAGCAAAACATATCTTCATACGATCCTGATCATAAGATGACAAAATGAAATCTCATGACATGAGTGTAGCTTTAGACGTGAATATCGCACAGGAAGATCTTCCATTGACTTTCTACACAATTATAGGGAAAAGTATTGAAGCACACTTAGGCAGGTAAGTTTAAAAAAAGCACCATTTTGGTCAGTTGAAATTGTCACACAGGTTCTATTTGGGATATCTTGATTTCTTTCTCTTGGTGAATAAAATCATTTACAATGACCATTTTGTGAGCTGGGTTACTTTAGTCATTTTTAACTCAAAATCTGGTCATTTATGTCCATATTTTGTATTTGTCACATCCTGCTTCGACACGAATTCTATCAATATTGTGTTATAGACAGCTATATTCAAATGATTAGCTCAGGCTAACTCTCTACATCAGTGTGACCATTCACATTCAGTTAATATCTCCATTGTTTTTTGATTGCAATGTCGCTACTGTGATAACATTTTCCCCCAAACCAAAAATCTTCATAAAAGTATTTTATTAGAAAACAAAACGCAACAGAGCAACAACCCAGACACGTGACAAGCAGGGGTCTTAGCTGAATCTTTTGCAGACTCTACTTGAAGGAATTAAAACATTCTCAGCTGATCTACAGACAATCAGGGGCCCAAACACTTATTCCCTCCTCCTTCAAGCACATTGACATTTTGTTGATCAAGTGCGCGACTTAACATGATAGCGTCGGGCTCAACCTGGCCGTTCCTGGCACGCGGACCGACGCGACTTCTCGTCTCCGAGCCATTTGATATATATACAAAAATCAAAATTTCCAGGTGCCGAAACAATGAATGGTACAAAATGAAAACGCCACTTCTCCAATGCCTAGTGAAGATTGCTAGAACATGGGGGAGAGAAAAAAAAAAGGCAAAAGAAGGGAGACGCCGTGCACGCATTTACTCGACGCTGGGACTACGTCGGCGATCGGCGTGTTTGCTCCGGTCGGCGCTGACCTCCCTCTGGTGATGACTCCTTTCTCTGCTGCGGCTGCGTTTGTGCGCACGCTGTTCCCCGTCGCGTTCCTTCTCCTTGCTGTGGCTGGAATCCCGTTTTTTGCTCTTCTCGTCACCGGCGGCGGCGCCGCCGCTCTTGTGCCGCCTCTCCTTGCTCCGACTCCGGCTGGACTTCTTGGCCTTCCGCTCGTCTCGGTGCCTCTCCCTTTTCGTCTTTGTGCTTCCTATCCTATCCTCGCTCTCCCCTTTGCTCCTCCTCTCCCTGGACCTGTCCCTCTCCACGGGGCGCTCTCTGTGGTGGTCACGCTCCTTCCTCTTGTTCCTGTCGTCGCCGCCGCTGCCGCCACTGCCGCCGTCGCGCTCCTTGTCTTTGCGCTCGCTCCTTTTGTCCCTGCCGGCGCCAGCGCTGCCGCTGCGGCTCCTTCGGCGCTCGCGTCGATCCTGGTGGTTTCGCTCGGCGCTGCGAGATCGTCTCCTCTCCCTGTCGCGCTCCCTGGCGTCCCTCTCCTTCCGCTGACGTTCCCTCTCCCTCTCCAGCTCGCGATCGTAGCTGGCGGCGTGGCGATCCCGCTCGCGTTGGTGACTCCGGCTCCTCGACCGCTTTGGCGAGCGTCTGGGGCTCGGCGTTCGCCTCGGGCTCCTGGAAAGAGTGCCGCCATTTCAAGTTATCGACCTTTTTAAATGTTTGATTCTTCTACCCGATGTGACGACAAGCATTCTTTACTGTTTAAAGACGTTACGATTTAAAAAGGAAAAGAAAAAACGAGTTTTAGTGTACCATCCATTAACCCAAAATGTTACAGCCAAATGTAGACAATTCTTTTGAAATACATCTTTTATGAATAGATAAAATGACAAATTAGTAAAGTATTAATAAAAATTAAAAAAAAAAACTAGATTAGGATGCCAAAACCCTCCTCAAATTGATAATTAAAATAGCATTCAATGGTCAATTAAATAAAAAAACGATATAACAAATCGTTTTTTAATCTATTACTTTTTTTAAAAAGAGAATATTAACTAACTGCTCCGTCCCCCTTTTATAAATACAGGGGAGAAAAAATGCAAATTATGTTTATCGTTTTTAACATTAAATAAGAGAATATTAGTCAGTGAAAACGTTAAATTTCCTACTTATTTAAACTGGAAGGACTGGCTATGAATTCCCAGGTTTGAGTTCCTACCTGGAGCGCCGGCGTTCCCCTTGCCGCCCGCCTTCGCCTGGCCGCCCGCCTTCCTCAAAGGCCTCCTCCTGCGGCTCCTTCTGCGGCATTTTCCGAGGCCGGCTTTTCATCTGCTGGTCGATGCTCTTTTGCACGGGTACGGGGATGCGGGGAAACAGGGTGGAGAACCATTCCAACTTTGTGAGGAAGGAGCGCAGCATCTCGCCAACGGTCATCACGCACCCTCCACCCGCCTTCACGTCCAGCTCCTGGAATGAAATGGCGGCGGGGGAGCCGACGAGAAATGGCTTTAACCCACTTGGCGGGCACTTTTTTGTGACATTGTAACATCAAGTCAAAAGGCAAAGTGTGATGGCCAAGTACTGAGCCTTCACCTCTGTTCATCTAGTTTAATCTTTCTATTCAAATGTGTCTGCCTTTACTTTTACCATTTAGAGGGGAAAATCTGGCTCATCTAATCTGTCTAGCAGACATCTGTGCTCACACAGTGATTTTTTTTCTTTTTCTTTTTAAAGAATAGATTGGCGAGACGTCATCTTTGACACAAAGTGGTTTGAGCTATTTCATTGGCGAGGAGTTGAGTAATCTGACTACATTGAGCTCCAGGAGGCGCTAAAATGAAGGCCAAAGTAACATGAAGCGCCTCCTCCGTGCTCCCGTTTCAGCGTCGGGGGAGCCTTGCGGCGTTTGCGAGATGACAAGGCCACAGTGGAAGCACAGATGTGAGTTGGGGGGGAGGCGAGGGCGCCCCCCTGCTCCAAATGCTGGTTATAAAATTTGTATAGTAGAGAACAGCCGCTTTGCACTCACACACGCAAACCAACAGTGCTGAGATACACTATCCAATTCACCTGCAGCACAATGGGCATCTAAAGACAAAAACAGGGCAATTAACCAGTGGTTGAGGATTGGCAATGATATATAAATAATAGTTCAGTTAACTAGAATGCAGAACAGCAAAGGAGGCCTGGTTGCACACCTGGGGTTCAAACGCATTTACCGATCACATTAGTGGGTACAGCTGAATAACTTGGACATCCAATAAAAGTATTGTATCGAAAATTAGGACATACTTTTTCGTTGAGTTTCTTTTGACTTTGCAGGATTGGTCAAACCGCCTTATGTTTTACTAACAGGGGGGCTAAAGTGAATTTAGCGGTTTAGTTTATAGAATTACCAAATGTATAAAATTCATCCCAACTACTGAAAATAAATAATAATAAAATTAATTCCTAATTTTGCCCCACAAAACCAAAAGTCTGATTTTAATTAACTAGTTGTCATTTTATAGCACCACTCAATGTATATAATCTTATTTTCCTTCTTTACATTAAGCTAGTGGACTTCAAGTCAAAGCTATTTTCTTGTTTTAATTACACGTGGTGTAATTGTCCCAGTTTGATTTTCAGTTTGAAAAAAAAAAAAACAGCTTTAAGCCTCTTTTTTTAATTGCTCTCCATCTGTCAAAATGCTTCTTGTCAGTTTAGTTCATCGTCACAGAAACGAAACTACTTCAAATCTGTGCCGAGATGTCAAAACAATAAAAATCTATGAAACGGTTACTATTACGAAGAAATTCTTGATACCGCTATCGTATTGGATGTCATTAAAATTATAAATCTACAAAACGGTTACTATTACGAGGAAAATCTTGATACCGCTATCATATTGGATGTCATTAAAATTATGCAGCTCTATCAAATAATGCGCCCAATGAGTGTAATAACACTGCCAGAGGATCGAAAGTTGAATGTGTGCATCAATACAATTGCCAAATCAAGACTTTTGTGCAACTAGTCCTTGTAATCTTGTCAAAAGCATATGGACATGCCTTCAAATAAATTACACATCAATAGTCAAGATGTACTCTGCATCATTTTGAGGTACTTACCCTGACAACAACCAGCAGCGTTGTAGTGAGCAAGTAACCTAGCTACTCAGGTTTAGATGACAAAACTGTGGATAATTAAGCCAAATGAAGGCAAAGGTGAAAAATCAGCTCTGCGCATCACAGTAGGGGGGGGTGATCCATATTCATTGGCATAGATTGCATGGGTTTAATGGACAAAAATAGAAACAAAAGTATTACCAGGTGTGACATACCTCCTCATCGTCCATGAAACCGTCATACCAGTCTACCAAATCGGCCGGGGGCTGCGTGTATCTGGGTGGGGTTTCAAGAAGAAGAAAAAGTCAAAATCGAGATCTTAGGGAATAAAGCCATAACTAGCAGAATCCTACCGTATGTACATGAAGCCAAGCGCTCGGATGTAGGGCGAGTCGGTGTGCGTGATCAAGCCCATCAGCTGCTTGCGTGTCAGCTTGAGTGTAAACAGTTTGTATAATAAGCAGAAGGCGGTGGAAACGATGCCTCCGGTCCCGACGCCCCGGACCTAGAAAGGATCGAGTCGAGTACAGCGACTGACGGCATCGTGGCGCGAATGCTTTAATCAAAGTCCGCTACGTTGCCGTTCAAAAGTTTGGATCGTCTCTGAAATGCCTTCGTTTTTGTAAGGACTGTTGTTTCCGAATGAAGCGTTCGTGGGACGTTAGGTGATGCTGTGAGATAAATGTGGGTAAATGTGTCGCATAATAGTAGTTTTTCAGTGTTGTGCAATAACAAAATTGTATCTGGTCGCAGATGAACTGTGTTTTCAATCAAATTGTCTGCCTGTGTGTATATGCACTAATAAAAATGACACGTGCATGTATTACTCTGTAGGATATTGGTCCACTTTCCTTATCTTTTAAAACAAAGACATAACTCCAATTGCATTACCACTGTATGTGACCCAGATGATTAATGTGGCAAATAAAGAATTTCTCAATAACGCCCACAATCACGTCAAGTCGTCGCTTGTCCAAACTTCTGAACGGCAGCTTACGCTGTATAATAAGTTGATTATTAATGAGTGGGAGTTTATACAATGAGGTGAAAGTATCAGTGAGATACTAGGGAGGACTAAGAGAGTTAAGGATGGGGAAAAGAAAAAGCACGTACTTCTCACTTACCCCTCCGCACATTCCAGTCTGACCTGCAGTTTTTCTGCTTCCTTTCTCCCATGGCTCAACGTGAGTCACCTAAATCAAGAAACAATGACCAAATTAAAGAAATTCATGCCTCCAAAAATAAGTCTATTATTTAAAACTAACAAAAGGAATAAAGACCTGGGTGACAAACGGCTTGCATTATTTTTGACAAAACATCAAATCGACATTTCAAACGCCTTTTATGGAAGTAAAACTAAATGAGGATTACACATTTGTGCCACGAGACCTAAAATTCGAAGTGAAATATTAAAACTAGTCAAGGAGGTCGTTTTGGGGTCAATTAAATCAATGGCTACAATTGACGGGGATAGACGTCCAATCCAGTTATACTGGGAGGCAACCCAAGTCAAAATAATTGTTATTGTCTCTATCGGAAACAATAACATTGAAAGATTTAGTTATCCTTCAAGTTTTAATAAATTGGACGTCTATCGTTGTCAATGTGTAAATTGTGCCATTAAAAGCATGGCTACTACGACAATCATACTTACGCCACTTTGTTAGCATTAGAGGTGGTCAGTGTGGACACGTTGAATTATTTAAAAGCATATGCAGTGTTGTCAAAAGAATATAATAATATTTAATATAACTGTACAATTAAACTGCTTCCGTTACGTTACTCGAACGTAGAAGCTCGCTAGATATTAGCCATGCCTAGCAAGCTACTGTTAGCCAATTAGCTTAGCATGAGCTAGCTTTACCTTGAAGTAGATTTCGTCCACAACTTCGTGGTACGTTTTAAGTTCATACAGCTGAACTTTGAAATAGGGAGAGGACAGAACGTTGGTGAGAATCATCGGGTTGAGGTTCATAGTCTTCTCATTGCCCCACAGGGGCAGTACATTGCCATGTTTTCCGGACGCAGGCTTGTTCATGGCCTGGTTTCCGAGGCCGGCCATGATGGCTAAAATCCCGCGACGCCGAGTTCTTCAAGTACTCTTGATCCGTTTGGCGTTTACAAATCCATCTGGGTCGTGTCTGTAAAATTCCGATACTTGCCGATTCCCGTCGTAATCGGAGCAAAAATGGGTGCTAAATCGACGGTGGCAACTTCTTCCCGCCGTCGTTGTTGTAAACTCAAAGTACCGCTGCCGCTGGTGATGATGATGATGATGATGGGGAAGTGGAACCGGAACTGAATAGTGGAGTCGTGGTGCAGTGCGAGCCGCGGGACGTACGCCAACATGGGGTGGAGGAGTACTTCTTTTGGGTCGCATATCCGGGGGGCGCCTTCGATCTGGATAGAGTTCCGATTGGATTCAATGTAAGTATAATGGCTTGTAAATCCAAGATTTATATCTACTATGACCGCCCTTGAGTTTCTAATGTAACTGACAATGTATAACAAATAAGGATCACACGCTGGCTTCCTCAAAGGTAACCAACTGGAATGATTGCAAAAAAATATATTTTCGTGAACATGAATTTAACAACACAACCAAAACAAAGTCAACTTAGATGTTTGCATTCATAGTTGACAACAATGATTTATGCATTAGTTCGATTTGCGCTTGTGACGCCGCATCGTCATAATGCGCACCCGTATGGAGGCTGTCACATTTTATTTGCAAGTCACTTTATACCTTGAAAACATAATGGATCTCTTAAAGGTATTTGGTTTTAAAAGTATTTTGAAAGTAGCAGTACTTAATCAAACAACAGTAAAAAAAAGTCAATTTATTTTTTCAAAAAATGTGTGTGAATAAATATGTATACATACTAGCAACTGGTACACTAAACAATGTAACTATATGACAAATAACTTATGGCATTGTATATATATTTTTTAATATTTTATGCAACCTGTCTTGATTTTATTGAATGTTTTTTTGTCTTTGTCACGCTGTTGCTCAAAAACCTCAGTTGGGTTCCTCTTGACCCACGTCAAAGGGTTAAATCAATACGTATTTGTGTTCCATAAAATATATTATACTGAAAGGACAGACTTTTCCAGTAAATAATTACGTTGCACAGTTGATATTATTCATTTTCAACACCCCTCATCCTTGTCAGGGTTGCGGGGTGCTGGAGCCTATTCCACCTGACTCTGGGCAAAAGACGGTCCCCAGTGAGTCGTAGGGCACAGAATATAGTCTTTAAATAAAATAATTGGGTGGTTTAGTATTACAAAAGAATTAGTGCATTGTTACAAGACAGCAATTACTTGTGACATTATTTTTCTTGAATATAGTCTCCATATAACAGTCCTGTTTCTTACAACATTGACTTTCATAAATAGGCTTTGCAGTAGTTAGGGACAGTATACAAATGTAAAAAAATAAAATGTGTGAAATATCATGAGCTGGGTATTAAAACACTCTAGTTTAACCAAACACTCAAACATTTTATATGCACGAATATTAAAAGTAAGACGGAATATTTTTTTCATTTCCGATAATAATAACCTTTTGTCAAAATGTACAAAGATTCCAGGATGACTGATGCCTGCTCAATTACCAGAACCTTGTACACCTTGGTCTTCCCGTTCTACAGATACTGTAGATAATTCCTGTACTGTACAGTACTGCAGTTTCTGTTGCCACTTCCAAGGTGGCCCAAATACGAGTAATACGGCACCCCTCACAACAGTCCCATGCTTTCGAAGGCTTACTGCTTGATGACCACCTGCTCAAATGCTCCTGATGCGACCCTGAAAGTAAACCCCACACATATTTAACATTCCGGAGGACACTAATGTAGTGCTTATAATAGGGTTAAGAATGCTTTACATTATCTGTTGAGAGTGAGTATAATTGGACCGAATTCATAGAGTAGGGTACACACATTCCGATTACATAATGAAACCCACCGAGTGTGCTGGCTTCCCAAAGCTGTGCTCCCGCCTGGACCAACAAACAAGCGGAGTCCTTCCTCTGTTAGAAACGTACATATGCAAATGCATTACAATCTAGACATCCTCAATAACTTAAGATGTTAAAAATGACTTCATATCAGATATAGGTCACATCAGTATCTGCCTATCTCAAAACAAAGTAAAAATAATAATAATATTCTGTATTTAAACATCAGCAGTTATCACATTGATTACGGGAATACAAAAGTGGTTATGGGAATCAAGTTCAATTAATGATTTAAAAATGTAGCTTCAATGTTACATACCTGTCAACCTCTGCCGATAACTGCCCTTATAAATGATTATGATTCCCCTTACAAACCCCAAAAAAACCTTACAAACACTGTACGTCGTACCCCAAAAAAACCTTACAAACACCGTACGTCGTACGTTTTTTTGGGGGTTTGTAAGGGGAATCATAATCATTTATAAGGGCAGTTATCGGCAGAGGTTGACAGGTATGATGTTACGTTATGAGCTTCTACCTGATCACTACACGCCAATAGTCATAATTTCATGTGAGTGCACTCAGACCCCGTGTTCCTTTAGCGTAATACGATCCCATAGACAGGATGCCGGCTGGCCGTCTTCCCAGTTTAAAGTACTCACCTTCTGTACTGGAATCCAAGATACTGTGACTGAAATCCTGGCCCTGCAGAATTTTGTCAATGATGTCGTCCGCGTTCACTCTCGTGGCGTTTACGCGCATCAGCTGATTCTCCACTGAGTTCTGCTTGACCGGATGTCTAATTCATAGACGAGAGAGCAAAGGTGGGGCAGAAAATATTTCCGGTGGATCATCCACGAGAGCTTTTGTACCTTATCAGCGTGTTGGCTAACTGATGTTACCTTGAAGCCTTGGCAGGTGTGGAGTTGTGTTCTGTTGTATGATGGCACTTTTCAGTGTTTGGGGGAGAGGACCGGCTCTCCTTTTCTAATCGGTCTGTCTGCTGCTCGTTGGGTTGCGGGATGCTGTCGATTCCTATCGAGGAAGAACCTCCTGACGCGTTCCTTCGATGGCTTAGATCTGGTGAACTGGAGTTATTGGAGCTGTAGCCTGCAGATGACATTAATGTGATGAGTAGAGGATTTCTCAGGTGGAGAATGGAAGCCAATATGTACCTGAGACTTTGGATTGTTGACTGGTGTAGCTTGATGTTCTCGTGTGGCCCCCAGCAAGCCTTTTCTCAGGAATTGGAGTCCCTGGAGACAGCAAAATGAATTTAAGTGTACCGCCATAATTAATTAGTGTTGCTACATCATAAATTCTTTATCTAGTTTATATTGCTTTTTGGTGAACTGCAACACATCATACAATATAAAAACTAATAGCCTCTCTATCTAAAGTATTTCAAAGTGCACAAACCTATTGTTGTTAAAGCAATACTTTTAACATATTTTCCAGTGTATTTACAGTGATTTTTTTACCCTGCTTTTCAGTGATAGTCCAAAATGTGCAACTATGTTATTAATATTTTTTCATGTAAATTGCCTTGATTTTTAAAATTTTCTTGGTTTTGATACAAGAGGCATATTTAGTAGTTTGGTAAGGACTGGTGTCGTAAACTACAAAAGATTCGAAATATTTGGCAACTCTGACGGGATGCTGCAAGTTGGTTTTTAGTTAAACGGCCTATTTGAGGCCGTGTGGCTGTACCAGTTGCCGAGTTGGATGTGGACATGTCTCCTCCTTTCCGCTCCTCGAGTAGACACTCAGAAGCAGTCTGTGGTATACCCAGTGTCATAGCTGTAGATGGTGGTCTGCAGGGGGAAAAGTATTCTTTTTAAGATGGATTAAAATACTACTTTTGTTTTGCCTCTTGACAGCGAGTCACGCCGCTCTCATAAAAACCTTACTAATCCTAAGGGGCCATATTTTAAGTAACATTTCAGAATAACCAAGTAAAAATAAGTTGAGGGTGGAGTGTCGATTGACAACACCAGGAGTCACTGTTTTTTTTAGTTTTAAGGTGATTCATGAGTTCATTCAATTTGCCAGCCTTAAAAGCAGACAATGACTCACATCTGTTACTTAATTCCATATAAACTCATGAATGAGGCGGGTGGGGAAGCACAGTCAAGAATCATATTTCTATGGTGCTGCACTAAAAATCCATCACATTAAGTGAGTAACATTTACTGACTGGGCTGCTTATAAAATTACAATTTAGGCATCCATTTTTTTTTTTAAAGCTGCATGTCGCAAGCTTTGCTAGGCGTGAGCTGTTACGTCACATCCTTTGCTATAAACTGTCTGACATTCAAACAGGGCTTGACTTGCGTGGGGCCGATCTTATCGCTTAACAGCTGTTGTAAGAGAGCATGACTGATCGGACGCAGATCATTTCTGAGATCACAATTTTACTTTTATCTCTCACGTGGAATTTTTACATCACAAAAGAGCAAGTACGTCAGCATAGTGAGAAAATAAATTCCTGTTTTTTTTAATTCACTCCCTAAGATAAAAAGAAAGATTACCCCTTTTGTATTTATGAAAAAAGTTAATAGCTAAAAATTAAAAATACATGATTACATAAATGCAGTGTAAAAAAAAAAGACGTCCTTACGTTTTAAAACAGGGGTCTCCGGACATAAGTTGTGTTGTGATGACAACCTGTAAAAAATATTAGCTTTAGTTACTGGATGACAAATAAATTACTGTATTTTTCTTCTTCTGGCTAACGAAAATTTTGCCGCCCATGACTTAAATGCATTTGAGGTAGTTTTATCCATTTACAGGATGCATGGTCAGAGTGATGTTCCATTTTGTCTCTCTTCAAAATGTAACTTTTACTTTTTTTTAACCAGAGCGGAGTGTAGTTGCGCTCTGGAAATCATTAATTTGCACATGATGATGAAGAGTATGTTTTTCCCAATAGATCTGTAAAGCAACTCTACTGTTAATGTCATTAGGATTATTTTCCATCACGTTTTAATCATCACACGAAGCACTTAAAACGACAAATCGAATTCATCAAATACACTTGGCAGGTACCTTGAGAATAGAATTGTCTTGTCTGGTTTTGTTGGTGTCATAACCCTCCAGAAGACATCTTCTTGTAGTGCTGCCTGACCCAGCAAACTCGGACAGGTTTAAATCAGCAAAGCCCAGCTGCACATGATGTAATAATAATCAAAATAGTGAGGGAGAAGAGTAGTTACTTGTTAACATAATTCCAAATTACAGTATTTCAATCAGTAAGCCAAATGCAAACATAAAACCAGTCGGGGTTAATAGTACACCAAAGTCCTTCTGTCAAATGCTCTCATATAAAAGTAATGATAAGATGGTTTCAATGGATTATTGATTTTTGGAAGGAAGTAAAGAAGTACCTTTGCAAATGCTTTCCCACCCTTCAATTCCTGGAAAGACAAAAACAGAAAAAATAGTTTGTGCCTGCTGGTTACAAATTGACATAGACTAGATTGTTATGCAACACATTTTCCCCTTTTTTCAAGACTTTCACTCCCCTCTAGAGTAGGGGTGTCAAACTCGGTTATGTTCGCGAGCCTTATTAACTCATTGGCTGCCATTAAAAGCTTTGTTTTGGCGGTAGAGGGGGGTCTGCTCCATACAGGCATTTTTGTCATGTTCTAAAACCCATCACGTACCTTGCGGACCGACACCCGAAACACACACGGGTCCAAAACACCTGTCCGAGCATTGGCGCTCATTTTACACACGAAGGAGAATCTCTTCCTCCAGCGGACACAGTTGGCTTGGACGGGTTCCCTGGAAGTACAAACGGTATACTTAGTCGTGGTTGAAAAGGGAATTCAAATGAAAACAACTGGGCTGAATTTAATAACGGGTTTAGAGCCAAGAGAAGCTTTGAAAGTCGTGTTTACACGACTATGGTTTATTTGAGCAAATTGTTACTATGGTGAGGTATTAACGACAAACAGCTCGTTTTTCCTCAGTGACGCAGTGCAATGTTTTTTTTTTCTCTTAATGGAAGGAAGTTATGACTACTGTTGCTTTTGTTATTACTATGCAGTTATTCAGATTAAAATGTGTACATTAAACTTTTATATGCAGATTATAGGACTAAATGGGTCTACTACAGTACCATAGATTGAGAATGAAACAATAATACTCAACATATTATAACAATCTGCTAAGTAGTTAACATTATGTTGACAAAACAGTGACAATTTTTTTTACTCCAGAATAGTTTTGACTTATCTATCTATTAAGTCTACAACAGAAATTACTGAACCGATAGTAAAAAAATAAGTTTGGCTTAGTTTTTTCTAGCTGAGAAGTAACATAACATTACCAATATACTGGCTTGAAATAGTACAGTTCAAATACAAGTTACTGTACTTTTTGTACAATATATACGCTACTTATTTGTAAAATAAACATTGTCAAGTACTTTTACCCCGTGTACAAAGCTACATTTTAAATGAATACCTAGCACAATTAGTAAACAAACTTGAGTGCCCTCATTGAATAAAGTTTAAAAAGTTTTAAAAAAAACTCCATTGTACTTTGTGTTATTTGTAAGTAGTCTCGCTAATAAACAACTAATAAACAACTGTTGAGAAGCTACTAATAAGAAACTAAAGTTAAATTATATCATTAATAAGCAAAAACATCAATCCTCTTCATTGTGATACCAACTTTGAAATTTACACTCGATTGTGAGACAATGCCAAAAGTTAAAGGGTCAATTCAATGTTTACGTCAACCCTTCCAAAATCGAAATTTAAATATTTTTACAGAGTAACTAAAAATAGTCCCTTACTTACCGAGAAGACTCTTGCACGAAGGCACCATGTACGAGGCGAACTTTACAAAATAAAACGCCGTTGACAAAGGGGACCGACGACAACTCCTCCAAGTGGAAATCCACTTTAAATTGAAATCTCTTCTTTTTCATAACAATGAACGACATGCTGCGTGGAGTCGCAGATAGCGACCGAGACTGGACCAGAACGCCTTCCACCGAGTGCTGTGGGAAACTTTTTCAAACTTCATGGCTTAGTTTCTTCCTTCCGTCCGTCCTTCCCACCCAAGTACTTCCGGACTACTTATGACGCTTCATAATTTCATTGGCTGTGCAACAACAGACTTCATTTGTCCGTATTCATTCAAAACTGGCTAGTTTACTTTAAAAAAAACTATTATTATAGTCTTTTACGAAAAGTGAAGCAGTGAATGACTTGACTAATTCGTGCCCATTGCATTATATTTACACGTCAACTGCTATGTAATTAATTCAACTCGTACAGTACGGAATCTGCATTTTTTTTTCGGATTTAAAAAACAACAACAATCTGCTACAAAACATTTGAATTTTTACACTGTGATCATCAGGATTCCACCAAATAAAACCGTCACACTTGTGAATCACTTTTTCAAAATACGTAGTATATGTTTCTTTGTACCATTTGAGGAAACAAACCGTTGCTATGGAAAATCCACAACAAAAACACTCATTTCGAACCACCGTTGTATATGTAGAAACAGCGCCCTCGAGCGCTCACTTGTCGCATTACAAACCGTTGCCATGGACAATCCACAACAAAAACACTCATTTCGAACCACAGATGTATATGAAGAAACCGCACCTCCGAGTGGTCATTTTCCGAATTACACCCAAGGAAACTCCACACTGCTTGTTTCAAACGACACGTCCGCTGATGGATGGAGAGATTAGACCCAGCATTTCCTGCTTCGTTTTCACTCCGCACAGCTCACGCTTGAAACTCGGAACAAGTTCCGCTTCGGGATACAATGCTTCAACGTACATGTCCACGGCTCGTATGTGTCGCCGCGCTTTATATGTTGGGTCGTAGCTTGTTTTTCCGCAGATAATGCTGCGAATAGCGTCGCTGCAGCTTTAGTAGCTCCGCCCTTGCACTACATTGCAGTTCTCCCAAGGAAAGCCTTGGAGCGTTTGCTTAATAAAAATAGCTTTTAGCGGTAGCTTTTTGGGGGTGTAGTAGAAATGTCTTGGGTTTCTTCTAACATGGCTTAAAACCCCCGATTTGGGCACGCACTTGCGCAAGATCCAGGCATGATTTGGACGGTACCGAGACGTTTCCTCCCGGTAGCCCGGTGCTGGGATGCCGACAGTGAGCGTTCCTACCAGGACTTATTTGAGAGGCTCGATGCTAATAAAGACGGCAGAGTGGACGTCGCCGAACTGCGAACGGGCCTCAAAGCGATGGGAGTGTTCCGACAAGGTGCCGCTCAGGTAGTCCAACACGGCCGGGGGGTGGTTTGGAGCCCGGTTCGACTGGATTTGCGTGTGTATGTACGCCCCCCTCCCCCAAAAAAGTGCTCCAGTGTTTGTGATCGTCTGTTTGCAGAATATTGTAATGAGTGGTGACCAGAACAAGGACGGCAGTTTGGACTTCCACGAGTTCACCAAATACTTGAAGGAGCACGAGAAGAAACTGCGGCTGACCTTCAAGAGTCTGGACCGAAACAACGACGGTAGGGTTTGCTTCACAGGTCAAAAAACTGCCCCCCAAAAAATCTATCTTAGGTCAAGTGATTGGAAAGTCTTCAATTCTGAGGAATTGTCTTGAGCTTGAAAGAAAACATATGCAATCCAATCATGTTCAATATTTAGTTGAAAACACTACAAAGGCGAGGTATTTAAAGTTAAAAATGGAAAACTATTGTTTTTTGAAAATAACCATTAACCTATAAATTTATGGAAGCAACATGTTCCAAACAAGCTTGAACGGGCGTCATGTTTACCAATATGTGACATCACCTTTTAATTATATTCAATATTCGTTTACGATCTGAGTCCAGTAATTGTTGAAGCTTTGTAGGTGGAATTCTTTCCCATTTTTTTTCTTGCTTTAGATGTTCAAGAGTGCAGCATCTCCATTGTCATATTTATAAATAATAGAGTTGTAACCCATGCAAAATGTGGTTTTGCATTGTCAAATGGATTTGATGTTTCCTAGCAACAAACTCACTTAAATTCACGGTAGAAAGATAAACTGAGCCACATTATTGAACATATGTTAAGTACCACCATTTTCTCATGCTACATTTCTAATGTGAGTGTAAGCGCAAATTGTTTCGATGTCAAATTCGTGCAATGCTGCCCCCTGCTGGTACTTTGCTCTCATGTCTACAAGCTTAGAATTCACAGACCAGCTGCCTCAGTCAGATTGTTTGATTTTTTTTTTTGATGACATGTTTATCGTTTGGATGTAAAACTATTGCGTATCAAAATATTTATTGACTGTTGTCTTCACATCAGGGCGTATTGATGCCACTGAGATACAACAGTCCCTTTCAGAACTGGGCTTGGAAATCAGCAAAGTGGATGCCCTGAAAATCCTGCAGAGGTTTGTTCACCCACAGCGACCACTCGCTGGCCGTCAAAAGGGATTGGACGTCTATCCCCGTCAACGCTTTGACGCTTTAAATCGTGCAAGCGGAAGCACGAAAGCCGTGATAACTGATTAGTATCTGTGCGTTTGTTTCCTCCAGCATGGACATTGACGGAACAATGATGGTGGACTGGAACGAATGGAGGGAACACTTCCTGTTTCACCCGGCTCACAACCTTCAGGAGATCATCCGCTACTGGAAACACTCTTCGGTAACACTCGTTTCCACGCGCGCCTTAATCAAATTGCTCGGGAATGCGACACCGCCCGTCAACTAGCAGTCTCATCGAGTCACGTGTCGTCCAATAGTCGTCCTGCCATGGATTTTATGGATTGTTTTTTGCTCACTAACGGTTTGGGCCGTCGCGTTGAAAGACCGGCTGTCGGAAATAATTAGGTCAGGCCTGCTGTAGCACTGCCGCTGGGTCTTAATCCAAATTAAGTGGGGAGTTTGTAACTATATTTACGGTATGCAGCTTTCAGTCTTTAACTGCTTGGCCATTTGTTGAAATCTTTTTACATTATTTGAGAGAGAGAGAGTTCTATGTCAGTTTATACAAAAGACGAGAAAGCGTACATTTTCTTCATCCCTAGACCACATGACTTGAAATGACCTCTGCTCCACGCACGCAACTAGCAGACACACAGCTTTTGCTTTTGGCAAAACAAGGCTCATTCGTCTTAAAATTCTGTCGAGTTCAGCCAGCTCGAACGTGGGTTGTTTATCTTTATTCAGTGTGGAATTTACCCGTGAGCTCCGAATTAAAACATCGCTAATTATCATATCTAACTTTAAGTTTGAGGTGTAATTTAAGAGTTGGAAAGCATACTGTATAGATTTTCATTCTAATTATACATGATATGTCCCTAAGATTTGAATAGACATTAAAGTAAGGTTTTTTTATTTTATGTATTTAGAATTTTTTCCTAATATTTCTAACACGGTTCCATATGCGGTCGTTTGGTCGCCGTCTTTTGGTCGCCGGTCTTTTGGTCACCCGGACCCAAACAACGGGCAACCAAAAGACCGGCGACCAAACGACCGAGTACCGTTCCCCACGGTTAAACCGAGATTTTTCCATTTTCAAAGTTGATAGTCAGCCCATAAATAGAATTATTGTTTAGATTATGGTTTACAATGTGTACTTAATTTTACTACAGGTTTGGTCATCGGTAGCCACTTTGTGACAACACCAAAAAAGGAAGTTATTGCAACTTTTGAACGTTTTAGTTGTAAAGAAGTAATGTGGGTGATGTGCTCTTCAGGTGCTAGACATCGGTGACAGCCTTGCCATACCTGACGAGTTCACCGAGGACGAGAAGAGCTCAGGCGGGTGGTGGAAGCAACTGGTGGCGGGCGCCGTGGCTGGCTCCGTCTCTCGTACGGGGACGGCCCCTCTGGATAGATTAAAAGTTTTCATGCAGGCAAATCTGCTTTGATGAAAAGTTTTTCCTCAGTTTCCCTGAAAAACATTGACAAAAGTTTGAATTTTTATGACAGGTTCACTCCAGTAAAAGCAACAAAATAAGCCTGTTCAAGGGTTTCAAGCAAATGGTTGCAGAAGGAGGCGTGACGTCACTGTGGAGAGGCAACGGCATCAACGTTCTAAAGATCGCACCCGAGACGGCTATCAAGTTCATGGCGTATGAGCAGGTGGGCATCCTTTGCAAAGCCTCGTTGGGATTCAACATTATGGTAATAATTGCAAGGACGTTTTTTTTTGTTTTGTTTTTTTTTTTCAGTTTAAGAAGTTGTTAACGTCAGAGGGCCAAAAGATTCCGACACACAAAAGGTTTTTGTCTGGTTCGCTGGCTGGAGCGACGGCACAGACGGCCATCTACCCTATGGAGGTAAAAATGATGTTTTTGTTATGCTTTTACATTTTTATCCTAAATAAATATTTACACTTCAAGTCTACAGTGTATAATACCGTGTTTTCACGACTATACGGCGCATCGTATTTTTAGCCGCAGTGTCAATAACGAGTACTATTTCTGTATTTTACACACACAAAAGACGCACCGTTTTTATAGACGCAGCCAGGCATGGCAAAACATACAGCAGGTTAAACATACACACTACACCCACATGCTAAAAACACGTTTTTAAAAAGGCAACGGAAGCAAAACTGAGTTCGGTTGCACTTTATTTAGACATTTTACTACATACTTACGTCATCATCACCCACAAATCCATCAAAGTTGCTTCGTGAAGCTGTGTTGATGCCGATCGCCAGGCGACAATCCATTCGCAAATAGTAGCTAGCTAGTAGCTAGCGTCCATGCTTCGTAAAGCTGTGTTGATGCCGATCGCCAGGCCACAATCCATTGGGTGTATTGACCAAAGAACTATATATCCCAGCAGTCACTGCGCAGTACTTTTTCTACTGGAAAATAGTAGAGTCGGGGGCTGCTTGCCGTAGTTGTGAGAGCTGTAGAGGATGGTGTACCCTATCGACTGATTTATTTTATTTTATCGTGATAAGAATTTTAGTATTGGTCCATATATAAAGCGCACTGGATTATAAGGCGCCCTGTCTATTTTGGAGAAAATTCAAGACTTTTATGTGCGCCTTATAGTCGTGAAAATACGGTAGGTCCAGTATTGGAAGATTATGTGTAGTGGTAGTTTGAAAAAGTTTCTCATGTGTGCTTTGTTTCCTCTAAAAAGGTATTAAAGACTCGACTCACACTGAGGAAAACTGGCCAATATTCCGGAATGTTTAACTGCGCCAAGACAATCCTGCAAAAAGAGGGCGTCAAGGCCTTTTATAAGGGCTACATTCCTAACCTACTTGGAATTATTCCATATGCTGGGATAGACCTCGCGGTCTACGAAGTATGTAGACCGCCGAGCACATCATGTTTGTCAACAATTTCCTCCTGTCAACCTTCTGTGTCTTATTTTTCTTTTTGCAGACTCTGAAGAACACGTGGCTGTCGTACCATCCCAAAGATTCGGCTAATCCAGGACTTCTTGTGTTGCTGGGATGCGGGACCATATCAAGTACATGCGGGATGCTGGCCAGTTATCCGCTTGCACTCGTCCGCACGCGCATGCAAGCAAGAGGTAAACTCAAGCATTTATTAAAAATGAGGGTCATTTGTTGGAAATGGAAAAAAATTGGGATATTCAGCTTCGGGGTGGATTTAAAATGGAGCGCAAATACTTAATTCTTTCTCTTCAGCGTCTCAGAATGCATCCGACCAACCCAGCATGACGTCCCTATTAAAGAATATTACAGCAAAAGATGGATTTTTTGGACTCTACCGAGGCATCCTGCCCAACTTCATGAAAGTCATTCCAGCCGTCAGCATCAGCTACGTCGTTTACGAGTACATGAAGATTGGTTTGGGAATGAGCAAATGACACTGAGCAAAGCATGTGGACGGTTGCTGTCCAAGCTGGACGACCTGAGACGACTGGCATGGTTTGGCGTGACTTCCAAAAGTTTACACTGGAGCCCTGCAGTTTGACTAATGTACTGTACTGCACTAAGGATGGTCTGTTATGAATGCAAATATGAATTATTTATAGGACTTCAAGCATGATTCTTTGTCTTCCCGCTGCTCAGAAAGACACTCAAATGTACACAATGTGCATAAAATACTTGAGTTCAGAAACTGAATTGTCCATGAATGCAAACATAAAACTGTGAAAATACAAAACCAAAAAGGTTGTCCTAATTTGCCATTTCAGAAGAAAGCCTCACTTTTTAGACTCATGGTAATTTTAATTGCGCAAGATTAACTTTGATTAATTACCGTCTGTATAAAAATAAATGAATTCAAAAGTAGTAATGAGTACTAATCACATTCTTTATAACAATGAATTAAAATGTAGCATTTAGCAAACGTATTTTAAATATATGGCCATTTTAATGAGTCATCTTAAATCTTGAGCTGCCATTGACGGTGATGGTCGTCCAATGCATTTGAAGTGGGAGGGGGGTCTATTAATAATTAATTAGCAATCATTCAATGGGGATAATGCAGATTTATAATATTTAGCTCTGAGATGATTTGCAATTAGTCACATTTGGTATAATAATAAAGACAAAAGTAGTATTTAGCTTTTTTTAAAATTAAATCAACTACTGATTTCAAGCCAAAACAAAATTTATTTTTGGAGCCCTTAAGAGTCTGAAATTCATGGGTCAAACGTTACAAAAAAGAAAAAAAAAACACATTGACAATGTTGATACTAATTGTCACTGCCACATCCAATATGGCCGACTTCCAGCAACAGAGTTATATTGCTCAAATTGAATCTCTGTCTACACGTCTATGAGGACGAGGAGGCGGGTCCTCGGTTGCAGTCAGCAGTGGGATCTACACTAACTGATTGAGAGGTGAGTCTGACGCCTGTTATTCCTGCATATATTCTTCAAAAAAACTAACTTTTCTCATGTTTTCGCACTAATCATGACACCACGGACGTTTACAGGCACTGTTAAAGGTGGCTGCTTGTGGTGTCAGCCTGCGGTTAAGGCTAGCCGCGCCACAAGTAGCAGCTAAAAATACACAATCATGTCGTCGACGTGATGTGTGGAGGTTACAAGTCGAAGGATACAACATCTTTGTTTTCCTTTCTCTAACTTGTCTTCATTAATTAGGAGTGTTTTCAAACCTTAGCTTGGCAAACGCGCATCATTTACATGAGATAAATCACTGCTAACCACGGAAAAAAGTATTAACTGTAAACAAATGATGACGTCGTTTACATTTTGGTGACAAAAATGACTTACTCAAATTCAAATCTCGGTTTGTTTTGACAACAACAAGATATTAATCTGTGGTATGAATGTCAACAGGTGGATATGCAAGATAAATATCACTTCTGCCATCTTGTGGATCATTTCATGGATTCGCTTCACTTTACATATCTGGCATAGACACTTGTGGATAAATACTAGAAGCAAAATAAAATCACCATTTACTTTGAAGGATATTGTAAAATGGCTGAAAGATTTGATTATGCGCACCGACTGTTCTACCTCTGGTTTGTACAGCGCGGCGGGCGGGATGGGCAACACGAGCGAGAGGGCGTCTTCGGACCGCCACGGGGCCAAAAGCCACCGATCCGACAGCAGCGGGGGTCACAAGGACCACGAGCCAAGCAGTAAGATGGTGGACAGCACCGACGATCCCAACATTTTTAACACGCACGGGCCAGAGTCCAAGGTACAGCGGGGAAAAAAAACAGCAAACAACAACAACAAAAACAGCATTCCTTCATTTAGGCCTATTTGTTTTGAGTCTTTTAGGTGTCGGGAGAAAAAGAATTCCCTCCGGATCTGGACGACTTGGTGAAAACTGTTCCACAGTCTCGTCCGACTGTCATCCGGTGGGCCGGAGGAGGGAAGGATGTCTACATAGCTGGTTCTTTTAATAACTGGAGCACTAAAATACCCCTCAATAAAAGGTAAAAAATCTCTCTTTTTACAGCTGGTATCCTGGAGGAGATGAAAATAACTTTAAAATCAACTGTATTGTATTTTTGTGTTTCCAACACAAAGCCACAATGACTTTGTAGCCATTCTGGACTTGCCCGAAGGCGAACACCAGTACAAGTTTTTTGTGGACGGGCAGTGGGTACACGACCCCTCAGAGGTAAGTGTCATTTTAGAACATTGTAACGCGCATCAATCCAAATGTTAACTGCCATTTTGAATATGTTGGGTCATATGAGATACACTCAAGTTTCATCAATTTCTATGATTGTCAGTTTGAGCAAATTTGGTATTTTTTCTTCTTTTCCAGCCAGTGGTGACGAGCCAGCTAGGCACCATTAACAACCTGATTCAGGTGAAGAAATCAGACTTTGAGGTGTTCGATGCCCTGCAAGTCGATTCGCTGGAGTGCTCTGACACTTCAGGTGCGTTCTTCTCAATATAACAGATAATCCATTTTAATTTCAAATCAAAAACAAAACTACCGGAGCATTCTTCGGGAGATTTCTGCCTAAGCAGCCATACTCAAAGCCTGCTATTAGGCAAAATCTAATGTCATTTTTTTTACCCAGTAGATTTAAAAATCAAAGAAATTTGGTGTAAATCATTTCAACACATCAACCAATACTGCTAATAGTTGATTTAATTTTGAAAATGGATTAATTGACTTGTTTGGTAGTCACTTGAAATATGAATTGTTAACATGGTAACAGATTTGGACTTTGCTAAGTGGGTGCTTGTCACGCAGATTTGTCCAGCTCCCCACCGGGCCCGTACGGGCAGAATCAATACGTCTTCAAACCCGAGGGCCATTTTAAAGCCCCGCCCATCCTGCCCCCGCACCTCCTTCAGGTCATCCTCAACAAGGACACCAATATTTCAGTAAGCGTCAGCCGTTTTATCTTTACTGGTCTTCTGCGTCTGCCGAGTGATAACGCGCGCATCCCTTCCATTTGGGCAGTGTGACCCCGCCCTGCTGCCCGAACCCAACCATGTCATGCTCAACCATCTGTACGCGCTCTCTATAAAGGTCAGTCTGCAAAAACGGCAAAATAAGAATACAGTGGTATCTCGAGATACGAGCTTAATTCGTTCCGGGACTGATCTCGTATGTCGATATTCTCGTAACTCGAACGCACGTTTCCCATTGAAATGAACTAAAAACAAAATAATTTGTTCCAACCCTCTGAAAAAACACCAAAAACAGGATATTGGATTGGAAAAAAATGTTTTATTTCTTCTAATCGCCATCTATTAACAAAGTAACACATAACTAGTGGTTTAATATTACTAAAATGTGTTTAATAGAATTAAAATTAGACGGATTTCGCGGAGGGTACAGAGAGGGACATGGGCTGGGGGGACTCTTTGCACCGGTGAATCGTAATAGAACAAACAAATCTAATGAACTTGGATTACGATGCAGACACACTGAAAAATAAGTTTGATCTAACCTTACACTAAACTTAAACTCTGTTTGCTCGAAATTTTACTTGTATCTCGAAATGCTCGTATGTAGGGGTGCTCGTATGTAGAGGTACCACTGTACAGAAAATCGAACTGGTGTGTAAATGACATTTTCATTATCGGAATGGGTGACTTTTGGGCGCCTTTGACGGCGATGCTGCTCCTAAAATGCAACTTTATGCATGGCAGGATGGCGTGATGGTGCTGAGCGCGACCCACCGCTACAGGAAAAAATACGTGACCTCGCTGTTATACAAGCCCATCTAAGCCTGCCACCACAAGTGCTCGGGGAATGCGGCACGACGCTTTTCACCTCGCCAAATTCTCGCACTGGGATCACGTTTACGGCTTAGCGGTGCCGCACCGCCCCTCTACATTTAGGGCTATCGAAAGCACGTTGTAGCAACGTGTTAACCGGGTTTGGGTCACAACTACACTGGCTTTGACTGAATCACTGCGTGTGTAACTTGAGTGTTTTGCTGCACTTTGACTTTATATGCATGTTGCTGTGTTTACATATTTCAAAGGGCATATTCAGAGAGGATGGAAAGACGATTTGAGTGATATTCAGTACACGTACGGCTCTAAAGTCAGATATATTGTGTCCTCACGAGGACGACTATTTTGGCTCGCTAGTTACAAGTAGTTCTACTGTGCCAAAGTAAGCAGCAGGGGAAAAATGTAGAAAGTGACTAAAGTTGCTAAAGCATGAAGTGCAATAAGAAAGCTGATGCTGTCAGAATTTGTCATTCTGAGTGTTTTTCTGTGATTGTTTGCCTTTCACGGTTGCCGTTCGTGTGCTATGGTGAATTTCAATTTTATCTATGCAGTTATCCAAAGGGTGTTAATGATATTTATTCAACAGGATGGTACTGTTACATGTTTATTCACTATTAAAGGCGTAGAACTCGGACAATGTCACTTGAATTTTACAGCTATTTGTGAAGGTTTGAGTTGAGAAGTTGGACTTGTTGAAAAATAAAATTTTATGACCTTTTGTCTGTTTGGTTATTTTCTTTTTGTTTAATTGATGTCATTGTCACACTTAAAGCTCAAGATTCATGATTAAAGTTTTTTTTTTTCCACAGAACGGTACAGTATTTTATAATTATCAACACCAACACGTCACACTGCCCGTTTTAAACTGAGAATTTCTATCTTTAGTATAAAAATAAAACAGTGAATAAAACAATACATAACGTCACATATAATCTAATGCCTTAATATTTTTTTATGAAATAACAAATGTCAACTTACGGCAATTGTTGTGATGTCGTGGCTGACCAGGAAGCTGAACAGGTGCAAAAGTGCAGCTGATAAGTACCAGGTGGCGTCGTTATGAGAGAATGGGGGAATACTGAAACATTAACCGGCATAAAATAACACTCGAAGCCCGGTGTCTTCTGCTTAAACTTTATAAAACTATCCTTTATAAAATGCTCACTTGGCGCAAAGACGGGGGCAGTCGGGGATATATTCGCACACCCCTTTATTATTGTAACAATTGGCATACGCCGCTGGTGGATGCAGCTTTGTTTTTAGCGGGTCAAAGGTTTTACGGCAGCACCACTTCCGCAAACGGAGCATACCAATTGTTCCAATAGGTAAAGGGGGTGCCGTAAAATAAGTCTTCATTTTTGCGGAACTTAACGTTTTTTACTTAAAGTTTTTTTTTATCGCCTCATTTATCGGTAGATTAAATAACGTCACCATGATGTTTAGTGTATTGTGGGATCCAGTAAATTAGCATTATAAGGTATTGTTCCTTGCTAAAAATGGAAAAGCGACGGATTTACATAGTGGTAGGGGCGGTCCAGAAACAAGTGACGACAACAGCTGGACTTTTAAAGCCACCTAAAACAAAAACTTCAAAAAACCGTCCAAACTTTAATACAAACACCCCCAAAAGCAAATTTTCCCCCGTCAACATTTTATTGTTTCTTTCCCAGAAAATGTAATGGATAAATAGTTTTTGGCATCACAACAAACTTGAGAGTCATCAGAAACAGAATCCATACGAGTCCTGTGTCGGCATTTTCCGTTATTATGCAAAACTAAACTTCTTTCCAGCAACATAAAAAGCAGCACCGGTTCAGTAGCAGCTACATTATTTACAGTCCATCTGCAACTAAACAATATTTTTCACGTTTCTTTGTATTCCCCCCCTTCTAAAAATTCTTTTTCTAATTGGAGCTCCAAATCTTGCGTTCAGTAGCATTAAAAAAGCAAAGGGTTTTATCCCATGCTGAAAACGGGCTTCTCCAAACTGCGTATAAATAACACGATACTTGAAATACAATGTTTAACATTGATTCCGAGATATTGCACAGCTATCCCAAAATGCTCAACTTTGCACAAAGCAAGTCTATTTGTTTTCAAGCGCACTCTCACATTTAAAAAAGCCGATTATTTACAGCACTTATGGCACATATACAAGCAAAATGTACAGAACAATGATCCCACCAATAGCCTGCCAAAGTTTGCGTCCTTTACAACATGACCGTGAGCCATGAGAATGGTAGTGAAATAGAAACACAAAAATAAATGGCTAGAGGCCTTTTGGAGAAAATCCCTCCTTTTTTTTGTTTAGTTTTGGTCCAAAACTGAAATTGATTGCACATTTGGTACCAAACCAAAGCAGCAAAAAGTCCTTCTGACAGGCAAAAATCCTCATTCACATGCTTAAGGCAAGTTAAAGTTCAAACTTTGGCAAGTCATGGCAATCTCCCGTCCTGTGACGTGATTTTTTTCAAATATTTGTTGTTTTTTTGGAACAATCGTGATTACTCGGCACTCCAGTGTGTTCATTCAAGCGTTATTGCACATGCTCGTAATGTGTCAGCCGCACTTCAAAGCTCACAATTCTGCGCACGTGCATGTTAGAAATGGCCTTTTTTTTGTCAAAATTAGGGGCCCAAAAGAGGCTGGTGATGAAACCGAGACATTTGCTGGTGTTGATGGATGCGGAAAGTGCCAAATATGCACCCCATAAAACGGACATTCCTCTATTGGATTAGTACGTCGTGGAAGTCAGTGAGTTGGGATGATTTTCTTTGAGTGAACTTTCCTTGACTACATGCTGCACATGAACACGACTCCTAAAAAATTTGAGCTCAACAAGAATAATTCATTGATTAATGTTTTTTTAAAGCCTAAAATGTCCAATCCATTTCAACTGGGAAGGGATGGCAGCGAATGATTGAGGTTTGAAAAAATGTCAGTGAACTCATGTTCGAATAAGAAAAATTGAACTCCGTAATAATAAAAGTATAGTTATTATATTTAAATGTATTTTGGGACACTTTTTTGCTTCATTTAAATGGGTGTTATAAACTAACATTAGTAATGAAAGTCATTCTTCGCAGAGGATAAAGAATATATGACTGCAAGTCATGGGGGTGTTAATCACCGCTTTCATTAAAATAGAATATGATATCATTTCTTTGGACAAAGATATTATATTTTCTGATAAATAAAATAGAGCCAGTAGCTTGAAAATTAACTATTAAAAAAATATTAGATAAGCGGTAGGAAAGATGCTCACTGTTAATCAAACTGCTATTTTTTGGGGTCGCTAAAGTGAAAAAACAAATGTAACAATGTACATCGAAAAATTTAGAGAAATTAGGTTGACCTGTCAAGGTCAAATTACATTTTAAATTCTTGCCGAATAATACATCAACAATGAATTTCTAAGTGAGCTCAAACTTTTCATACGGTAACATGCGCGCGTGTATGCAGAGCTCCGCTCACAAACCTCAATTTTAACGTGCAAAAACAACTTTTTCCCTCCACGGGCTCTCAGAAGAAGACCCTCCGTCCGAGGGGGCCGCCCGCCTTGTCGCTGAAACCACCGGGGTCACATTTCACACACCTTCGTTCACACTTGCTGTTGAGAGTTCCACTCAAAGAATATTACAAATTGCAGTTTGGGGGTGCTAAAACAGCCATGTTCTAAAACCGCCTTTAAAATAGAGCTAAAAGGGAAGGTTCTGGCTGCTGTTGTTTTTTTCTTTTTTAACTCATTCACTGCCATTGACGGCGACAGACGTTCAGGCCATTTGAAATCCAGTTCAAATAGATTCAACATCCGTCTCCGTCAATGGTGGTGAACTAAGAACGAGGTCGCAGGTGGTAGCATTGAGGCTGGTTTAGGGCAAGCAGTGGCTGATGCACTTTCTGGCCGCGGGGGTGTCGGCGTTGTATGTCCTCAAGCCAGCGACATTAGCGGGCTGCTTTCGGGCTCCGCCTCCTGACTTTTCAGCTGCGTGAGAGTGAAAGGGGAGGAGTTTTGATTAAAAGACAGCCTCGGACATGGCTACAGTAATCCCTCGATTATCGCAAATTCACTACTTTGCGTTTTTTTCCTGCTATTAATTATGACAAATTTTTGATTGTTATTATTTTTTTAAAGTTAGTAAAAATATGAAACTCGTAAGAGGAACCCACTTTTGCTACTAGGACTCAGCACTGAAGAAAGAAAAAAAAAGTTGTACCGTATTTTGCTGTTTAATATACTCCCCATTTAATATTAAACGGCAGGGGTATATTAAATGGCGCACAAACGGGAAGGTACGATCCACTACGCATTCTTCATGCCGTGACGGGGTAAGAGAAAGTCTGTTGCTGACAGTGATTCGGAGTCTTTGTCCGACTAGTAACTACTACTTACTGCTGAATAAAGTCTGACTTGGAATTTTATTGAACTTAAGTATCTATAATTATGCCCCCATGAACACCATACAAATCTTGCCAAAAAAGCAGAGTTGCCGTTTTGAGTTGCCGTTTAATGTACCCTGGTATATTTTGAGGAAGGCCATCGTTTACCTCGGCAAAATACGGTAATAGGGGTGAGCCTACTTTGCGATTTTTCCATTTTCGCGGCCATGTCTCGTCTACATTAACCGGGATATTCGAGGGATTACTGTATAGATATTTAGTTCCTCCACCATCATGCCATGTCTGTAAAGGTAAGATTAGCGGAAGGAATTGTTTTCTAGCATTTAGTATGTTTGTTGTATGATTGCAGATGGTGTGATGAAGATCAGTAGTGAGTGAAACACTCGTTGTTTGTCCATGCACTGCCAGGCTTTGAAACTGTTCTTGGGGGAAACGTGTAATACAACATGACTATAGGTTATGCCTGACATTCCAAAACATGCATTTTTTAAAATTTTCTCAAATTTCAACAGTCAAAAGGGCGGGTGATTTTGGCAAGAAGATGGAAAAGCGTCGATGTCACCGTGTTCCCAAACAACAAACACACCAAGGTCAAAACTGCCGATTGAAAAGCAAAACAGCAGCGACCTGCTCTAGAAAGACAATTACCGGCACGGGGGGAGGAAGAGGAAGAGCTTAGGGAGGAAAGTCTCCGCTCATTCTTCTGGAGATGTTCACACGCAGGTAACCCACAAACAGATACAAAGTGATGGAATCACAAGTAAGAGTAATGAGAAGAGGGAAGACGGTCCCCATACAAATAATGATTTGACCCGGGGACACGTCACAACAAGAATTTTTGAGGAAGGCCATCGTTTACCTCCAAGTTCGTCCTTGCTTTTTTCAAAACATCACGGGTTCTCGACACTGGAAGGCAAAAAGAGTACTTATTAATTCCACCATGATTCCATGACCGTTTTTTAAACAGAATTACCGTATTTTCCGCACTATAAGGCACAACTAAAAGATGGAAGTTTTAGAAATTCATGTGCTATGAGATATAGCCTCACTGCATCCTGCCATAATCGTTCATCTCTCCCTCTACTCTGCATGACCTGGACTTACGCTGATTGAAAATAAAATGCTCCATGCTCTCCTTAGTCCGGCTGGTGCTTCTCAGTCTTTGAATTGTCCCCTTCAGAACTTCCTCCTGCTCTGAGATGCGTAGCTTGAGGGACAAGATCTCCTCTTGCAAGGACTGTTCCTGGTTTGATACCGTAGAAAGAGATAGGAAATATTTGACTTGGCTATTTAATGCAAGCGAGCGTACATGTATTTCCCACACAAACCTTCTTCAGGTTTGGGACGGAAGCATCCGTGTTGGGGAGCGCCGCCCTCCAAAACATCTTCAGAAGCGAGGACGACTCTTCCAAAATCTGACGCAAAGTCTTGGTGTGGGTTAAGAGACTCTTGGCACCGTCATAATCCAAGAACTGCAAGAGAAACCGGTTGTAGGCCATTTCGAGAAACTGGATTCAAATGTAGATATTCAAGAGTTGCATGCACAATCTTAACATTGAATTACAAAATAGCATGTGAAAATCTTAATCTATATAAATTTGTTTTACTCATATTCATTAATAAGTCTAGTAAAAAATAGTAATATTACAATTGATCATATGAACTACCTTTGTTAAAAAAATGTGTACTGACGTAAATGATAATCTCATAGGGACAGTTTTATATTCTTCCACTAGATGGGAGAAAGTTAAACGAACATTTTCCTTCCTGCCCTGCTTACAGAAAAAAATAGTAGCTCAATATGACAACTCTTTTAGGCAACAAAAGAGTCTTTGTTCAAAAAAAAGCTCGTGGGAAGAGTGTCATTAAATGAGGGGGGCTCTCACCAGCTCATTGTTGTGTTTCTGGGTGCCCGCGAGCAGCGTGGCCTCCATTTGCTGCACGATACCGTGACCTTCCAGGACTTGCTGTTGCAAAGCGTTGAAGTCGTCCACGTGGCCGACGGCGTGGCGGCCGTAACGGTTGGCGAACGAGCCGTCGGGGGCGTCGCCTTCCAGCTCGGCGTGAGGGTCCAGAGTGTCTGCAGTTGATGAAAGCAAACGGAAGCACATTCCTTTCATTCTACAGATGAGTCGTGAGCAAAGCAGAGCGCCGACGAGCACGTGACAAGCAAACGCCGAGCCACGAGTCATGCCGTGCGGTTAAAAGTCACACCGTTGGCAGTGTTATGGCTGTCATCCAAGTCCGAGTAAGGGGGACAGGGGGATCCGCAGTTAAAGAGACCGATGTCCCTGACGGGCGGGGACGGGGCCGGGTCTGCGGAGCACACACAAACCGGGCTTGGGCGCACGTCACTCAAAAGCCTCGCGTGCAAGTGTGCGCTGGACGTCGGCGCGGGATGCGCAGGGTTACCGTGCAGGAGCTGTCGCCTGTAGGAGTTTTCCCTCTGGGGGCTGGCGCCGAAGGTCAACAGGGATGGCGTGCGAGGGGAGCCGACGCCCAGCTTCTGCTCGAGCTGTTTGTGGAGTCCCAGCTGCTTGAGGGCGCTGTTCTCCTGGACGCTGGTCTGAAGATGGGTCCGGAGACTCCTCAGCTCGCCCAGAAGCTCGCCCAACTCCAGCGGCGAGCCTGAGGACTCGTGTAGAAAGCCTGAAAGCAGTTGATGATTTAAGTTAGCCCTTTTAGTTAGCATTAGCTCTTTTTTTCTGCAGGTAACTTTCGGTTCGTGGGCCGGACCATTTTAGATATAATATTTAGATATATTTTTTTATAAATTGATTAAAAGAACTGGATTAAAAGCCCTGAATATTCCGTTTTTTTTTTAGATCTAAAACAATGTTTATTTTAGCTTTTTTTTAAAATATATTTTTAGATTTTACAAAATGATTTTTGAACTAAAAACACAGAAAAAATGGATTAACAAATTACAATTATTGATTTAAAAGGGAGAAAATCAAGAAATTTAATATACATCTATACTCTTCATTTTAATTTCATCCTAAAACAGAAAGTCGGCACTCATGATTTACTTTCCCGGGCCACACAAGATGATGCGGCGGGCCAGATTTGGCCCCCGGGCCGCCACTTTGACACATGTGGTCTACAGGTTTTGATGTGACGTATAATCCATAGATTTTCCCCAAGGATGGAAAATCTTCCAAAATGCCATCAAAAAGTTGCAACAACAAAATCAAGCCATTTGGTCCCAAGATGTAAAAGTAATTGATAAAATGCTAATGACTTGAAAAATTCTGGTGACATTTTTGGGAGAAAAGTCACAGACTTGAAATCTTGGGCGGTGTTGTTACCATGACTTTTTTTTTGAAAGTCACACCTGACCTTGGAAAACAGCCCCGATATTTTGAAGCGAGACAAACCTTTGGTGGATTTGAAGCCGGAGCACACGCGATCATAGACGTGCAGTTCGGTCTGCAAGGAGTGGATGAGCTCTCTGCTCTCGCACAACTGCTGTTGCAGCAGCGACGCCTCGTGCTGGGCTCTGAGGACAGAAAGTTAGCATCAGAAAAAAAACAAAAACAAAAACAAAAACAAAAACGCCCCTAAAAGACTGATTTTCCTCATTCAGACCTGTTGTTTTTGTCCTGATTGGCCTGCCGTTCCTGCCTCAGGGCGCGGATCTGCTCCCCCTGCTCTTCACTTCGCATCTGAAGTCGTCTCAACTCCTCCTCCCGCTTCTCGGCCTCCAGCTCGGCTTGTTTGAGGCGAGCACGCACCGCCATCAGCTCGTCGCGCGAGTCTGCGCAACAACAACGGTTTCGGGATAGGTTCGAGAGCGAATCGTACGATGGCGCGCAATACGGTGGGTTACTACCTGCGCTGGCCTGGAGGCGGGCCTGCAGATTCAAGTTCTCGTCGGTCAGGACTCGGATTTCATTGGACAAATGCGTGACTGTGTCGAGCCCCTGAATGTAAATGTTGGTTGGTGCTCCTAAACATGACAATAGGAACATAATACCTTGAGTCAGAAGACGGACTGGACTATAAAGTAATCCTACGAGTCATTGGTGGCTCGCAAAATGCGTGTTTTATGTTCATGTTCAACTTTGTGTGTCTGCATTGAAGTAAGCCAAAGTGAAATTTGAGTTTTAATACCTCCATCACGCCCAGGGTTCGCCAGTTTCCCTTCCAGCTGCTGTCGGAGCCTCTCGTTGGTCCGGATGGATTCTTCCAGACGCTGGCGGAGGCATCGCACCTCCCGTAAGTGCTCTTCAATTAAATGTGCCCCTGAAAAATGTTATTTTATTACATCTTGATTGTTCTTCCTTATTTTAATGTCACTTTAACGTATAATGTTTGGTTTCTGATAAATAAAATAAATGCAGATGATACTCCAGTGCAACTAATGTTTTTTTTTGCCTTTTGATTTTGCATTCTTTGCCTAGTGTGACTTTTACCTAGGTGCAACATATAATTAAAAAAAATACAGTAACTATAATTAAATCCTGGTGTGCACATACGTGGACGTCACATTTCAGGCTAAGTGGGCCACACTTTTGCACCAAATGTTAAAATTAAGGCCTACATGACCATCAAATAGGTTATGTTTTTTTAAATGACCTAAAATACTCACTTGTCCTACAAGTGTTAACCAAGATATTAGAATTTTACCAGGCTGGCTGTTTCCTTGGAGATATCCAGGGACAGCAGAATAGTTCCCCATTGGTTGAGTCAGGCGGTCCCAAAAGGTTCCCCCTCCTGTCAGGAGACCCGACTCTGACTTGAGTGACTGACCATCGGGAACACTGCCTAGCGGGTACTGTTGAAAGGCATGATGGGGTAACTGGTTGTAGCCGGGGGGGTCGGATGAGAGATTGAACAGGGGATTTGCGTGAGCATCTGGGAAACCTGGAAAAACATAAAAAAAATGTAATGCACGAGAGAGCAAAATGCAGACGGACATGCAGTCGTGCCTCTACTTACGAATGCCTCCGTTTACGCAACACTTTATGCAAATGACCGTCCCAACATACGAAAACAAGCTCCAACTTACAAAATCCCCCTAAACGTAAATGCATTTCCTGTGTCTGTTATTTTATTTTGAAATTGTCCTGACATTATTGTAGCCTGCTTTACTTCCGCTCGGAGTTCTGGAACCACTTCATTTCGTAAGTAGAGGTACGACTGTATTTCTACGCACCCCCCTCACCCCTTATCCGTTCATTCATTTGTTTGTACAGCGTGTCCAGCTCTGGGCGTACAGCCATGGCGGATAGAGCCCTGGGGTGGAGGTCACGGGCGACCTCCATTCCTCGGACACCGGGGTCACGAGAGGAAGGAAAGGATGAGGAAAGGGGAATGCTGAGAGAGGCTGGTGGAAAATGACAGGAAGTAAAGGAAAAAGACTCAGGGGTGGGTGGCCTTTTCCAACCCTCACTCGTGAATCCCGTACCTTTAGCGTACGGCATGTTCAGACCCACAGAAGTTGAGGAAAGCATGCCTGGACAGCTGAAGGATGGTTGAAGGGGTCCACGAGAAGGAAGGATAGATGGATGGGCTAAAAGACGGATGGTGGTGGGAAATGAAGGACGGAACAGCAAACTAGAGAAAGCTTTAAAAAAAAAAAAAAAATAGAAGGAAAGTTGAAGAGGTCGACTTACCGTCTGGTTCGGACGGGAGCCGCTGTTCTTCGTCCTGGTATTCTCTGGCGTCCAAATCGGAGCACAGATCCAGGTCTTCGTTGGTGTGACACTCCTCCGACACCAGGGACGTCCTATCCGACGGGTCGGTGGTTTCCGAGAGGGCTTGGCAGCTGGACGGAGTCTCGGAGCGCTGCTGGAGCTTGTTGTGCAGAGACTCGATGATTTTGTCTTTTTGCTGGAGCTCCTTGCTCAACCTGAAAGGGGAAGTGTCAGGAATTCTTTTCATTCATTCATTTTCCCAGACAAACAACCATTCAAGTGATCTTATAGACATCCAATCCATTTGAACTGGGAGGTCTGGCTGCCAATTGGCTTCCAACCCTCCCAGTTCAAATGGCTTGGATGTCCGCTAGCAATAAACAGATTTAAATCCACTGCAGAAGAATGAAAAGAGCCACACAACTGGACACCTGTCGTCGTCAATAGCTTTCAAAGTCACTAGCGACATTTTTCTTTCTTACTGTTTGAGCTCTTGATGTAGCATCCTCAGCAGACATATTTCTCTTGATCGACCACGGCCATTGGCCGTGGAAAAAGACCACAGAGAGTCCCTGTAGATGGGACTGCTTTTTGAAATGAGATATTTCCACAGAGGAGCCATTTCTCCCTCAATCAAGTCCAAACGGAGAAAGAAACAATGTCAACCAAGGCTACTAAATTCCAGATATCTCCACAAGAAGGATGGAAAAAGACACAAAAAAACAAACAAACGTGGTGAGAGGGCAGGAGCACTTCCACTCTTCAGAAGCTCTGAGCCTCTTAACAGCAGCTGGCGGGATGTCTTTGCGGTTAAACCATCTTAACAGTAAAGAATCCATGCTACCTGCTTGAGTGTGGATTAACAGCAACCATCTGTCTCATCTCGAGCCCTTGGTGTGCTACATCTATCTATCCATGGATTTATCTGGCCAGACATTGAATAACTTTCAAATGACAGAGGTCCCACATCTGATTGCGGGATTGAAAATCGGGCCCAAACACGTCATTTTCAAAGGATCAGAATCAAGTAAAAAAGGGGTTTTTCGAATGTATATATTTATTTTTAAGAATGAACTCGTTGGCTGCCACTGAGGGCGATCGAGGTCCAATCGGTTTTGACTGGGAAGACTGACAGCAGCCGTTTGATCGTCAAATGTATTGGACTTGCAGAAGGTGGAGGTTGTGTGTTCGGTTCCATAGGACTCAATGTTTTTCTTTAAAATTGCATTCAAAATAACTTGGAATCAAAGTTGCAGATTATGTATGCAATGTGGGGCATTTGCGGTTATAAGGTCAGGGTGGGAATTTCTTGATCAGGGATTAGCCTACGTCACTCAAATTTGAAAGATCGGTCACGTGATGAGAGGAGAAACTACTTACTCCAGGGCGAGCAACTCGTGGCCTGTCTTGTGATCTGGACTCTCCGCTCCTGAAACAGCAAATATGAAAAACACATGAAGGACGCCAAAGTAGTGGCCCGCTTACGGAGGTGCCGGAGTGCGCCTTACGTCCGCTGATCTTGGCCAGCAGTCTCTGGGCCAGCGCGGTGCTTTGGGAGAGCTGCTCTCTAAAGCTCTGCCCCATGTAGTAGTCCACGTCATTGGCCCGCAGAAGTTCTTCGAAGGCCTGGGAGTCCAAATCCAAAAAGCTGTAAGCAACGTGCCTGCACACGCGTATTGTCCATCCAAACACTTTTGAGGTACCTTGGTGGTGTCCCCGAGATGTTGCGTGAGGATGTGAGAGACTCCTTCGCCTTCTCTCATTTTCTGTCTTAAGTGAGAGAGTTCACGAGCTTGGGCTTGGATGAGAGAATTGTACTTTCTGTAAAAGGAGGAGGAAAGGAAGAGAGGCAAGAGAGCAAAGCAGGATGTTAGACATTTCCGTAGGTTTTCCGTCTACGTCAAAACCCAGTAGCGCAGTCATTTTTAAACTGAATCCTATTATTTTTGGATTAAGCCATTAACATCAGGGCCAACGAGCAGTGATGCAGTGCTTGAAACTTTTATAGGGCAAATGACTATTTTTGATGCCATTCCTAAATAATAATTCATTATATATACCGTGAAACCTCTATTTCAACGGCATGCCATTCTATTTTTCAAATATTCCCCCGTAGGGACATTCAATTTGAGGGTGCCGTTCTATTTTTCAAAGGTTTTACGGTATATTTTTTTTAAATCAAAAAATGTATATATAAATATATATTCATTTGTTTAAAAAAATAGTAATGAAAGGATAAAATGTTAATAAAAAGAGCATTATTAAAATGAATAAAAAAGAAAGATTGGTTAAGCCCCCAATAACACTACTAAAGTAGCTTTTTATTTTTTTTATTTTTTAAATAGATTATTATTATTCATAGTATTTAACTCATGGCCTGCCATTGACAACAACTCCAATTCATCATTTAAATAGTGGAGCTGTGAATACTTAGTATACGTCAATAGCAGCCAATGGGTTCAATGTGTGTCGTTTGATTTCCAAAACATTGTTCAACTCACCCAGGCCACGTGGCACATTTCCCCTCCTCGGTCTGATTCTTCCCTTCCAGTTTGGAGCCCTTCAACTGCGCCTCCAAGGTTGCCACGCGTGCCACCAGTTCCTGGAGCTCACTGTTGCTTTTAGACCCCGGCGAAGTTGCTTGCGTGTCCGACACCCAGCCTTCGTCCTCCTCTACCCCCTCTTGGGCAGGCGACATCTCAAAGGCCCAATTGACCTTGAAAGACCAACAGAAAAGGTCAGTAGGTGTCTTCTTGAGCGGGGGTGATGGAGCCAAACCTTGCGCGGCGTCCGCTCCAAGCTCGAGGCGTAGTCACTGGTGGCCGACAGGGAGCGCACGCGCATCTGAAGCCCGCGGATGACTTTGTGGCAGCGGGTCAGCTGGGAGCGCAGATCTTGGACGAGATGCTGCAAAGGTGACTCATTGGCCATTTCGTGGCTTGCGCTTTGCTTGTGTTTGCTTCGACTGGCTCTGTACCAGTCGCCGCCCACGCTGTCCTCGTGGTGATGTGACAACGCCGTGCACATCTCCAGGTCGTCAAACTCTGAGGAAAAGGAAAAAAAACTAGTGGTGACCAAATGAATTCATTCAGTGCCACCTCATATATTTATGCATGCTAAAAAAAATTAAAAAATAAACAACCTTTTACAATGTTGGTAACTGTGGTTTCCAGAATTTTATCCAGGAATTAAAATACATATAAAAAGTGTAGATTTTATTTGGATTGAAAACAAACCAACTGGGAACCGGGATTAAAAAAAATACCGTATTTTCTGGACTATAAATCACACCTAAATCGGATTAGCCAAACAAGAGGAAAAAATATATTAAAAAAGTCACATTTTTCGGGAGGCTTTTTTTTTTTAAATTTCATCAGCCAAACTATAAAAAAGTGTGACTGATAGTAAGGAAAATATGGTAATGTCATTTTTCCCAATGTAAATGTGTCAGTATGTCAGTTTTAGTGATAGTGAGGACTTCGCTGTGCTGCTTTTGTACCTCAAATTTGATGTCTTCATTCATCTTTTTTCAAAGAGTGTATAGTATTCAGAGTACTGTATGTGTATCATTCAAAGTCCATCAGCCTTCCCAGTCACCATGGTAAATTTCTCCTTTCCATTTACGAATGAAGGGCCTTTTTAAAAAAAGTTCACTCGATATGTGAAAGCATTTTAGTGATACAGTAGATGTGAAAGCCTTTTTTGAATGAGCAATATCCAATTCAGCAGTGTTCGTGGAGCATTTCAATTATGTGCTTTTTTTTCTAGTGGGAATGATAGCATTTCACTAGTTCATGTTAGTCACCTGGGCTGCTGGCATCCTCCCTCTCCGCTTCATTTTCGCTGCGTCCACAAGTCTCATAGCCTAAATCCTGCAGATCCACTTGCACCTGCTTATTGGCCCGTTGCACAGATGTCTCGGCTAGAGAGCGATCAAACATCGTCATATCAATTGATGTGAAATCACGTAACAGCAAAAATATGGTCAGTGGCACTCACTCAGCAGGTCCCTGTAGTCCTTGATTTGCTCGGCCTGAGCGTGAACGGTGGCCTCGGAGACCATCAGCCTCTCCTGCAGCTCTCGGTTCTCTGAGCAAAGACGGGCCGAATGCTCTGCTTCGCTAACGCCTCGTGTGGGCTGCAAAAAAAATGTCACCGAGACTTTTGACATCTGGCCATCTTGAAAATTGAAAATATGCTCAACATTTCTAACAGCTTTGGTTGCTCTATAAGGGGAAAAAAAACATTATTTTACGTTGCCAGGCTCTTCTTCATCCTCCATGTAGTCCTCTTCCTCCTCCTCAGTATCATCATCATCATCATTATTATCATCATCTCCCTGGTCAAGACTTCTCTGGTTTATTCCAACTCCTTGATGTTCTTTCAGGAACTGGTTCTCCTTCTGAAGTCTTTGCAGTGTGTTCCTTTTCAAAAACACAACACAATTGTTACAATTGCTAGAATGAGGAATACAATGGGAAATATCCGCAGACAAATATGCACCTCATCTCGGTCACTGAGTTGAATCCCTCCCTTGCCAGTTGTGATTGTACTTCCTTTAGCTCCAGTTCAACGGTTTGTGTGCTGGACCTCAGGAATCCAGACTCCCCTTCATGTCCGCAGGGCTTTTTAGTTAACAAAACAAATCCAATTGCTAATATGGTCACATTTACAGAACAAAAAAAAATGGACACGCAACAGGAAAGCCAACCTGATGAGGAGGAACAGTTGCAGATGTGACTTTTTCGTCTTCCTCTATGCTGTCTGTGAAGTCATCGCTGCTGCCGTCTTCATCGTCCCCCTCCTCGTCTTCACTGCTGACATCTGGAAGAAGCACAACCCAAAAAGTTTGCAAAAAGTCCTCTCATTTCTGCCATTTTGGCATCTTCCCTACTCATAGCCTGCTACGTCCACTAGGAAAATTCCACCCTGACGAGGAGTCACAGGATTTGAAAGGAAATGTTATGTCATCCGTTTCCAGCCGGCCAAAACATAGACGGGGTGGAGCAAAACCAGGAGGACGGACGGTGCGTGTTACGGAAAACCGGAAAGCAAGACATGAAGAAAAATATATATAATCATGAACTAGCCATACACAGTGGGGGGAAATATGTTTGTACTGTACAATGAAGAACATTTTGTGTTGTTTAAAACGAAGTAGACTGACTTAAATATTACTAATTATGTTTAAGCAAACTTGCATGTGGAAGTGCTTTAAAAAATGTTTTGATAAACAGTTAGGCTAAATTTCTATTGATTTCAGTGTGATTGGATGACACAGAACTATATAATATGACTATATAAGATGAGCACACTAATGTGGATATTACACAACAGCAAGCGCATCAGACATATGTAATACTATACCTTAATGTTATTTTGTGTACCTAATTATTTGTGCATGTATACTGTCAGTGGTAAATCCTTTCATTAGGGAAGGGGGTGACGATTATTTTACTTTGGAGATGTTCAGATTTTGTGTACTGTAAACTGTCAAAAGAAAAACATTGCTGGATGTAAAAATGGTATTTCTTGATACTTATGATTGATAAACAAAGGACAGTCTGACAACTTTGCCCATTTGTTGTCTTATACTGCGGTGTTTCGAAAATAAACAGCCATGCATGGATAACATACCACACTTTCATGCAGGAGGGACAAAATGTCATGTCATGCATGTTTACATTTATGAATTATGTACCTAAATGTCTGTTGAGGGTAATGTCTAAAAAAAAAAGGATGAGGGGCTGGTCCAAAACAGAGATTATAGGTCTATTGTCTTAAATCTGGGATTTCTGTGTGGGCATAGTGTCAGTATTCTCTCATGAAACACAATAAAGAGAAATCCATAAGCAGATGTTATTTGTTTGAACAGAAGGGAAACAGCATGTGTTTATTTTGTTGCATTTGAAATACAAAAGTGTTGACAAGGAATGTCTGAGCTGAGCTTCTGGGATGGAATTCACAGGAAATATATACTATGTATGGCAAAAACTAATAGTATATAAAACTACATGAATTCCCTCATTTGTCTTCTAAAATAGCTGAGCAAATATCTCACACCAATCTAGAATCTAATGTACTAAGTGCAGTGACCACGCCCACAGACACCAAGTAACACAACTGAACCATAAAGGAAAAAATTGCGACACCTGGAGTTTGTGAGAGGAAACGTTTTGAGGGTCCACATTGCATTGTGTTCTTTGTAGCCAATATTTGAAATCACGGAAAATTGATTTGGCTGAGAATAAAGGGGAAGATGGATATTTCAAAGGGTGTTGGCAACCATAAATTGACTGCACTCGTGATTTTGGGCAACAGATATATTTTGAACTTTCACAGAGATGTGTGCATGTCTGCATACCTTGCTTTTACTTTTTACTCTACCTCCCGATGTGGCTTTGCACCCTGAAAAAAAAATCTGCTGCTGCAAAATGGCATTTTCGATTGGCCCGGCACATTTGCTTACCATTGGCCACTCGTGAAAACTAATGGCACAAGCCACACACACTGCGTGACCGCTCAGTGTGTGAAGACAAAAGCTGGGGCACACGGGGGTGCGTTACGTGTCCTACGACAAGACGACGTCAAACAAATGATGGACGGCGGCTCTGTATGTGTAAGGCGTGGGCTTCGGCTTCTCTGAGGAGAAAAGTAACTGCGGCGCTAAGGCTAGAAGAGTGAGTTCGGTGAGAGGCGGCACACAGAAACAGTTAGCGCTGAAAAGCAAGCTGTTTTAAAAGCATTTCAACATATTCACAACAGCACAAAGTATATCCGTTAGGTTAGGTTTTTGGAATGATGTCGCAACTTGGGTGTACTTTATCTACAGGATTTTTTTTTTGTTTTTTTGGGGGGGGGGGGGGGGGGGGGGATAAGAATTTGTCAAGCTTGTTGCGGTCATAACAATATCACATAACATTTGAGACAGCGTCCCCTGCAGGCCCAGAGGCTCGACCTTGACCGTTCCCACCTCCTAAATCCGACTGCCTTCTGGCAGCCCTTTCCAGCTCCAGGGCCATGTTCTGAATCCGGGCCAGGACCTCCTCTAGCTGTCCGCGGAGTGCCTGAACCGAGTCGAGTTGGGTGTGGAGTGTCAGTGTTTTCTCTGAGCTGTGATTGGAGAGGGGAGTTAGACAATGGGTGTCTATGAGAAATCTTTTTAAATCACAGTAGAGTAAAAAAAACTACAATCACAGTAAGAGAAATATTGTAACAAAACTGTATACTCAATTCTTAATATAGCTCTGCCAAAAAGTAGGCAAACATAATGATTTCAGGAGTTAGAGAAGACTTCCTACCTGTCCCCATTGCTGTGAATGAGACTCTGGTATAATCTCTTTTCGGCCCTCAGGGCAGCATTTAGCTGACGGTATTCCAATACTAGTTGCTCCAACACATGCTGATTCATTACGGAGAACACAGAAAAAGCTGATTTTGACCAAATACCCATCTCTTTAACGTGAGAATGACAACAACAATATACCTCCGAACTTTCGGTCGCGGCTCCTTTCGCCTGCTGGGCTGCCAAAGATGACCGCAGGGCCGAGAGTTCTTCCTGTAAACAACGCATACATAAACAACTTAGTACTATAAACACATAATAAAGGTAAATATAGATATTTAGATCTCCACGTGCGCACCTGGGCTTCCCTCTGTTTTTTGAGCATTAATTGGAGCTCTTCCTGCAGGGCCTTCACATCCTCCTCACCCTCGGAGGACGACTGCATCATGACCTCCTCCTGGCTCTGCATCATCTCCTGAATATTCAGATACAAGGTTACAAAGACAGCTCAGGGAGTTGAAGAAAAAGCGTTTAAGGCCATACCTGAATAAAGGCCTCTCTCTCTCGAAGAAGACGACCTTGCAAATGGTGGACCTCTCCGCCCGTCTCCCTCTCTTTGTCCCGCCTCAACTCGCGCAAGTCCTGTTCTCTCTGCGACAATTGCTTGCGTACCTCCCGAAGCTGACCGGCGCGCTCGCTTATCACCAAGGACAGCCTGTACGAGTTGTCCTGAGATGGATACAAAGTTATTATTTTTTGGGGTAAATACACCAGGCAAGAACGACCTAACACATGCACAAGAACAAAAATAATCAAAATATTGAATAAGATGCAACAGTACTGCGTGGAAGTTAAGCGTTATTCAGATTTAGGGTGGAATTACAGGATGAAAATGAAATGTAAAGTCATGCAATTGTGAATTTTGAAACTAGATGCACTACTTTTGGAGCAAGGTGGAAAATTGACACCGAGTACGTATTTGTAATTTGTTGATGTGACACATTGAATTCATGTTATACCTGCAAGTACTGATCTTTGGAACTGAGCGTGTTGAGTAAGTCTGACACTCGGGTTTGGTGTTCGTTTGACTGGCGGCTGCGGTCCGAAAGCAGCTCTTGGAAGAGCTTCTCCTTTAACTGGAGCCGAGCTTTCAGCTCTTCCACCACGTCTGTGGGGCCTGCCTGAACTCTGGCAACCAAAGCAGCTGTCAGATCCTGAAAAATATATATAGATATAAATAAATAAAAGGTTGCTTCCCCCCCCAAAGCTTTTGGGAGCCGCATAGAACTTAATGGAATTATTTTGTAACCTGTGTCTCCTTGCTGCGAGCCTGCAGTGCTGCCTGTAGCTGTCCCACGATTGTTTGATTCTCTCTGGTCGTGTTGCGTTCCTTCTCCTCACTCTGCTGCTTCAGCCACTGGAGGTTCCGGTAGGCCTCGGCCGCCTGCTCCAGCTCCAGTTCTTTCCCTCGCACCAAAGCATCCAGACTCTAGATTAAACAGACTCATTATTATCGCTAACGCGCCGATAAATGTCGGCTAAACCTTGCGGCCCAGACGTACCGTGACGGTCTCCTCGTTGTTGGACAGGATGCAGCGAAGCCTGTCCAGGTCTCGGTCCTTCTCCCTGAGCGCCACTTGGAGCACCATCACTTGATTATCACGTTCGTCAAGACAACGGAACTTTTCGTCAATAGACCGCTGCGGGGGAGCATGGCAAAAGAATTAATTACACGTGATGCACTTCATTCGAGGTTGAGTGAATAATCAGTACCTCTAATGCCTTGTCTCTATCTTTAATGCGCTCTCTTAGTTTCTCAAGAACAGCGTCCCTTGGTTTGGAGCTTCCAGGTGTCTCCGACATCTCAGAGTACTCCTACACAATGAGCAAAGTTTTGAAGACTGCTAGGCGATGAGAAAATTGGCAGACGTGTAGTGATTACCTGTAACTGTCGCTCCTTTTCTTTCAGAGAGTGATTGAGCTGAGCGATGCTTCGGTCTTTTTCGTACGCCGCAGTGAGGCTGTCTGCCACGGCGTCCTTTAGAGCATCTTCTCTTGTCTGCAGCTCGGTGCGGATTTTCACCAGTGCACAGCGCAGGTCCTGCAGAAGAAGTCAGAGAGGTGCCTTGACTGAGCAAGTTTAATTAACCCTTAGACTGCCAAAAGCACATTTTTGCGAAAATTCAAAATGGTCTCCCGAATAGCAAAAAAATGCACTGGATGCCCAAAAACATTTTGAAATTAGCGCCACGCTTCCTACAAAGCGAAAATGAACGTTTGGAGTCTGTTAGGCGGTGCCATCTTGAAAAATGCAATTTTTCGGAAGCATAAATCCTCCCAAGATCGGGCAGCCAAAGGGTTAAGCGTTCATCCATATCTGCTGCACAAACCTGATTGTGCTTTTCAGTTTCTTCTCTGTGTTGCAGCGCCTCCAGGAGGTCAGCGTTGACTCTGTCTTTGAAGCGAGCCAGATCTTCCCCTAGTCTCTGGGTCTGTCTGAGACTCCTCTGACTCGCCTCCAGTTCTAGACCCAAGGAAAACAGAGAGCTTTGCACCCCGACAAGCTCTCCCTGCAGTTGGGCGAGGGCCGCGGACTCGCTCATCCCGTCTGGAGCCTAAAGAAGGAACCACAAATTCAGAAGCTATTTACAGTGCCTTTTCTAGAAAGAATCAGTTTTGGTTCTATGACAACCTTTGGGTTATAAATGAGCTCATCCTTACCTTGCTTTGCGTGAACTGATTGTGATGGGCCATCTCTCGCAGCTTGTACAATGTGACGTTCTGCCCCTCGATCAGCTGATACAACTCCTGGGTCTTCAAAACGCGTCGAGATCATTGTACGCATGTCCTACAAAGGATTTTTTTTTGCTCTTCAAGACACTCACCTCGGTGTCTTTGGTGCTGATGGAGTCTGTGAGGTCCTGGATGGTTCTCTCCTGACTTTGGGCGGCCTGGCGAAGGGAACGAAGCTCGCACTCCATCTCACTTAGCTTCTCCTCCAGCTTCTGCGCACGGGTTCAGAGGTCAAGGTCAATCTCGGACGAGCGCTCCAGTCAGTCATCTTTCTCTGAAATACGCAACCGCGCCTTACCATGTTTTTGGAATCGGTCTCGTGGATTTTGGCCTGAAGGGACTGGACCTGCAACTGGGCCTTTTGTAGCTCGCTGACACATTGACCAGCCGCACACTCATATTGATTCAGTTGGCTCTGCTGTTCCTCAACGAGATTCTAGAAGAGAAATAGACAAAAGTAAAAGGTACAGCTTTGGAATATTTTCCCAAATGAGCCTGTGACGTTTGAGTTAATCATAAAAAAACTGTACACTTAAGTCAGCCTGACTGATTGAAGTGCAAGGATGCATTGCATAATGGTTGTGCAGCAGTTAAACTGTTAGCTTATTCATGTGTTCAAACAGTAAAAGGCTCTCCTATAGGACTTTGACTTTTCAACACGCATGAGTAGCTTGGGCGTAGCCAGAGTGCTGTGTACAGCTATTATGTTTACATAATCCACGTGTGCATTCCCCAAGGGGGTTGCATCAATGACATAGCGCTTCTATTGAGCTCAGCAAAGACAAATATTTCAAAAAATCTAAGGCTGTTCTTGATTTTTAAGGAGAATTGCTGCCTTGCTGAGATGAGATCATGTTGACATTTAGTGGAGGACTTTGCCTTTGGGGCTGTGGGGGAATTTAGGCCAACAGTAAAGCCAATGTCTCCAAAATCGCCCCTCTCATAACCTAACTTCCACATGGAGACATTCTCCTTCACTGACAATTACAGTTGGGTTTTGAATGCCATTAGAGGCATCTTGTCAGGCGCTGTGGAGAAGTGGATGTCTAGTTTTGAGTTTTAGAGATGAAAATAAAGCCCGGGCCATGTATGACAATGACCTTTTTGTTGCATGCCAAAAGAGACGTACACATTAGGCAATTAGGCCATGCCGTGGCTGGAAGATTACAAACTGTTAATTCAACATACGCTTTCACGCAGACACAAACCACAATGGCTGGCACGCCTGCTGTGACAGCTGAATAAGTAATACATTTGTGTTCAGCTAATTCTGTGATGAACTGAAAAAGCGCAGTGTACATTTATCAGTCTTTTCTTCACAAACTGGCCTGAAAACTGAAATAGGGGTTTTCCCAGGGAGTGTTTTCTCAGAAACTAGTTTTCGGAAGGTCAAGAATGAGGTTTCCAGCGCTATACGAGTTGTTTAAAGACCCAAAGTATCACCATTATTCCAATGCGGTCTTACTCAAGGTGTTATACCTGGTGTGGCGTTAGTAGGGGAAACGCAATGTAATCATCTTCCAAATTATCTTCTATATCCACTGCATTAAGAATAGGGTATGACCCAACATGTACTTGGATCAGGGGGGCCTCCAGCTCAGGTGTTGCCATGTGCTGGTTTCTTTCACCATCCGCAGTCCCAAAATTAAGTTCCAGAATTGGATCAGGGAAGTCTAACCTTCCATGATCGGAGCTCCGTTTAAGAAGCACCGGAAGTCTACTACCCTTGATGCTTTGGACTGGTCGGTGGACAGCATAATTTTGGAGCAGACAGAGAGCCAGAGAGAGGTTTGATCCCGGGGAGGCTCGGCTAAGTGGGGTGTCAGATATCCGGTCATCTGAAGGCTCTTTGGGAGAGGTCAGAAGTTCATCTGTTGAGCCTCCAGGCTGAATGTAGTCTTCGGTTGTCTCCAGGGAAGCCAGAGAGGGGCTGGAACTGGCTCTTCCTGCTACAGTGCGGTCACTATCTGAAGTCCTTGACACTTCCTGAGAACCAGGAACTAGTGTCAGGGAGGATGGCGGTTCATCTTGTTCTTCCACATTTCCCTTCCCTTCTTCTATTTCCGCACCGCCGCCGCTGCCTCCGATAATGCTAGCCGAATATCTAGTGGAGGGCCCACAGGAAGTGCTACGTGCGAGTTTCCTGGGCACCTTACAAACAGCTTCGTAATCAGAGTCCGCCACCCGCCAATGGGAACAACCCCGACATCTCCTAGGAGTTGCGGGCACACAGCGGTGAGAACCCGCAATCTCTGAGCCGGGTTCGGCTGAAGATTGAGTGTGATGGTGGTGGCAATCCACACTGTCGTCAGCCCAGGATTCATACAGAGAGTAAACGAGGTCCTCCTGAAGGAGAGCACAGTATTTAGCATGGGTGAGGCCGGAGATATCCACTATCCCATCTCCTAGTCTGTCAGCGTCTTCTCCAGAAGACCCGGCGGGTTCCGGCAAGTTTGTTCTCCTGTACAACCCGCCAATGCACTGCCTGAGCCGATGTTTTTCTTGCAGGAGCTTCTGAAGCCTCTCGATGGAGAGGGCCTCCACGCGGGCGATGACGGTGTCAAAGCGGTACATGCGGTCCAGCATGAAGGTGCACTTGGAGCAGGCGAACTCCCCGCGGCCATCCCGCGCCAGCTCCTGGCCTAAAGCGTGAGACAGCAACACCTGCAGGTTGAGCTTGGCCGTCGGGTGGAAGATCCACCGCCGCTGGTTGCCATAGAGATCCCTCCCGCAGATGCGACATGTCTCTTTCATTTTGTTGTCCAGCATTTAACCAGCTGCTTTTGGGAATAAGTTACGCTTCAAAGGGTGTCTTCATTCCTTTCTACTGATGTGGCATCTCTAATTTTGTCCATTTCTGTAAATGATCGCCTTTGGAGATATTCCTAGCAAACATCCTTGCCTCACACTAACCTTGGCTTGAAAACATGAGGACTTTGTCAGCCATTACAATAGAACACTCAGACCAGGTGGTACTTCAGCAGGTGTACAAGTCCATGGCAACAGGCGTGCTGACGTAGTGTTTTTTTTTTTTTTTTTTTAATTAAGATATATCACCCGTAACCAGTCTCTTTAAATCAAATTAAACAAGCTTTGTTCCTTCACTCAGCACGATGTATTGCACCATTCATTCTCCTGACAGTCACGAGCCGCCGCGCCGTCGCCGGCTTCATCCCAGTTCCGCAGCCCCATTTACAGCGTATGCAATGCCGATGAAAACAATCCGGCTTCCCAGTTGATGGCATGTTTTGTTGCGTGAAGGAGCGACGTTTTCCTCATTTTCCAGCCGTCGAAAAACGCGACAAACAGGTGCTACGAGCAGCCCGCGATCTTCCGGGGAAGATAATGAAGAGGCAGGCTGAACCAGACTCCCAGCACCGGAGCGTACCATTTTCCAAACAAGGGGGAGTTCAGTGTCCGTGCTCGTCACACGGTGACTCCTTTCCTCATACAACGATTAAAAAAACTGCCTCATTAAGCTACACAAACTACTAAAGAGTAGCGAATGAAACACTGTCTGATGTTTGTTTTTCTTCAAGCTAAAGGAACTACACTACAATACGCTGTGCTCCCTTCTGTGTCTGCTACTTCCTCTTGCTCAGTTGGCTAAATTCATCTCGCTCGACTGACTCGGCAAGTGAAGTGCTCAGTAACATTAGTGACGCTCTAAAAAATAGAAAAAAATACACTTAACTACAGCGGTTACGTTAAGTTTAAACACGTTCATAATTTATATTATTTTATAATTTAATTCATTTAATTGCTAATGATTTGCACCTAAAGCCTTGATTTCCAACAATAGTTTGCTGTGAGAAGGAATAAAATTCCACTTAATTATGACAAAAAAACATATTTAATAAAAACAATGTATCTTTTTTTAACTACCCAGTGGCATATACTGTCAGACACAAAACAAATCTAAACAACAGTTGCAATTTGGAAATTTGTGTTCCTATTTAAAAAAAACACTGCAAAATTGAATTTGTGGCAAAACAGATCATCACATTAGGGGCTGTGTTGTGTGATTTATTTGCCTACTGTAAAATACAGTACTAATGTGCGTCACATTAAAAATGAATGAATGAATGAAATTATTTCCTTCATGGTTAACCATGTTGTTGTATAGTTTGTTAAGTGTTACCACATAAGTAAAGTACACAAAAAAATGAATTTGTGGCTAAATAGATCATCACATTAGGGGCTGTGTTGTGTGATTTATTTGCCTACTGTAAAATACAGTACTAATATGCGTCACATTAAAAATTAATGAATGAAATTATTTCCTTCATGGTTAACCCTGTTGTTGTATAGTTTGTTAAGTGTTACCATATAAGTAAAGTACACAAAAAAATTGAATTTGTGGCTAAATAGATCATCACATTAGGGGCTGTGTTGTGTGATTTATTTGCCTACTGTAAAATACAGTACTAATATGCATCACGTTAAAAATGAATGAATGAAATGATTTATTTCATGGTTAACCATGTTGTTGTATAGTTTGTTAAGTGTTACCACATTAGTAAAGTACACAATCTAAATAAGGAGTCACCCTTGCCCAGCCAATTTTCCCTGGCAACAGTGGAAGTGAAAGCAGACAACACGATACTCCCTCTTCTCTGCCAAAGATTGGGATCTAAATGACTGTGGTGTCTGGGGAACAAATTAAGAGCTCTGGTAGTGGGTGAGTGTCAGCCTGGAAGGACATCAACTCGATATCAGCGTCTGTCTGGCTCGAAAGTCAACCTGATCTATCGACAAGCCGGCTGAAACCAGAGTCAGTCAACTCTCAAAGAGGGAAATGGCAGCATTTGCGCACGCAAACATGATAGAGAGCACCGCATTGGAATGCTTTCGCACATAAACACGGGCGTGAACCCTTTTTATCCTTGGAAACACAAATTGTCTAAAAATATTTTCTTATGCTCGCTTGGAATTAGACTACTATATCTGATGCCCGCATTGACAATAACACAATTAAATATTTCAAACTGTATAGGATCGGGGACAATTGTTGTTATTGTGCAACTGTAAAGCTTTCTGAATTCAACAAATAATAACAAATAGAGATTTGTAAATATAGAGTACAGTTTATACAGTGGACCCTCATCATCCACGCACCTTACCTTAAGAACTTTTCATGATTTAGCGTTATACTTGACACATGTTAGCCCATCTAAGGAGCTTAATTTTTTAAGGAATTAATTTAACATTTAATATACTCCAGGTTAAGAGCACCAGGCCCTCAAGTTAACCATCTGCGTTTCTGAAAAAATTCAGAGTTCTTGTACAATGCGAATATCTGGGCAAGTACATGATTTGCGTTCTCTCTGATACCTGAATTTGAAAGTTAAATTTCATAAACAAAGCTTGGCGAATGGGACAACAGACTATTAAAAGCCACTGTGTTGATAAGAAGAAACTAACTTATTACTATGAATTTTAAAATGAAGTTCATATCAAATACAATTCATAATGTTGGGTGGTGTGTTTTTTGAAAGCATACAAGGAGTGAATTTGTCCTTGGGGTGTCAGATAAAGCCCCAAGTGTAAGAGGAGTCGGTACTTTGTGGATATATAAACACACACTAAGCACACTCTTTTGAATTTGTTGGCTGTGACCTTCAAGCGTGTGTTCATTGCTGAAAATAATGTTTGTTGCTTTGCCACGTAGAGGCAGACTGTCAAATGTAAGCGTTACTTTTCAACAATAAGGATTTCTGGCTCTGTTATATGCGTTGTAGGGAGTTCCTAGATTTTTTTGTTGTTGCATTAAATACCAAGGGAAAGACTCATTTTGAGCACAATTATTTTGATAGGTTGGCATACCTGCATTTCCTGTTCGATTCGCAGCCTCTCGTGACCAAGTTCCTCCTGATAGAACTGCATGAAAAAGAACAGAAATTCTAATATACCTCACAATTATAGCAACCGAAGTCAGGCGAGTGAACCACTACACCACCAGGCATCTTAAAAGAAATTCTCCACATGATAAATTACTAATTCCTTTGACCTACAGTGGATGATCAGCTGTTAAAATGAGGATGAGGAATGTGGCATATGTTACTTCAGGAGCTTCTTTCCAATGGGAAGGTGTGCCAGGAAGAGACACAGTGACCATATGGAATGCGCTAACTTTACTGGGATGGTATTCATATTTTTCATGGGGGTTTCAGCATCATTAAAAAGGAGAATGGAAGATGTCAAAATCTTAAAGGGCCAATGTACCTCCACATCCTTGTCTTTCTGCAACTTGAGTTCATGAAGTTGACCTTCCAACTCTCCCACCCTAAGCGTGAGGGTGGTCTTCTCCCCGCTCAGCTCTGTGATGAGGACCTCCTTAGAGTGAAGCTCTTTAGTCAGCTCCTCGATAATTCTGAGTACGCATACACACACACAAACAATGTCACTCAAGATTGTTTTATGACACGACAGAGAAAAAAAACATACGGGCTTTTTAAAGTACTTAGGCACTCATACCATGAAATTAAAGGGATTTTTATATACAACTTTTCAAACAACTTTTGTGGGATTAAAATAAAAGGATTTATTTTTCAAGTTCAACAACTGTTTTTATGAAACATATTTCCCTGTATTTATTATAAGGTTTGCAGGCTCCATCTAGTGGAATATGAGAACAGCTGTAAATATCAATTTTCAAGATTATAATATTATGCATTTGAAAACAGTATTTGATGATTTACTTTGACAAAGAAACTGATTTGAAACACCCTTTGTTGGTGTAGTCATAGATTAGAAATATAAGTAATGACCTCACTACCTACCTTTGAATTTAAAAAAAAGTTTATTATTTTAAACTCCAACTGTGTGCTCAGGATTTTTGGGGGCTGCATTCACCTGTCCTTGTTCATGTTGGATGGCGTTATATTGTTACGATTCCTCCCATCCACAGTAGTATCTCCCATAGTGGCATCTTGGGAGGGGTTGCAAGTGTGAAGGTGTGACCCAGTTAATGACAGCGACCTCTCAGCCTCACTGCGTGCTAACTGGGCCTCCTGGAAAAAAAAATACACCCGCATATAGAAAGCATGTAACGTTGTCGTCAGACGTGCGACGCGTTTGTGAGCACGCTTATTGACCTCCTGCAGGAACTGTATTTTGGTCTCGAGCACTTGTTGCATGTGTTCGATCTCCTCCTGCCTCTCCTGGCACCGTCTCTGAACTTCTTCCTCATTGTGGTTGCTTAAGCTCTCCGCAGTCGTGCTGTCAACGATTAAGAAAATACGCTTGTCCTTTTGGAAGCATTGCAAATCAACATTCGCATGATGGAAGACGAAAAAATATAGTATACACATGATGTCATTGTCTACCATCTGCTACTGTTTTAAAATACCGCTCCACTTATAGCTGGGCTAATATGAATCAAGTTGTCACGCCCATCGTTTAAGCTTTTATTTGACTGCACGGTTCCAAGATATGCTTTCTTCTCCCCCATTACGACAGTGTGAGCATCTGTCTACCTCACATTGTGGACCAATGGCGTTCTCCTAGAGTTCTCGCTCCCAGAATGGCACACGCCATTCTGGCGCCACGGAGTCCCTTTCTGGAACTTTGTCTACTTCATTCTTGGCTCGCCGCAGCACATGCAAGAGCTCAGATAACTCGGATATTTTCAACCCGTCTGAGTAATGCGCATATCTTTTAAGTGGAATGGACAAATGCGTTCCCATCTTGAGCGGTAATGCACAAAGAGTTAAGGTTCAAATGATCGATGACCGTCTTGTAAAAAGTACTATACAGTTGTACAATGTCAAAAACAAATAGTTTATTTTGCCAATTTGACATGGCAACTATCTACCGTTAATAAATGTGGGTGTATTTAAATATACTGATCTTACAATAGCAATGACTTCTTCACATGCCATTTCCAGATACTGAGCGCTGGTCATTAAAAGAACACCAGCACAATCAACATGTTAGTTTACGATGAATCAATTGACAAGTGAATACTTTTCTGATTTTCTACTACTTAAGCGTTGTTTTAAGTGCATGTGTGTGTGTGAACTTACAGAGCTTTGTCCAGAAGTTGCTGTTTTTCTTGGACCTCCTGCTTCAAGCTCTCTACTTCCACCTTCAGCTCGATGTTCTACAACAAATCAAACCACCAGCGCTTCAGTTTCATTTATAAACCCCCATTCTAATTATTTCTGTGGCAATTAACATTATGGCTTAAGATGAGATAAAATAGCAATTTGCAACAAACAACATTTCTTTGCATCATATATGAATTCAATACATACTATAAATATATACACCGCATTTTTAGGATTATAGGTAGCACTGGATTATAAATCGCATAATTGGAAGGGCATTTTTTTTATTTTATCAGAAAAAGAACAAACATACATTAATGAAGCAATAGTAAAAATGGGCAACTGTTGAGATAACATTTTTTCATAGCCTAAAAAAATACATAACAGTCAGTGTAATAGTGTCAGAGTCGGATAGAAAAGCAATGGGTTTATGGTTTTTTTTCAAAATGTTATACAACAAGGAAGACTGAATGAACGTATATACTGTATCTCAGGTATCTAATACTAAGCTTTTGGCTGTCTCTCTAAAACTAGCACGATCTCACTTTCCTAATTTCTCCATCTGGAGAGTCAATCAGAGCTTGTAGGTGTTGCGTATCATGAGTTCAGAATCTGACCCTGCATTCATGACTGGTATATTTAGAGTAGTGAATTCACGGAAGCCAAGGTATTGAGCCCCTGGTGGTCAAAGGTTAAACTCTGCAGGTTGTTTACTATTGCTGTCCTACCAAGGTTGACCATAGTGTTCCCTGTACTAGTCCCTATCTTTTTAATATTTAATCTGGCCATCAAGTTTGGTATTTTATACACCTTGTGGTGCTGGACACGAGTCACAAGTATGAGGATGTTCCAGACATACTCACTTAAATCAGACAGGCAGGCAATGATTGTGTTGCCGTAATCTAAAACCAAAATGACTCATTCATGTTGTGGTGCAAAAAAAAAAGACCAAAAGACTGATCACCTGATAGGTGATCTAAATAATGTCTGTGTCAACAATTAATTTTGATATGTAATTTATTGTCTTTCAATTCATGTATGTGTTTATCTTTTTAATAATATGACTTGACTTCATTAAAAAAAAACTTCCGAGTGCATTGATTTGTAAAATGAAAATAGAGTACAATACTTTTTTGGTAACTTTTTGGGGTAGTATCAATATGAGACTTTTCAGTGTAGGGCACCCAATAAATAGTAAGTCAGCGGCTTTGACACAAGCTGTACTCTTATTTGAATGATTAAATTTGCCACCTTAACAATGATGATAATGTAACAAGCCGCTGAAAGGAATGTTTATCAGTGTGTGTCAACAACACAGCGGCCATCTTCAAAACAGCTTTATAAATAGACACCTATCAGGGTAGGCCTGCACCTGCTATTTTGGCCTCTGATGGCCCTCAGCAACAAACCCCCTCAAATAAACCAGACACGGACGGAGGGAAGCTGCAACATTATTGGATTGGATTGGATTGGATAACTTTATTCATCCCGTATTCGGGAAATTTCATTGTGACAGTAGCAGAGGGTGATTAGACAGAACAACAAAGCAAAAGCCCAAAGTACAAAGAAAATCAAAGTAAATGGGATCATTAAGAATCACCAAATCAGATCATTAAGACAGAAAAGCAGCAAAAACACAAAACGAGCAAGAGTGTACGGAACTACCGTCCACTCTTGCATGTTTTGTGTTTTTGCTGCTTATTGCTTATTGACTATATCTCAAATTATTTCCATAGATGACATCTTTAAAGATAGAAATACGGGTTACGGGATGGAGAACTGACAATCATTTACTGGCATAGGGTCACATCAACATGTCCTGTCATTAAGGCTCTCGTGCGACCACATGTGAGTGCATTCAGCCAAGCTAAAAATAGTGCGATAAAGCTTCCAGAGGGATCGCTATGTGCCCACCTAGGCTGTGCTGGGTTTCACTGAAATGTTTAGACAGTGGGCGCCGAGCCCTCGGTCATTCTGCCCTGCCAAATGAAACAAGCCCCAGCCGCCGCGTGCACGTATGGAAGATTTAGTCGCCAATCACAAAGTCATTAAATTGATAAGCGGAGAGATAGAAGATCAAAAACCTACTGGAAAAATATACTGACTAGAAATCTGTCCATCAGTTCTGGTATACACTCACAAAGCTAATAGTGTTGATCTAATAGGCACTTTTGCATGTATTTGTAATTCAGCAGATGGCATAAGCTGAAAATGAAAAACATTCACAATTTGGCTGATCATTTAAAAAATGACTTGCTTTGTTATTTTGTGCCACAGTTGCCGTTATTAAGGAAGTTTAGTCAAATGCCAGTCAGTCTTTAAATTAGAGACTGCACTGATTGAGAAATGTGATTGTAGTTATTTTTGTGAATCGGCCATATTAGCTGGGCCATGAGACAGTTTATTGATCCAGGATGAAAATTCATTCACTGATGCCACAGAACATTCATTCATGAGAGAAGCCGATGTTCAGATGATACACATTAGGTATACTTATATACTGCAGAACATCTACCATCACGGTGCCCCGATATTTTAATAAAACCCAAAGAGCACAAAACCAATTCCTAAAAATCTGCACCAAAAATAATTTCAGGCTGCGCACTGCCAAAAAAAAATAAAAGCAATGGCGAACACATTCATTAGATCACATGTGTCAAAGTGGCGGCCCGGGGGCCAAATCTGGCCCACCGCATCATTTTGTGTGGCCCGGGAAAGTAAATCATGAGTGCCGACTTTCTGTTTTAGGATCAAATTAAAATGAAGAGTATAGATGTATATTAAATTTACTGATTTTCCCCCTTTTAAATAAATAATTGTAATTTTTTAATCCATTTTCTGTGTTTTTAGTTCAGAAATCCTTTTCTAAAATCTAAAAATATATTTTAAAAAAGCTAAAATAAACATTGTTTTAGATGTTTAAAAAAATGAATATTCAGGGATCTTAATCCAGTTCTTTTAATCAATTTATATAAAAAATATATAAATATTATATCTAAAATGGTCCGGCCCACATGAAATCGAGTTGACGTTAACGTGGCCCGCGAACCAACCCGAGTCTGACACCCTTGCATTAGATCATCCGATTAATCAAATTTTGTGGCCAGAGTGCACAATCCTATCACTTTTCATTGTAAAACAGACCATTTAAAGCAACAACATCATTATTGTCCACAGTTTCCTGAGCACCAAAATGTGTCATTTGCACACAAGCACCCACCGTGCATGGAGGCAAAAGTTTCTAAGCAAATGGTGACACCTTCTCAAATTCTAAAAACAACGCTGACAGTTGATGACCAGAGCAGCTGAGCCAACAAACTTAAGATTGCTCAGGAAAGCCCATCCGCAGCCAATTCTTTTTAGCAGGAAAATAGCATTAACTTTCTTATTACCTATGTATTTATGTCTAAAATGCCTTTCCTATATCTGCATTCTCACCCTCTTGCTACTGTGACAACGAAATTTCCCGAATACGGGATGAATAAAGTTATCCAATCCAATCCAATCCAAATCGGGCCTGTTTACATTTTTAGTATTAACTCGTTAGCTGCCATTGACGGTGTGAGAAGTCCAATCCATTTTGACTGGGAGGGTTAGCAGGAGGGACGGTTCTCGCCGTCAATGGCAGTGAAATAGGTTCACTTGCTATGGTAGTTAATGAGTTAATGTAACAAGTAGAAAAAATATTTAACTATTTTATTATTATTAAAGTATGATGCAAAAATGTAGCAATATGCAGCAGATTTTATAATATTTAGATTGACACTATTAAAACAAACCTTGCAGTAAAACAAATCACAAAAAATAGCTCAATTTATCACATTGGGTGACCAAGTGTATTTATGTAAAGTACAAAGTTAAACAATTTGTCTGCAACCTTATTTTACCGCTGCACAACTGAAGAAGAAAAAAAGGAATTTTATGCTTTTTCTTTCCTTCATTAAAATCACCTTTTTAAAAATGATAAAAAATCAGACGACTAGGATTCAGAGTCACAGGCAAAAATATGTGATTGGGACATCCCTCGAATGAATTTGTACATTCTATTTTCCACGCGCACTTACCGTTCGATAGACATCTTCGCTGCTCTCCTCGTACTTCTGCTGAATTCTCTCCTCCAGGAAGTAGATGCGCAGCTTGAGGCTGAAGTTCTCCTTCTTCAGGTCGTTCAGGTGCTGCGACAAAGTACGGTAACTGTTATACATGACCGTCAATTAGGGCCGACGCCACTTGTCATGTCTTTTTCGGTTCAAAAATAAAAGGTCCTCCTCCGCCTCTCCATATCACACCCGGCCTCTCTTTCGGCCTGGTACTCGAGTCAAATTCTGCCCCGGTTGGGCCTCTGGCACCCCATTAACCAAAGCACACACTTCAAAACGAGTCTAGAAGAGTATTTGAGGTGCAGAGGGCATCTCTGCAGCCTGAGTGCTCAAAGATGCATTCGTGTCAGCTCCATGGCGTGTTCTGAGGGTGAAGGGACGCTGCTCGGGTTTAGTTTACAGGAGCACGCGTTTGTGGAATCCCAGACCGCCGGGGGAGAAGGGGGGAAGCGGCGGGGGAGAAGAGGAGGAGGAGGAGGAGGAGGAGGAGGAGGAGGAGGAGGAGGAGGAGGAGGAGGAGGAGGGACGAAGACCAGAAGTGGGGGCAGGAAAGATACTGACTGAGTTTACAGGCACTTGTGATATGATGAGAAGTCTCACCCTCTGGAGAAAAAGGGGAGCTGACACACACACACGAGTGCAAATATCCTCTTCTTGACCTCTTGGCTAAAGATTTTAGCGTTTTTGTAAGCGTTTTTCCCCTTAAAACACATGTGTGTGATTTTTCTTAACTATTCTTAAATTGTTCAACGCCCACACTGTGATTTTAAAATATGCAACCTACATATCCTGATCGGAATGAATGGAGATGTTGTTAGTTGGATGCAAAAACATCGTGTAGCATTTTAAAACTAAAAAAATACTTCCTAAAATCATAAAGTTCAAATATAATGAAAAGTAAATAATTGTCCAGTTTTCGCGTCAAACGACTCAATTCATTGGGCTAGCCTCTGGAGTGTTCACCTTGGCGATCGGGGGCCACTTATGTTGACAAAGATACAATAGCGCAGTTGTTCTGAAACTTTTGACACCAAGTTCCACCCTTCAAAAATATTTCCCTCTCCAAGTACAACCAAAATGAATAACATTAAACTACAGCTCCCTTGTAGGCTCGAATTCTTACTCCACCATGTACTCCATTACAGTACTACCTTAATAAATATAGGAAAGAAAAAATGGACTTCAATAATTATTTCAAATATTTTACACTTACTAACTTGTTTGAAAGCCACAAGGTGGCAAAATAATAGCAACATCCTCATTGAGATTTTTTTCAATCTCTCACTATTGTCCAAAAAGATAATGAAATCATTTGGAAATATACAAATTTATTTTTGTAATGTCATTTCATAATGGATGCTAGTGATCCAATTTGGATATACTACGTGATGACTTCCTCTTCCGGATGTGATCACTGAGTGTGTCCATTAAAGTGTCCTATTGCATCCTGCCGTTCAATAATTCAGAGCAAAATGGGTCAGGAACCAAATTTAGTGTCCTGATATATATAAGGGATGACATCATGTACCGCATTAAAACATGACACGTTCACTTCCGTGCACGCACACACAAACGCAGCTCTTTAAGTCGTATATATCTAGCACTATTTGTATGTGTGTGAGGTATTTACATAGATTTTTTTTCATCTTTATTGACGAGTGATTAATGTTGGATAGCTTTGTTCAAATTGGGGGCGAAAAAAATGCATTTGGATGTTCTATTTTTTTCCTTCTCAATACATTTCCCAGGTATCGGCAGATCAGCAAAATCAGGTGTCTCAAAAATACATGATCGGGACATCCCTAATATATAAGGTTATATTCTGGTTCATTGTTAATAACCTATTGGCAAAGGAATATCATAATGTAAACTAAACAGAGCCCTTTAATCCTATAGATGAGGGAGCATGAAAATCTGGGCCATGGTGGAGGCCTGAGGGAGAAAGCAAGAGATTCCATTCAGGGTATTTTCCATGCGATGCCCTCAGCTGTAGGTGATCCCATTTCTGGAAGCAACTTGTTTTTATCATTTATATACGTCACATAAAAGACAATTGTAATAACATTTTTCCCTCCATCAGACAGGAGACATGTTGGCAGTATATCCATAAATAAAGAGAATATGATTTTAAATCCCATCAATCCTCTTCCATTGTCGCACCGAAATGACAACCATTAAGATACTAAAGGTGCCAGAAGTTACTGCAGTATGAACAGGTTAGAACCATTTGCAACAGGCACAATAGGAACACTCAACTACATTTTAAGGCTCCAAAAATAGAAAGACTGTATACGTGTAATCTTGCGATCATACTTTTGACCACAAGACGGCGACATAGAGCACACAGTCCCTAGATGACCAAACATTGATAAAAGACATTCACCAATACATACAAAAAAAGGAAATGTATGTACCTGCTCAAACTCCTTTAGAGTGTGGGGCTGAAGAAGAGGAGTGCTGTCGGATTCTTCTCGGCTCACATCTAAAAAAAGAACAGTTTAAATTCCAGGAAGAAAAATCACAGTATGCTCTACTTTAATGTTTATATGAATTGTGGGAATGTTCTACCTGTGACATCAGATGATGTGTCCTCCTCCACAGCACTGTGAAAAAACCTAAGTTAACTTTCAGTGGGTTGACATAGAGTAAAATTGTACAATAATCATATTTTTTTATGTTTGCTAACAGACAAAATAAACATCAGCTATGCATGCCTAAAAATGTCCACATTTTAGCCTCCAATAACTCAATTGTTAACTTTGGTTTTTCCATTCAATTCTCTTGGCTTTAATAACAGTATTTTTAAATAATCTGTTTATTATTGTTTTACATACAGTAATATTGCTGGGCAATTTCTGTAGTTGCAGAGTCCAAAAATTACATAAACATTAGTCATATTTCAAGACAGTTTTCGGCACTTAGTCAGCGCCTACATTCTAAACCAAGTGCAATCTCGTATAGTGCTTTGTACACACGGTGAAAATATTATTTATCAACATTACAATTCAATAAAAATAGTTTTGTCTTAAGAACTAGCATATGTTTTTCCCCATGTATCTATGCAGTAAACCCTAATACATTAACCGAACTAAAACGTTATTATATAGAAATTACACAACAATATTTGAGTGACAACTCTAGGTCCCCAAATTCTTCGAGGGTAGCACACAAATTCGCCATCAATTATAAAGACTTATTCAATTAAAATGACTTCAAACTCAATACAGCCTTTATAGCTCAGTCAACTACATGAACACATTTGACAGTTATGACTTTAACAGTTATGAGTTGGGTATCCGTTTGAGTTTGTAAAAAAAACTGACATTCACATTTGTTCAACATCTAATCTTACTGTAAGCAAGATCATTTGGATAAAATTTTAATTTTTGGGACTCGCCATGATCCCACTCTTTCCAGCGTAACATTGAAACATGATTTCATCTTTTGATATCATACTATTAATAAAGAAGAAAAAGACAGACATCTTGAGACTTTTCACATTCATGTCATTTATACATCTGTGAGAATTTATGTTAATGTAGGACCACTAATTAGCCTATGGAAGACACAGCAGGGAACCTTTGAAGGGATGACAATAAACCTTAGACTAGCTAATCAATATGTATACCATGCTAGCTTGCATGCTAACCTAATGCTAAAAATCAACGTCCACTCAGGAATACCACTACACACGCAGGCCCACGGTTTCAATGCTCTTGTTACCCATCAACAAATGTCACATTCCTGAAAACAGCTGAAAATGACAAGACAGACAGTTGCGGCATGCCAGAGATTTAAATAGTTGAGCACATGAGCAAATGACTCGTCCACACGCCGTATTATTGTCCTCCAGCACAATGAAACAACACTATTGTTTTTTGTTTTTTTATGTGCCACACTGCAATATATTGAGAATTGACATGTGCCTATTCATTAGCATTATTTAGCTTTCATTGTACACTATATGTCACGTGTAAATTCTCTTCTTTTTGGGTTACGCCGGCGCATTTTAATCAAAATAGGCCACCAATACGCGTGTAATTGTTATATCGACATAACACCCCCCCAAAAAATGACGAATATGTAAATGGAGGCTGTACTGAAAATGAACGCGGGCCTTGTGCTTATTGACAAGCGGACCCGCGTGGAATTTACAATTTGGTAACAATATTGTTGAAAAAAAAAGAGGTTTTAAAAAGAAAATCTTGGCTAATTGGCATGTTGCGTTTAAACGCCGCTGTTTCCCGATTAGCTTAAAACAAGCAGCTCACCTCTCACATTCGCCCCACATCGGCGTCGAAGTCCTATCCATGCAAGTGGCGTTAATTCCTTTCAAATCAATGCTTTTCAATGTGGCATTCAAAGGACATGGTATTCTTGAGCAATCATTTCGGGACAGGAGCAAAGTGGAGCGTGTTGGAACTTGGCAGGGGAGGAGGGGGAGGACCAGGGGGAGGACGAGGGGGAGGTGGGGGAGGCAGAAAAAGCGACACAAAAGCGCTCTTCGGCTGCAGCGTGTCTCAACGTGAGGATGAGAAGGACAGTCGGAATGTAGCTTTACTAGTAGGAACACGCTTGATATGCATGATATTTAGCTCGAAATTCATCAACGACAATGTCCTTACTTGCAGGGCACGTGAATGCATCATTGCATCTGTCCACTGCTAGTGGAAAGGAATGTGACTTGTTAGTAAGTAGTAAAAAGGTGATTGTAATACGTATATCTGGATAGATTCAGATCTGCTCATTTGCAATTTTTTGTCTTTCTTTTTTTTTTACCTCACTTCATTTTCATTGTATCTAAATCTTTAAATTTCATTTTAGTTGTATGTATAATGACAATAAAGGCATTCAATTCAATGATAGTATTAGGACTATTATATTATAATTACATTACATTATATTATTTTATATTATATTAAAATATATTATGTATTAGTTTATTTGCTGTTCAGCTATTGTCGGTTTTAAGTCATAGTGCCTGTTGATTACATTATCTGCACTGATTGATCGTGGTGTTTAGTTTAGGCTTTAGATTTGAGAAAATAGGGTTTATTAGTGGGGCAAAGTTAATAGGATTATTGCACTGTTAGAAGTCAATCATAGAAAATTCAATTAAAACGGTCACTTTGAACAAGTAATCTTGTTAAAAACAACAACAACAAAAAGCACCATGTCACATTGTGGCAATGTGATAGAAGATGTAAGCAATCACTCATGATTTACAAAGCAACTATTAGAACCCAATTGACACCTTCAGAAAGCATTTATCATAAAAATATTCTTTCACATGCACTAACTGTAATAAGCACTAGACTGTACAGAATACATATCTCTATATTTATAGCTTGTTTTTACATAACAGGGAAAAAATCCAGAGGCCAGCCTTTTAGCGCACATTCTCCTCAAGTCCTCTTCCCAAAGACCACACGGGGTCCCGATCTGGAACCCCGGGGCTCCGTGGAGATGATCCAGATAGCGGGCGACTTCATGAAGTCTTTGTCGGCCATCTTGTTCTCCTCAGCTCGGGCCATCTCCTGCAGCTCCGGCGTAGTTTCTGGACACCAGTCGGCCACAAATTTGTCCTTGGCCTCACAATAGTTGACCACCACCTCTTCGGGCTGTTCCCCAAAGAGCCAGTCTACAAAACATAACGCCGTTATGCATGAGATCATCGTTATTCCAATCTACATCATTTTTACTTCAAGGTGTAACATAAGATACTACTACTGCTCGGTGTAGTAGCAGCACCGCTTGCTACTCACCTGCGAAGTCATGGATTAGGTCCATGATGAGGTGGCCGATAATGGCGTAGAGAACCCCGACAACGGTGAATACGGCCATGAGTAGATAGAGCATGTAGGTCGGCATGTGGATAGCATCCCTGGACGGGGGTACGTAGCTTTCAAACAACACCGCCCCATCGTCTTCTTTGTAACGGATCTTTAAGTTGTCTACGGGCACTTCCATGGTGTTCCAAAACTTCGCATGGACCGAGTCAGGAAATCAGTCTAGAAGCAAAAATCTGCATCTCTGCTGAATTGCGATGGGAGATGAGAGGAAAGAAACACGGTTAGGTTTTCCCACTCTTCAGCGCCATGCGTGTCTGTCTGCACGTTTGTCTGAGCTCACAGAGGTAGATTAAAGCAGCTTGGCGCCCTCAAGGTCAGATAAATGTTTTGTCTATGACGACGTTTCCATTCAGACAGGTACACCACGTGTCTAGCTCTATTGATTATAAACCCTTTTGACAGCTCTCTTGTGGTCTTGGTTATGCTCTTGCTAGCTATTCCTATGTCTGATGCTCGCTTTAGCTATTTATTGATCTTTTTCATAGTTTTAATATCGTTCTGACTCTTGCTAGCTCTGTCTATTCGTCTCTTTCTGTCTCTCTATCTCAGTCTCTTGCTCTGTATCATCACTATCATCATTTTATCCAGCCCTTAACCATCTTGCTTTCCCATTTTTTATCTACTTTTTTTTTACTAAGCAATATAATGTAACTTTCTCTTTCTACCTTTCAGCCTGTCTATCCATATAAATAGTGTTTAAGGCAGATCTTGACTAATCCTTTCCCCTTTCCCATTGATCTTACTGTAGCTGACAGTTGCAAATATATATATATATATATATATATATATATATATATATATATATATATATATATATACATATAGCTAAAATGGATTAAAAAGAGAAATGACACAACTTGTTTTGTTAAGTTGTTTACTGGAAAGAAATTTAGTTCAACAGTAACACTTGATGGAAATAGCAGCTCCGCACCAGAAAATTGTATCTAATATGATTTTTCATGTCCAACATTATACATTTTTAATTCCTTTTTTATCAGAGAAGGATTTGGAATGGTTAACAATACACGTTGAAAGTGTCATAGCGAGAGTTTTGGTATTATTATCTGAGTAATTGAAGTATACAGAGTTATAGAAGAAAAAAAAAAGCATTTACTTAAGCATTCCTCTAAGAGACTATCCAATGACTGAAAACAAACCAGGTGGCATCATTAAAGAATAGAGGGAGGAGATCTGTGGTCTCCAAGGGCAGGTGAAGGTCACGCCATGTGAGGATGCTCTTTTTTCTCGCTTGATGCTTCTCCACGGACTTTTAGCAGCCTGGATGGAAGGTCCTGGTAACCTGGCAACATCCCTTCTTTCTCTCCTTCCATCAAGATAATTTGCACTCTCAGTTGCTTCTTTCCTTCACCAGTTTGGGCCCAAAAATTCAGTCTGGAAGGGGTGAAAGTCCAGTGGATTATTACAACAGACCAGTTTATCGTTTGCGCGTTTAAGTGAACAAATAATCGGCAAATCATACAATCTTGCAGGCAATCATCGCATTATACATTAGGAAAAACTCAAATCTAAAATCTTCATTCTTCCTTGTGGACAGCTGGAGAATCTGCCGGTGTTCAAACACAGGCAAGAGGGACACGACTGGGTTCATGGTTGAGCTGTTTTCGACAAAGGGAGGAGTTCTTTGTATCAAACTGTTCGGTTGAGTGGCTTGAAATGTACTGCAAAGCACACGTGTCTGGAAGGATGGGCAGATCGGTCATCTTTAAGGAATGACTCTCCCAAAATAGCCAACATGACGTGAGGCATGAGACGGGAAATGTGGCAATTCGTCTAATCTTTACACATTCCCACTTTGAGGCACTTTTACTGGGAGTCCAATATGGTGGTGAGCCAGGACAGAGGTGAATATAGGACAGCGTTAATAGGATTGACGCGTGTCACCATGCAATATCAGCATTCCATCTGTGTGGGAATTACGACGCACTGAGAAGTGGACGCTAGGTAATACAGGAAAGAGGCTTAGAAGCCCCCGTGACCACTCTACATATGAAAATACATACATACATGCGTGTAGAATACAGATACTGGTTAAAAGAAAATGCCTCTCTTGCTTTACAAATGACATAAATCACTGTTATTATTGTAGTGATACCTTCACTGTATTTTAGGTGTACAGAAATTGGCAGTTAACCACTCATTCAGGATCATAATGGTGATAAGCGGTAGAAAAAACGGATTTATATGTTCGGGGGTCCAATCGCAGCTCATTTGAAATTGTTGTATTTATTACAGAAAAACGTAACATACCATTTAATCTGCTATAAGTGCCCAAAGCTACTCCTAAATGATTTCTTTGCGCTAACCAAAAATAAAAAGTCTTAGAAAACTGGACCAATGGACAAATGGTAACTTGAAAGACCTCAAAACACATTTGAACTGGAACTTTTGACGCTGACAGAAAAGTAGGAGAAATGAAAGAAAAAGAAGATTCTGTACCTGGCAATGAATATTTGTCTCCGTCTCTCTTTTCCTCAAAGCGGGGTCTTCTAAATTAGTTGCTTTCAGGTACATCTGCAAAAAACAAACAAAGTTAACCTCTTAAATGGAGCCTCTGTCAAAAGCACAAACATACCATCATAATTTGACTCTACGTGTTTTAAAAACAACAAACTAGGCTGGAGCGAACGCTTAGCAGTTCCTCCAGATCTCCTTCAACTAGGGTTCCGTCTTGTTATCTTTCTGCGGCATGTTAATGTGGACAAAGCGACTGATGACAAACTGCCACTCGATGATGATGAGGGCGACGTTTGCGAAAAGAATGAACCAGGAGACGGGATGCAGACCGCAGTAGAATTCGTGGCTCATGTTGAGCGAGACGGAAAAGCGCCGTTGGTTCAAAATATCTCTTGTGAAGGTTCGGCTGCTTCGGACAGGCGCTCCTCTCGCTAATCCTCGATTAGGATTTTGCTCACACGTCAAATGATGTGTCGCCAGGTGGATACATTTACTCGAGTCAGCAGATTAGCAGGTTGTTTGATAGTTACTACATATTCACTTATAAACCAGGATAAAATATGGACCACTCTAAAGTACCACAATGTCTCATAAACTGCATTTCATTACTATAATATCACTTTGTACTTATTTATGTGACCACTTATTCAGTGTTGACTACTACTTATCATATTGATGACTTATTTATTTATGATTTATTTATTATTTGTCTGTTTGTTTGTTGTTATTTGTGCACTCCATGGTGAAAGCTTTAAATCTCATTATACTTGTATAATGATAATAAAAGCATTCAGTTCAATTCAATAAATGTACATGGAAAAAAAATTGGTCATGTTTTTTTCCAGAAATGAATACTATTGGTTTTGCAGATGAAATCAGTGATTTTGGCGGGATGTTGCATCGATGTTAGCGTCTGACAGATTGATAACAATTCATTTTGTGATTATGGATATGTTATGTGGTTTTGTGATAGAACATACCTGTTTTCTTCTTTCAAATAAAAAAAACTAGGAGGAATTCAAAGCTAGAAGAGCTCCAAAGAAATGCACTAGAAGCCGACTAGAGTCCTGGAGGCATACAACGCCGTCAGGTGGGCCCATACGGACCCCTCAGGCGGGGGTGACCACCGTCTTGGGTTTGTCCTCCGGCTCCATCATCCACTTGAAGTAGACGTCCCCCAGGAGAAAGATCCAGTAGATGACGGTCAGAGAGGTGTTGACGGTCATGATGCCGATGACCAGAGGATGTAACATGGTGGAAAGCAGACAAAAAGGAGCACACTTTGTAAATATGGAGAGAGCTGGCGTCTATACCTCTTTCGACTTTGTGGCCCTGCAACTCTCGACTCGGACTGACCGTGACGTTTCTGCGGCGTGACGACGCGTAATCCTCTTCAGCCGCTTTATTGCAGAAGATAAGTTGCATTAGATGAAGGCCTGTTTTGAAATGTCGGAGCAAAAGATGTTACATAATGCACTTATCATTTACATCCATGCTGAAGAAAATCATGGGGATCTTTTAGATAGTTTATGTGCTCGCCAATGTACATAATCCAGAGTGATAAATCCTTCAGCGGAATTGTTCATGCTATAAACAAACATGACAGATCCCTTAAGGAATCAAATATTTCCACCACTTAGTTTCATATGGATCAAAATGAAAACAGCATTGTGGAACAATGGGAGCTATCAGTGTAATACATATTAATACTATAATTACAGTAATTGTGCAATGTACTTTTAATTAAATCCCTTTACAGCATGTTGCCTATAGATAACTGCAGTCTAAGGTTGGACGGACTTACAATAATATTTAAAAAAAAAATACTTTTTCATTATAGAGTTTGACTAAGTATTCTTTTGGATAGTTGTACTGTACATAATAGCAGTTGTTTTAGACAGAAAAGACATGTAATCTGTTTCATTTGTACTGGCACTGCCAGACCTCCAGTCAAATTGGATTGGACGTCTATCATTGTCATTGGCAGCCAATGAATGATCACAAAAAAAATTATAATGATATATATATTGTTTTTTTTAACCCAATTTCGATCCAATTTAAAGCTAGTAAATTGAATTTGGAAGCTCTGTCCACCCGGGGGCAGTGTTGGCAATTTCAGCATTTGTACTTTTTTTTTTTTTTAAAGGCTATGAGTTTTAAACAGCAAGAAGAAAATCCTCACAAAGCACTTTTAGTGAAAAGCTGTTATTTTTTTTTCTATTTTTTGTGCCATTTCCTACTCGTTAGTACACTTTCACATTCAAGTAATTAAATCTGAGAATCACTGTCTGTCCCTGGGAGTTGGACTTTGAAACCTGCTGGGAAGGTGGAGTTGATGTTAAACTGATCAAAAGGCGACTACGCCAACAATCACCTGCACAATTGGAGCCAACACCAAGCTCTAGCATGAGTCCACTTCTTACTGTGCGACGTTAGGATTGGCAACTGGCAGGTTTTTGTTCCTGGGACGTTTGAAAAGAGCAACCGCTGAGTGGGGATCATGAGGCTGCCCGAAGAAGTGTGCGTGCTGGGCCTCTCGCTGCTGGCTCCCGCACTTTTGTACACCATGAACAACGTCCCTGCGCTCCAGGGGTAAGTTACCTCACAGTCAAATGCATTCATTTGACATTTCGCTGGTTTTCTTGATTATTTTCTCGGGGGTTTCCACAAATATTGTTTTCATTAAATTATGTTCATATATTCCAAACAAATTGGACTTTTCCCCCCTCTAATCAGATTCCTTGTATATATGCTGACGTGCCGATGTCACCAGCACAGGACCTTAAAATGGTCGCGAGGGTGCTGGAGCCTATCCCAGCTAACTACGGGCACCAGGCAGGGGACACCCTGGGAGACAGGCAACTAATCATATGGACAATTTAGCATAGAATTAGCCTAATTTGCTTGTTTTTGGGATGTGGGAGAAAACCGGAGTACCCAGAAAAAAACCACGCAAGCTCAGGGAGAACATGCAAACTCCACAGTGAGGACGCAGCTGGGATCGAACCCTCGACCCCAGAACTGTGAGGCCATCGCTAGTACTTTCATTGTAGTTGTAATATGTAGGATTCTACAATTATTTCATTATGTTACGTATCGCTCGTATTACTTGAGGTACCATATTAATATTTTAGCCATATTTATTTTATATTTGCGGTCCTTTTTTCCGCAGGCCTCTGCTTATCCTGGGAATCGGAATGGCTGTTCTGGGATCTGTTCTTCTTTTACTACTCCTTCTAACAACGCCACATAAAAAGACCGTGGATCCTTTATTTTACGGTAAAGACCAACCCGGGACAATAAAAGAGGCCGATTTTACCGTTGCACCGCTTTTTGTTTTGTGTCTAGTGTTTGCCGAGTTGTCTTTTACTTGTTTGGTGGGCCTAACCAACGCCCTGGAGCAAGATGGCTTCATATCAGGCTTCATGAGTTTCTACCTCAAGATGGTAACAAGACTGTTCAAATAACCAGACAGTCTGAGTCACATTTCAAGGTCAAAGTCACAATAAACTGGAATCTCTTCAGGGAGAACCTCATCTGAGCACTGCCTACGCTGTCATGATGTCCTACTGGGAAGGCATCGTTCATTTTGTCCTCTTTCTAACCATCATACACCGCATGTTCAGGGGGTAAACGAAGGCTTGACAATTTTTTTTTCTGTGTTATGCGTTGGATTGAAATGTCAACGACTCCTTTTGGTGGTTGCAGGAAGTGCTACCGGAGTCTGGCACTTTTTTGGGTGGGATCCTCCATCATGCATCAACTTGTTCACATCCCTGGCGTGGTTGTGGGTGAGTACGCCAACAATATGGATTAAAAAAAAGGATTGGGATACCTGACTATTTGGAGTGATGCTATTCCTCATATGTGCTTTTTTTAGGTAAACATGGATCCAACATTCATCCCGCTTTTTGGAGAAACATTCCCTTCTTTTTAGCACCTTTCTGGGCAGCTACCATTCTTTTTAGCAGGTCAAGAGAGATGCCTATCATCCCAGCAGACAGGGTATGTAAAAAAAAAAAAAACATAAAAAAGTGGGAAAAAATTGTTGCTGGAATAGTACCACAAAATATTGACCTTTTAAAATGACTTCATCTAAAGCAGTGGTGTCCAAACTACGGGTTTGTGGGTCAACTGCGTCCCACTGCCCAGTTTTGATTGGCTCACAGTTTGATTGATGTCAGCACATTCCAGATTGAGTTGTTAAGAGTTGAATCCATAACGTTGTAGTGATTCTCTGAAACTGGTTTTGTCTTGACTAGATTGCCGCCGAACAAAAGAAAAGTCTGCTATCCCGTCCTCTTGAGCTGCAACTTGCAGTATTGCTACTAGCAGGTGTTGCCGTCTCGGTTTTTAGAGGCTTTGTAAGTACTGCAATCCAAAAAAGTAGCCAAAATCCTGTCTGTAAAATGTGTATAACCCAAACATTTTTCAGGTGGTACTGGATTGTCCTCTGGACTTCTGCTTCAAATACCTCTATCAGTTTGAACCCTATCTCAAAGATCCTGTGGCCTTCCCTAAAGTCATGGTGAGGGTTTGGGGGATTGGGTAGAACTTCCACACTAACCACAAACAGTAACTATTCTATGTGAGAAGAATGCTAAACTGATGTTAGTGTTTTTCGGACTATAGGTCATACCTGAGTATTAGTCACGTATCGATTTAATTTTTTAAAACAGTTAACGGAGGAGAAGGGGTCTGTTTTTACAGAAAAATAATTCTTGATGGGGTATATTTTTTCCTGTAGATGCTGGTCTATTTGTTCTACGCGGTCCCCTTGTTGACAGTCTTCATCTACGGTCTGATCAGGCCTGGTTGCGGTTGGATGTTGGACTGGACGGTCTTCTTTGCTGGAGCTACAGCTCAGGTAAAGTCTGCCTGCCCTGTTTTTTTTAATATTTTATGAGTAATCTTCCCCGGAGTTATTTTTAGAACTAAAACACGGCTCTTTTCAGGCGCAGTGGTGCCACATCGGAGCATCTCTACACTCTCGCACGCCCTTCACGTACCGAGTCCCCTCAGACAAACTGTGGAGCGTTATCACCTTCAATATCCTCCTTGCTGTTGTGCCTGCTCTGCTGGCTTTGCACTGCCACAACAATGCGGCTTATTTCATGAAACCTGTTCCCCATGGACAAATGGATAGCAACAAGAAGAAAAAGTAGGCCTTACGGGGAGCCGAGGCTTCTCCAACGACATTTGGCATTCCGTCAAAACTAATTCCTCTTGGAAGACCTTTTCGGCACACTACCTATGTTTCAGGCCTCCCATCCCCCCCACATAGAGGAAAGCTATAATCATGTTCCTGTGTGTGAACCTGTGTAACACTCCCTGTATGGACTGCTGAACTCAGATAAGGAGGCTCTTGACAGGGCTAAGGACTGTGATCAGTTCATACCCATTTTTAGGCAAACCCCTATAATATAGGGCCGAAATATCATTATGTATTCTTGTGGTCTGGCCACATATTCATCAGCTTCTGACAACCATCTAAAGTAAACAATTAGTAGTAGATAAAGCGAGGCAAACATTCTTTTGATTCACAGAACAGATATATCTCCTCAAAGTGAGCGTTATGGAAGACCCCAAGAAATAACTCTCTGTCGCAAATCTTAATGTTGTACTACTAAGTGGATATGATAATAAAGTACTCCATCTGGGCTCAAGCCATTTTCAAGAAAAGGAATCGGGCGACAATCACACACTGACCTGGTTTGATTGAAGCTGATCTTTTATCAGAAGATGATGTCACACTGATCTATGTGTTGCACGCCGTGGGCTTTCATGACTGATAAGAGGTGAACCCTGGATGAAAGTGGACTGTCACAATCTGCAATCAGTCATGTGACGTTCTTGTAAGCCTTTAGGAATTTAATGAGCCACAAATTAGTCCTTTGGAAAATAAACCAAAAAATTGAAGACCCAAAGACATAAACAAATTGATCTGGTTAAAGCTTGGAAACGAATTGAGGGGGTTGACAAATTTGGGTACTGTTGACACTGGAAAAAAATAAAAATAAATTGGTATATATATTTGGTAAAAATTTGGAGTTGTAGATACTACATCTATTTTTGCATTCAATATTTTGTCCTTGATTTAGATTCATAAGTGAGCCCACCAAAAATGTGGAGGAAAAATAGTTTAAAAACATAAATAAAAAAATACACCAGTGAATAGAGGTAAAGAAAAAGCATTTTAATAGTGCATTTACAAGGTAGGTGAAGCCGAGGCTCTGATCCATAAAGTTGGGAAACGTGTCCACCTTGAGGTGGATTTACACGTACCACAAAAAACCAAAGCGCTTGTGTAGAAACTCTTCACGAGGTCTGAGGTGAAAAAGCTCCTCAGACAAAGGAGTTACCCAGCGATCCGTGTGAAACACGCTTTCACCCACCTGCAGGAACGTTAAATATTGGCTTGTTTACAGTCGCTGCATGTTTTGTGCTCAACTACTTCCTAAATGACATTTCTCTAATCCATTTTTTTACCTTCCAGCCAGGAACATCCTTCATGATAATAGCTTCCTCCTCCAAATTTTCCCTCAGCAGCCGAAGGTTTCTACCAAAGAATGAGAACAGTTGACAGAACATATACAAATTCAGTCACATAATGATAAACTTCCAAAAGGGTGGCACTTATGTGACGAAAAATATTTAGCCGTCACCTGCGATCGTGTTCCGCCTGCATGAGCGGCATCATCGCTATCCTGGCTTCCAGCTCCTCGATCTGCAAGCGCCTGTGGATAGAAGACAAAGTAGTCAAGTTACCAGATCAAAGTCTTAATATTACCAGAATTTAAACATAGAATGTAATGAATGATAGAGGTTAAAATGCCGATGTGACAAGATTAAAATATTTGTGTTGCTAATGTTAACGTTACGTGAACCCAATTTCTTGGTTTCTTGGTATATTAGTTCTGTTTACGTTTTGTGAACCAAGAAGTTATTCGGAGTACGCAGACTCCAGTCTAAATGCAGTGGCTAAAAAGTATTGGGTACACCAGAATGTTCTTACCTCCTTTCCCTGTTCCACTTGAAAATTCTCCAGTAGCCAAACACCATGATGCCGATGCCAATCCCGAACATACTATAGCCTGTTGAACGAGAGTTTTCCCATCAGGTCACTTTGCTCCATTTGGAACAACAATTCACCAGAGCTCCCAGTACATATCACAGGTGCAGTAACTACGGTGCATTGCCTCATATTTGGCGATTCACAAGTCACGACTCGGTCCCGAAGTATCCGTGTATCAATTTAGTGTTTTTCTTTTAGGTTTGAACAACATCTGGCTTTCATTATCACATTTTCTCAGTTTTGCGGCTATTGTCCAAATTGTCTAAATATGAAAAGATGTACAGCACTGAATATTGAACAGTAATTTTAAAAATGGCAGGTCAAAACATTCACAGCCCTGACCGTCACATGACTATGATTTGGGAATTCATTAAAAAAGGCAATACTTTAGACTTGTATGAATTGCATTTTGAAGAAATAGGACTTATCTCTCGACTGGTAAACAGACGAGATAATCACTATTTCAGCGTCTACACATTTTGTTGCACCTTTCCCAGAACATTCAGACCTTTAAAGCCATGAATGATACTTATAAAGACACACATTTCCCTTCAGTGTAAAACCAGGGTTTCAACCTTTACCTCAAACACTGCGCCAAGTCGTAACTATTTATAATATAATAATTTAGGAGGTTCAAGCTAGCCTGTTAGCATTAGCATTACACCGATAACCCAAGCCAAACGAGCTTTTGGTGTGCTATGGTTAAGTTTGAAATTTAGCAGTTCGCGAGGGTGCTGGGCGTACCCGAGAGTCCTCTTTTGGGTAGATTTCGCTTGTAGTCGAAGGCAGCATAGCCTCCTGGAGGTGGCATGTCCTGCTTCACCTTGGAGCCCGCCATCTTGCCCCAGCCTCCACTGACAGTCCAGTCCAAAACACGCTAGTAAGGTCCCCGAAGAAACTCTTTTTCTATAATATAGCGAAGGACGAAGTGCACTTGAGCGCCCTCACATGGCTATTTGCTGCCATTGACAGTGATAGATTTCCAATTCATTTCATGTTATTAAGAGGAACAAGAGAATTCGGTAGCACTCTGCTCTTATTAATACATTTTCTTAAATGGCATGCTTTTTTAACATAAAAATCACTGTATGTTCTTTTTTTTTACATTTTCCTCCTTCCTGTCAGAAGGTTCTGTACTTACACTGACCATTAATTGAAACTAGTTATAATTAATTATCAACACCACTAAATGATTGTCAGGGACATATGTATTGCACTTTTTATCAATTTTCATACAAAAGACCCAAAATGAAGTTTTAAAATGTATGTTTTATTCATTTTGGAGCTAGGAAAAAAAGTTAAAGCAAAAATAAATTTTAACAATCATTTTCACAACTCAATTTAAGTTTGGTTGCAAAGAAAATATGCAAGGTGGTGAGAAGATTAAAAAACAAAAACGTAATTGTTTTGTGCTTTCTGGGTTCACAGTGGGAGAAAATGTTTTCTATTGAATTAATTATGGTTTCTTGTTCCAGCGTGTTAAAATTCAACTCCCCGGAATTTGCTTTTTTCCACTGAAGATGTGACACTCAAATTAAAATGACAACATTGACATGAATAAAAAAAAAAGAAGCAAATTACAGATCATTATAAATGATATCACCATGCGTTGTTAGCTAAGGTGCAAAATGAACATTAGGTTTTAAAATGTAGACATGCTGTTAACAAAAAAGAAAAAAAATGCAAAAAAAGTCTTTGTTTCTGAAAACCACAATATAGTGAGTTCAAAAAAACAAAAACAAAACATCAATCCAAAAATAAAGAACAAAAAAATAACTTACTGTCAATAAAAATAAATTCAAACTTTTTTAACCTATGAAGATGAATGTAATGGAACATTTACAACGCTTATCCGGAGAAATTTGCTTTAAGCTATGTGTATTTATTTATTTATTTTTTAGGGGGAGCATGACTAGAACCAAGTATATTCAAGCGTTAATCATTTAGGTGGTTTGATACAAATCTCAGTCATCACTTGACTACACAGACAGTAGAAGAGTACCAAGTTTCACCTTTTTTGTTGTTCGCCCCAATCAAATCCAAATTATAAGAGGGACAGAAAACCTTAAAACTAACAGAAAAGAAAATGCTTAAATGAAAACACACATGAAGGAAACGTTTTTTGTCAATGTTTCGGGATTGTAGTTCCCAAATAGTCCTCCTGGAGCGCTGTTGACCGCGAAATTGAAAGAAAAAAAAAGCTAAGAAGTGGGTTGGATTTGTTTACTTTTCTATTTCCATGTGTTTGCAGTCTGCGAGATGGACGAGCGAGAGGGGATCATGTCCAGCAGGTACTCCCTCTGGCGTGCGTCCACGCTGGCTGAGGTCTTGTGCCCACTCAGGCTGGGGTTCACGTACGCCATCGTCACACCTGCGTGATTAAAAAAAAGAAAAAAATTAATTAAAAAAATAAAATCAAATAAATAAAACATCCTGAAATTCAGCTGAAATGTCACGAAGAAACCGCCAGAGTGCGCAGGACCCCCCGATAGGGGGCACTGCAATTGTCGTCTGAGGTTCGTTCGCTGGGGGCCAGACGGGAGTTTTAAGAGAGCGGATGAGAGGCGCCAGAGTCGGCCTTCTGTGAAAGCCAGTCTACCTTTGTTGCTGTTGCTCTGCTTCTTCCATGAAGTGGACGAGGCACTACCCCCACTCATATTCCTGCTGCCGCCGACTCCGCCGCCGCTCACCTTTGAAATCTGGGCAGAGCGCTGCGTCACATGCTCGTGCTTACCTGGTCGGCTGACCAGGGAGGCGGCCGCCACGGCGCTTTGCAGCTGGGAGGAGGACGAGAAGGACTGGGGGATCCCCCTGATGCTCCCGTGGGTGCTCTGAGACAAGACAGGTGGGCCGGGTTATCAGCGGCACTAAAACATCCATTTTTTTAAAGAATTGCTCATTCTAGCCTATCCTAGTCCGAATGGATTGGACGTCTAACTGAACCATGACCGTTTACATTGTCAAAGTGGCGGCCCGGGGGCCAAACCTGGCCCGCCGCATCATTTTGTGTGGCCCAGGAAAGTCAATCATGAGTGCCGACTTTCTGTTTTAGGATCAAATTAAAATGAAGAGTATAGATGTATATTAAATGTCCTGATTTTCCCCCTTTTAAATCAATAATGGCAATTTTTTTAATCAATTTTTTCTGTGTTTTTAGTTAAAAAATCATTTTGTAAAATCTAAAAAAATATATAAAAAAAGCTAAAATAAACATCGTTTTAGATCTATAAAAAACTGAAAATTCAGGGCTTTTAATCCAGTTCTTTTAATCCATTTATAAAAAAAATCTAAATATTATATCTAAAATGGTCCGGCCCACGTGAAATCGAGTTGACGTTAAAGCGGCTTGCGAACCAACCCGAGTCTGACACCCCTGGTTTACAGCCTATGGGTAACTGTTGTTAACAACTCACTAACACACCGCAAAAAAAAGTCTTAAAACGAATATGTTCCTAGCTTGCAGTAAAAAAAAAATAATCGCCCTATCGCATCCTTGTCTTTCCTGTACTATCAGTGAATTTGTGTATATATCCCTTTGTGACAGGGTGCCCCGTCGGTAAACCAAGTCACCTTGATGGATTGATGGTGGACGATGTTGGCCCCTCGGTGCAGAGAAGACGTGCGGGCCTGTTTCAGCTGCTGCGCCACCAGCTGCTCCGCCTTCAGCGACGACGACGACGAGGAACCGCCGTGGGAGATGGACGAAGACGTCTGCTGGATGAGGCGTTGCTCGATTTCCTGCTCCTGCTGCAACGCTTTGACGAACGCCGCTTTCAGCCTATTGGTGTGCTCGGCTTTCAGGGCCTTTTTCTGATTGGACGACATGCAGTCTTCGCAGAGGACGGTGCCGCCTTTGGCCTTGTCCTGTCTCCACCTGCACGTGAAGTCGGTGTGGCACTGGGTGCACATGTTGGGCTCTCTGATGGCGGGCTTGGGTAGAGGTGCCCCCGTCTTCCCTGGAGAGAAAAGACACAAAGTTGGAGAAGCGGTACAAAACATGTACAAAACCCGCCGCCGAAATACCTCGGTGAATGCTATCCAACAGGTTCTGGACCACTTCCTCGAGTCCCACCAGGTAGATGAACTCATTATTGGCTGCCGAGGGCAGGAAGTTAAACTCTGGAGCGGGGGGCTTGGGTGGCGGGATCTCGAGGAGTGTCTTCTCCAGTTGTTTCCGCAAAGCGAGTTTGGCCGCCGCCTGGCGGCTGGCCGGACTGTCATTGGCGCCCACCAGCGACACTACGCTACTTCCCGAAGAAGAACCCTTCATACCGGACGAGCCCTGCGATTTGCGTCCAATCGTTAGTTTGGCATGGTTACGCCGGCGATATTTAGGAGCGAGATAATGACCAGCGAGGTTGCGGAATTTCCTACTCTGATGAGGCCCGGCTGCACCATGTTTCTCTGACCCTGTCCTGCAGGGGTTGAGGTCCTGGCACCCAACAGCAGAGGGGGCGGCCCTGAGCCCCCACCTCCGGAGGCTGCCAACTGCTGCTGTTGCTGCTGCTGGCGAAGAGCCTGGATCTGCTGTGGAGATATAGAGATGGGCTAACGTTAGCAGGTATTAGCCTAGCCATAAATTAGCCAAACGACTTACCTGTGCTCCTCTGACCAAAGGCGGCATAATGATCTGGGAGCCATGTTTCGACGAAATCTGCTGCCCTCCGCGCACCAAAGGCGGCGGTATGACCGTGCCCAAACTCCGACCGGTTACAATCTAGTCGGACAGACGGAAACGGACAATGGGAAACGCTGCCGGAGAATGGAAAGGCGACGGCCGTGCGAGAGACGCTGTCGTTTAGGTTTAACCTGCTGTGAGCCTTTGCTGCTCCCGATAGTCCCTCGTATTAGAGGAGGTGGGGCGCAGGTAATGGACAACCCTGAAGACTGAGGGATGGCAAATATTTGGGGGTTTAGGCTTCGTACAGCAGATACTAAATCCGATTTTTTTCCAGCAAACTTTTACCTTTTGAAGACAATCCCTCTGTAACTGGCTCTGTCTGAGTTTCTTCAGCAACACTAGCTTAGCCTCCTCCAGCCTCAGTTCTTCTTTCAACCTCTTGATGACACGCTCCCGTTCAGCCGGGCTGCTCTTCTGCGTTGGAAACACGGGATCGATCACTTAGAACACAGGTGTCAAAGTGGCGGCCCGGGGGCCAAATCTGGCCCGCCGCATCATTTTGTGCGGCCCGAGAAAGTAAATCATGAGTGCCAACTTTCTGTTTTATGATCAAATTCAAATGAAGATTATAGATGTATAGGAAATATTTCCTGTATTTTAAATCAATAATTGCAGATGATTTGTACAAATTTGAATGTCCAAAAATGATCTATCGATCAGCACGATTGAAAAAAGCTGTCAATTTATTAATCAATTAATTTTGGCAGCCTAGTTGGAAGACATACTGGCCCTCCGGATGAAATCGAAACTACAACGTGGCCCGCAACAAAAAATGAGTTTGACACCCCTGACTTAGAAGAAACATAAGCTTCACGGAGAGACGTCATTTGGACTCCCGTTAAATTTGATCAAGCGTGACGACGGAAATTTCCGTCCATGTTTGGAACTCTTACGAGGAATCGTTGCGTTTGTTTCAATACAGTGATGGTAATAGAAAGACGTCTCACCATGAGGAGTTCGGTGTCCAGCTCCTTCAAGTGGCTCACGCCATTCACAGGTGGACTTGGTGAGTCGTTATCTGACAATATTATGACATCATCATCATCATCATCATCCTCTTCATCTTCAGGTGATGGAGGCCGCTTCTCTCTTTTGACACTGTTGAAAATAAAGAGATAAATTGAGCATCTATCACGTAACTAACCAAGGCCGCACCAATGACAATGTGCAGTTCCATGACGGGAATAGACGTCCAAACTATTTTGACTGAGAGGGATAGACAGAAATAAATTGGATGTCATTCGCCGTGAAGGCAGTTAATGAGTTAAAATTGAAATCTTCACAACCATTGCACCATTTGTGTCATCTGAATTGAATTTATTACATCGCAAAGCATGCAGGAATGTAGTAAAAAAAGGAATATAATCTGTCTTATTTTTGTTTAGGACACACATTGGGCTGTAAAAAAAACAGGGCCAGGCTTGAGACTCTACCCACACATAATGCATTTTATGAAGCATAAGTCAATGCACTAAAACACGAGGACCGTCGGCCTGAGCCGCCCTCTTTGTGGTCGCGTGTGTGTGTGTGTGTTTCCTCGGGGCTTAGCACCATCATCACTTCCTGTGGATTAATCACTACTTCCAAAGTAGTCACATGATCTCAAAGTCATTATCACGTGACTCACTTTTCCTCCAATACGACACCCCCTCCCCTCTCTGCTTCTTCCATGGTGGTAGCCTTGGCAACAGCCGGCTGGAACCGGTTTATGACACACGGCTTCATTTTGTGTGCGTGGACTTTTTAGGGTTCAGGTGGTGAGTTGTGGCAAAATGGAGGCAGACCAAAGGTCACCTCTGAGTACAGTTGTGCCTTTTGCCGTACAATGTCAACATCTAGGAAACTTCTAAAAGTCTCTTCATGTCCAAAAATAATTCAATTATATGAATTTTGGGCCATGTTAAAAAAAGCAGTCCCCAGTATCTAAAAGCCAGTTTCATGGATTGCCATTTTTCACTGCTGGTAGCCGCACATCGCTACTGAATTTGAGGATTTGCACAGACTTTAAAAATGAATTGGACAAACCCTTGGAGACGTGACTCGTAGCGTTCCATTAGCTCACCATTTTTCACTTTTTTATGGCGCTGCCATGATGTTTTCAGTCCTCTGTGGTTAAGCTTGTATTTGGAGTATTTGGGCAGAACCCAAGACATTGGAACGTTTGACTTCATTACAATCTAATGATTGGTTCAGGAAATGAACAAATGCAGACAGCAAACATTTTTATCCAATTTATTTTGACTGGCAAGGCTGGCAGTGTCCATTCACTGCCAGTCAAAATGAATTAGAAGTCTTATCCATGTTTACAAATGAGTGTGAAAAGGCCCTCCAAATTGACAAGTTCTTACCCTTTGGAAGTGCTCATGTCCACTGGTTGCTCACCAGTCTGGACCTCCACTTTGATGGTTGCCTTCACCTCACCAGCAGCCAACATGCCACCGGACACTTTTGGTTCCGCAGGCTGGAAACGCCTCACGGCATCCACGTCGTTCTCCGCCTTCATTTCCTTGTCAGCTCTGTCACCGCATCCAATCGGATTGTCCGAGTTTGCTTCACGAGCGGCCTCGGCTTTCACCGGCTCGTGTTCAAAAGATGGCGCTAATTGCCCCGCTTCCTCGTTAGCTCCGATCCCGATCAGACTTTGAGGGCCCTGTTCCACTTTGGGCTCAGGTTGAGGTGGCATGGTCTCCCGGGTCGTGGGTTGGGAGTCCTCCAGCTTGGGTCTTTTGCTTTCATTGTCAGGACTGGAAGGTTCCGTAGTAATCCGCGGTTCTTCATCCCTCTCCAGTGCCCTTTTCTGGCTGCGTGTCTGGCGGACGGCCTCCTCAGACATCCCCTGTGAATACATCGCCAAAAGGATTTGGTTACATATGTGGATTAGGTAGGGAGTTCAAGAAAATCTGTGGGTCATGTTGTCCACTCATACCCACATTTATCAAATTAGCCACGCCTTTGACACATACCCTCACCAACTTTCACTCATAATTCAAAGTTGAACAAATGGTTGGTGGAGAATGAACGTTCTTGGTTCCACTTTCAAAATAAAAGCCTTATTAAAGTAGGAGGAGCTTACTTTATCTTCGAGATAGAAACATCTTGATTACAAAACTATTTTTGCTTCCATTTGCTAAACAGAACTACACCAACCGGTCGGTTCATGAAGTAACCCTGCGTAATTCTATGACATCCAATGCAAGAGATGTATAAAATATTTTATTTTTGGATCCATGACAATGTGCCTCTTAGTAACATTGTCAAAAATTATGCTTTGTAATAGCTTTCCATCTTGATATGAAGATTTTGTTTTGCTAATTTAGACAGTACACAAAATACTATAATTCAACGATGATTAGAAAGAAACTGACTGATGTAATATAACAAAAAAGTTCACTGGCTACTTGCAAACATGTCAATGTATATAGATATATTTTTTTTTAAAATACATTTCATATTAGAATATTATTCAAGTGTCTGAGCAAGCTAAATGAGCATGAGTACCATCTAAAATGTGGAAAATTGGTAGCCATGGAGGCTTCAGAAGAAGAAATAATTCATGTTGGGTTATGAGATTTGAATTTTGCTGCCTGCGTTTAGAACTGGCTGCTCTGCATCTTTTGATCTCATTCACATATAATCGCTTCTGCGATGGTCTGACGGACTGACCTTGATTCAAAAGCAATGAACACAGTGTTAGTAAAATGCACTCCAGACAAAAAAAAAAGTTGTGGAGCTAAATTCCACAAAAATTGATCAAGCGTTTTTTTCTTCTTCACTTTTTCAGTAACTATCCAAACATTGATTACAACTTGGATAGTTTAAAAACTACACAGGAGACTGAAGTCCAACATATAGTGAAAAATTCATCCCACAAGATAACGTCAAACGCCAGCAAAACTCAATTTTCTTCGATTTGATCCCACTCTTAAAACCTCAGCTCATCTTTTAAACGATCATTTGTTCAGTCACTCACACAAACACACTCCCGCATTATCATTGCAACGCCCGTCCTGAGTCTCTCAGGGTCAAATCCCAACCGAAACTCAAGGAGACACGAGGTCAGCCGGCCGTGGCTCGGTAATAATTATGCCCAGCTTTCCACTGATAATGACACTATGTGTGGAATTCCTCATTGAATAGGCAGAATTACAAAAGAAGAAAAGCCAAGAAGGAGAAAAATTGTGAAATTACAGCTACATGGATTCATGTGACGAACAAAATTCAACACCCATCTGCCATCATTCCACTTTGACAGTACACTAATCATACTATTCAGTTTGCAAACCCCTAAATATTCTGTAAATCCTTCTTCACGTCCAACAAAAGAGGAAAAACTCAAATGTGCCAAAGGTTGACATGCTCCAAGTCGGACCAATACGGCATGCAGTGGGAGACGACCTTTGCCCGTAGTTCACAGAAAAGATAGTCGGAGATGCACGCTTGAAACTATCACACTATAAACTTCTACTGTAGCATTAAAAATAATATTCACGCATCTACAGAACACCACCTGCCTACCATACGGCGATAAATGAATTTTTACGAGAAAAAAATAGAATTACAATCACGGCGGTTTTCACATCTCAATGGGGGTAACTATGATGCATATAGAATATGGCAACAGCTGACTAAGTTTATGTTTTTTTTTTTTTTCATATAGGCTCTTACATCACTAAAACACACATGACATGACCCTTCCCAGGATTCATTGGGACACACAAAGCACTTTTCCCGAGAACTGGTTTAAACCAGTTGGCTAGTGTGTGTATGTGTGTGTGTGTGTGAAAGAGAGGGAGACGCCGAAGCTAGTTTTAACCCTTCAGGTGCCGGAGCAGACACTCAGCGTCCACAGTGGCGGCCATTATACGTACTGTAGCAGAAGGAACGCCGCTACGTACCCCACGACCTCGGGACGACCTGTTTTTTCTTACACCGGGTCTGAATGGCTGACGGTTTCACATTTCATCTTCGTGGCATTTTTTTTTTTAACACGCGTTTCCTTTGAGGCCTTACACACACATACTTCAACACATGGATCATGGCCCCACTGACCCACCCATGAGCATGGTAATACAAGCAACCAGTCTGAAAAGCGTACAGGCAACTAAAACGCATGAAAATGGATTGCGTAGATCTGATGGCGATGACGTGTGCTTGCCCTGCTCGTATTGCGCCACATTTTTTTATTCATATTTCCCATCAGCTCTTACAACGTGGAGGGAAAAGGTCAAGCAGCTAAACACGTAGTTAAGCAAAGTGTGTTCTGTTTAGCTATTTTTCACCACCCAAAAAAGAAAAAGTACTATTCCTTTTGAATTCCGTCCAAAGTTATCATTCAGCACTGGGGTGTGTAAACTATTTTACAAAGGGCCACGGTGGATTCAGGTAAAATGAGCATTATTGTCTTTCTGCATTGATTGAGCTTGAGAGTTGGATCTTAAAAATTCTGCATGTAACCACAAAATGGAATTACAGAGTCTAATACTTTATTCTTTCCAATGTGCTCAAGATACATTAGCTACAGTTGTGCATGTGACAACGTGAGGATTAATCTATGATAATCTAGTTATTACGGCTCAAATAAAATATACCACATAGGAATAGATCACAGGGCACTCACTCCTAAAACTGCTTTCAGGACAAAGATCCATCCCAAGTAAATCAGGTGTAGGATAAACAACTATCAAGACAGAGCACATAGGCAGGTCGATCTGTGATGATTTCTAGGGTTTTCATTCTTTCACCCAGTAGCTGACAGATTCTCACTGTCAATCAATCTCCCTGTGGGGTAAACACATTTCCAGTATGTTTAGATCATGTTCATATTCACCCACTGACAGATTCTCTGTCAAAATGCCGAATACACAAGTTTTAGCAGTTCAATTTTCATATAGACCGAGCGGGACACAATCCCATATTAGGGTATTCTCCTACGCACAAGAACTATTAAATTAATTGCTGTACATTTGTTGTGCAACTTGGAAGTGTTGAACAATGTCAGACCAAAATGTTGCAAGAAATGATAACCGCCGCTCCATTTTTCCTCCTTCCCGACATCATTTCAGTGGCAGTTTGAGAATCCCCACGTCTGTCATACTGCTCCACACCATAGCACTCAACTTGTTGAGATCCTGATCTTTCACTTAAGCAGGGGTGTCCAAACTACTCCACAAAGGGCCGCAGTGGGTGCAGGTTTTTGTTCCAATGCATCCAGCACAGACAGTTTAACCAACGAGGTTTCTTCTGAAACCAAGAGCACTTGACGGCAATCAACTGATTACGCTTTTGAGACAGCAGATTGGTGAAAATGTATCCTCTTCTACGGTTGTAATGAAAACCTGCACCCACTTCGGCTCTAGAGGACCATTTTGGACACCCTATGGCTCAAGGCCTTTGAAACCCCTTAAGTCAGTTTGAGTAAAGCCCTAGCTTTGGTCTAACGCCCGCTTCTGGTGTTGAGCAGTATAATTGGTCAAGAACAGATCTTCCTTCAAAAAATCCTGCCTAGGAAAGCGTCAAGTCTGCGAGTTGGTGATGAACGGTCAGAAATCTTATCAAAATGACAGAAGGGGACAGAAAAACTTGGTAGCGAGAATTTCACAGTGTTGTGCTCGACCTTTGGCATCCAACTGTCCTCAAATCAAGTTGTCCTGTAACGCCAGCACTCGGGCAGCGGCTTAAAATGTTGCCTCCAGACAAAACCTTTACACAGAACAGTGGCCGAGCACACAAACACCCTCAATCAGTCTTGTTCATGCTCAGCGTAGCGGCACTTTCTAGAAAGTGGAGCAGAACAACGCTATAAAACTTCTGGGTATCTCCCAACTCACGCGTTCAGGTAAAGCCTGGTAATTTGAATTTGACCAACGTACTCAGTCAATTTGACGGACTGATTTGGCAATGTCAGCAGAGTCCTTCATGACACGTAACCTTCTCCACTCTTCTTTATTTATCTGACCATTCATCAAGGCTGGACCCCATTTGTTCCTAGACAATGCCTCAATGATTGTTTAAACTGCTGTTGCAGCATGCAAGGAGCTGGCCACCCCAGCATGCCCAAATGGTGAGCAGATGTCCAAGTTATTTAACAAACAGTAATTCAAATCATTACTGGCATCTGACGCACCCTTGATACCGTTAGAACGGCGGTATTAAGATGACAACTCATTCAATAAATGAAAAATGACTTGATGTTACACTGATCACAACATTAGCTATACATCTACAAATTACCACCATCCAACATTGCATCGTGAGAATTTTAAATATACAATGTGGATACTGAGGGTCACTTAAAAATCAAATTCATCGTCTAGTTAATGGTGTTGCCATTGAAAAGAATTCTTCTTTCAAAAATAAGGGAATATCTGAGTGAGCCCAACATTTTGAACAACTGTACGGCCAAACAATAGCATTGTGATAAGAGCAGGTGATATTACAAAAGCCTATCTGAGGAGTGATGGATATTATGACATAAGACCTTAATATTTCATCACACGTACAAACATTGCCACAGCTGAAGTTAAACAGCAATATGTGCTGCCTCAACAAGAAATACTGCTTGAGCTTTGTCAACATAACGTGAACACGCGCACACTAGCTTCTGTCATACATAAATTGAAGGAAAAGTCTTTGAAATACTTGATCCTTCACGTTGACAATCCCGAATTATATTTAAAGTAGTCTTAATAGATCAACGATACACAAACTAGACTGTAAGCAGGGAATCGGCAGAATCAGAACAGTCATTGATGTCAGTTTCATTGACGGGGATAGACATCCAATGCGTTTGAACAGGTAGTCAAGGCTAGCCAATTAGTTCATAGTCCATTTCCATTGGAAGACGGATTTGTCGCTGCCAACGCTCTAAAAAATCGAGTCAAAAAGATTGTACATCCAGTGTAATTAATGGCAATCAAACATGAGCTAGTTCGTCCAGTTTAAATGAATTTGACAACTATTTTTGTCAACGGCAATTAACTCGGCAATGGTATTTTCCCAGTGAACCAGCTCCTTGTCTCTATTTTGCCTTTAGTGGAAGCAGGAAAGGTAATGACAGTGAAACAATACTGAATTTAATTCTGTTAAAATGTTTCAGCCTTTAACTCTTTCAGTGCCATTGACAATAATCGACATCTAATTCTGTGTCTGTTTTCATCGTGCTGTAAATTTAAATGAGTTCATCACTAGTATACGTCCCATTCATTAGAACTGGGCTAACAGCAAATGATCTCAAATGGATTGGATGTCAAGCTGGTCACTGACTGAGTTAAAGGCACGTGGATTTATGCAACAGAACAAGACAGATTTAAAAGAGAGGGGGATTCGGTTTAGTTCAACATTGTTCTCATTAGGGTTCGAATTTGGGTTAGGTATTGCACGTTCGCATTGTTTCAGGGCATCGCCCGGAAGAGTCGGAAAGTTCATTCAACTCCATAATGGTTACTTCCTCGGGAAATGCTTGAAGTTTGGACTTAAAAGACATGGTTGAACTTTTAGGAATCAGACAGAATAACCACGGAGGCCAAAATCCCTGAACTAACTGGCACACTTTGTGTGTGCGTTAGGGACTATGTGCGCGTGTGTGCATGTGTGTGTTCAGCTTTAAGACGAGGAAGACTACGCTTGTCACAGCGAGAAGTAGGAAGATTAGCTACTAGATAGCAAAACCAATAGTGGCGGCAGCCGTCGGGCATAAAATGGACAGCGGCTGCCACAGTCCCCAGTCCACCTCCACGGTAGAGCCCAGAAAAAGTCAAGTTGGCCCTTTAAAAACTAAAGCCAGCCCACAGTACATGTGCTACTAGCCGGCTTTTTTTAATTGTTGACGCTGCCTCGGAAGAGGTGAGCTCACGGAGGAGTTAGCGAGCTAACATTAGCTCCCTCCGCACAAACAACAACAAGCAGTCACTTTAGCTCGTATGTTCAAGGCACACGTGAAATCACAAGAGCCGCAATACACACTTCGAGTCAGTCACCCCCCCCCCCCAAAAAAAAGTAGTAGGTTAGTAAACAATAGCCAGAACCGAGTCCGAATCCGTGACCTGGCTGTTCCCCCGATGAGGGACAGCCGTCATCTCCGCCGAGGGAGCAGCAACTTTGAAAAACATCCCGTCTTTACAAAGCCAAACTTGAACGCAGCAAACCGGAGGACTAGTGTTTACCTTTTCCGTCCCCCTCCCAAGGGGAAAATGGTCGAGTCGGAACTCGGTAACGTAAACGAACCGGCCCACGACCGGAGCTTGCCGCCGGCGAGGAAACGTTATAATCCCGGCTCCATTTCACCACTTCCAACGCACGAGAGCAGTTCCAGTAAGCGCGACAAGCTTCGGAAAATACGAAAAAGAAAGCATTTGACTAGAGCGGGGAGCCCCCTCCCTTTCCTCGCGGCTCAACCTTTGGCTCTGCGGAGAAGTGTTACTTTTCAACAGCCCATCAGCTTCTTTATCGTCACAGATAGGTGGAGGAAGACCTGGCTCCTTTCGACGAGACCGAATAAAAGGCTCCCCTCGAACCACTCCGTAAAAAAAACTTCGGCCCCCCTCTAGCCCCCCCTCGCCATACACACAGCCAACTTACTCGGTAGCTTTGTCGCCCGCACGTCGCCGATGGTCGCCCAAGGAATGTTTAATCTGCTGTTAACCTGGATAAATGGTTGCTTTTTTAAAAAAATCAAGGGGATATCCTCTTTTTTTCGGCCCTCCCCGCCGCTGCCGCCGCCGCGTCTGTTGCCAAATAATGCGCCTCAACACACATGGAGCCGCTGCGTCCTCTTTAGTGGGCATGCGCACCTCGGCATACCAGGGCGACGGGATCACATCATGTAAGCTGATGACCACCAAGGGCCAAGGTAGGGAGGATGAGCAAAGTCAACGACCACCTACAACCGAGCCCACCACTCATCCTGGGTGTCCCATGGGTGTTTTTTTCTCCAGTCTCTAAACTATGAGTTTGAGTCGGAGTTTTGAGTTTGATTTAGTATCTAGTAAGGGACAACACATTAATGAACACTCATATTCAGTGAGTGGTTAGCATGTTGGCCTCATCGCTCAAATCCAGGTCAGTCCGCCTGTGTGGAGTTTGCATGTTCTCCCCGGGCCTGCGTGGGTTTTCTCCGGGGGTACTCTGGTTTCCACATTCCCAAAAACATGCATGGTAGGCTGATTGGACACTCTAAATTGCCCCTAGGTATGGGTGTGAGTGCGAATGGTTGTCCGTCTGCTTGTGCCCTGCGATTGGCTGGCCCCCAATTCAGGGTCACCCCCGCTTCTGGCCCGAAGTCAGCTGGGAAAAAAACAAACTAAAAAAATAATGGAAGATGATGCAAAATCACCTATACCTCAATGACTGTCAATGAGGGCGATAGATGTCCGGTCCATTCAGACTGGAAATGTTGGTACAGAATAATATCTCCCAGCCCTCCCAGTCAAAACGATTAGATGTCTATTGCCGTCAATAGCAAGAGAACAGGATCAGCCTTTTTGTGATTTTCATTGATCTGTAGTTTCCTTGTGTATGAACATTTTTGATGACCATTGACTTTTTAAAGGTTTATACGCCCCGATTACAATAGTAGGTTAATGCGACAGTAATATAGCAAAATGTTCCACCATGAGGCCTGTGACACAAAAGACAAAGAATAAAGTCAGGAAGAAATGACTAAACTGGCTATACTGCTCAACTGAGCCAAGAAGTTGAGCTGGATCATCAACTTGTCAAATATGGAAATAATGTAGTGTTAATTGCTCCAGGATGTAAAACAACTAGTCTCAAGCTCACATCAAAAGTTTCATATTCATATATTACAAGAGTTTTAACCTCTCTGTGCTTCTTATGATGACTAAATTATTTGTTTACCTTTAACGAATTAAACTCATTATGACATTGAAAAAGTTCACATTAATCCCTTGACATAGAATATTATTACATATCAATACAATCATGGGAAAATACTTTTGAAACCAGAAATCAAGGACAACATTTACTTGAAATAATTTATTTGGTTTAAAATAAGGTTTGGTCAATTTAAAAAAAGAAGACTTTACAATTTTAGTTTTTTTTTCTTTTATAAAGGTTTCTTCTATAAAGACCTGGCCTGTGGACTGCAAGGTGGTCAATTACGATCCAGTACAGTCTTAAAAGTAGTTGCTGAAGATAAACCAATTAGTTTTGGGAAAGTTGCCAACCACAAAGCAACTTCAGCAAGATGTCATTTATGCATCCAACTCATCCTCTCACCTGAAGTAGTTTGTGCATCCATTAGAGGCTGTTTAAATGTCGAATATGTGAATGTCTTGGTAAGCAAAACACTGTATCAGAGTGCAAAAATGCATTCCACATTCCTCACCTCACTACAAAAAGTTATGTGTATGTAGGACCAAATCCTTCCTATATTTCAAGGGACCAAAGAAAACTTCCAACAACAGCTAGTACTTTTGAATATTTGTGTTGAAAATACTTTGTCGTCAATTAGACAGCCTAGACATGACCACTTTCTGGATTTCCTCCCTGGCAATTCTCTGCCAGGCCTCAACAGCCACTGTCTTTACTTCCTTATAATTCTGGAATGCACGCCTAATTAGATTCAGGTATGGCCACCGAAATGTTCGACTTCTTTGCCTTTACAAGTTCCTGTCTATACAGAGAGCAATCCATTGAGTTTTGAAGCGTTTGACCGAATATGAACAGATAATATTGCCCCGAAACATTTAACAATGCATCCTTTTGCTTTTCTAGGATTTCACACCATCCATCTGAATATAAGGGAACCAGTTGGGTTTGATTTGAAGGCAAGATAGCAAATTGAAAAACATATATTTTTATACTTGGTCAAATTGAAATGTGAAAAAAAGGGGAAAGCTTTCCCAGCAGTGGCGCCAGGCTTTTGATTTTTATCTCTTCGGCAGCACATCCCCGAAGAAGGAGCTATCTGTAATACTACTTCCATACTATAAATCTGATGGTAGCACAAGAAGTCAGCATAAGCACTGGAGTGTGAGGGGGGCCGCTGTTCTCTAACAGGTGGGGGTTGCTGCGTTTGAGTGCTTTGTCAGCTTCATTTTGCCATCCTAAGCTTCTCTTTAGATCAGGGGTCTCAAACTTGCGGCCCGCGGGCCAACTGCGGCCCGCGGGACGATAATTTGCGGCCCCCGTCTTAATATGAAATATCGATTTTTTTTTTTAAATTTTTTTTTTTTTTTTTTTTTTTTTTTTTTTTTTTTTTTTTTTTTTTTTTTTTTTTTTTTTACCCCTTTCCCCATGATGGCGCCGTTTAAGTGGCAGCCAGTGGCAGTAGCTCTGTCCACTCATGTTTTTCTTGTTTTACAGCATGTTTTACATGAAAAATTAGAGGGAACATTGACATGCACCTGCTTGTGGCAGGTGTGATACTGGTGTGCCGATAGCGAGCAATGATGATGTCGTGACCGGATGATTCGCCTAAAGACGTTTCGCCGACGGACGTTTGACAGACGGACAGGTCGTACTAGTATTTGTTAGTTTAATGATTAAATACAAATACTAGTATTTGTATTTAATCATTAAACGCTGTTTTCAGCTGGATTTGACCGAATTTGAGAGCATTTTGAGCCGTTTGGCGAATGGACGTCTATAGACGTTTTTTTGCCTCCATCGCGATATCATCCAGTATTTGTATTTAATCATTAAATGCTGTTTTAGGATGGATTTGACCCGATTGCTGTCATTTTACGGCTCGGTTCTGCTACATCTGCCTGCCCAAGAGTGCTTATTCCCGGACTGCCATTGATGGTAGACGAACATTGATTTTTACTATAATTTGGAAAACACCGGCGGCGGGCCGGATTAAAAATCGTAACGGGCCGTATATGGCCCGCGGGCCGAGGTTGAAAAACTTGTACACACACGATCCGGCGGGGCGAGCGTTCGAATCCCGTTTCGGCGAAACCTCCGTTCGGCCGAATGAACGTTCGGTGGAACGTCCATTCGGCGACCTGCCCGTCTGTCAAACGTCCGTCGGCGAAACGTCTTTAAGCGAATCATCCAAGTACCGATGATGTCGCTCACACTGGTACTCAGTGCGCTCAGGGAGGTTGTCTTTCTGCTCAGACCAACAAAAAATTAGAGGGAACTTTGGTTCGGAGCTGAATGAACCAATCACGGTGAGGTATACGGCTCTGGAGGGCGGGACATCGGCCGGGCTGTCCAGTGCCTCGCTCACTCACTCATTCATTCCTCCAATCAGCTGGGCGGAGGAGAAGCCGTGAGGCCGATCACTCCGCTCGGCGCGCACACTCCTCCGCTGCTCTCAGCATAGAACTGAATGAGGCGCTATGATCTGTGATCCAGCCTGTGTCAGTGTCTGTAGCCATCTCCGCGATTGAAACGGAGAGCGAAAGTGCACATGCGCCACAAACCCGCGCGACTGAATGTGAAAGATCAACCCGAGACTCATTCCAAGTGGAAAAACATATTACAGAGCCCCAGAGATGTCTCTTTCAAAGCCTGCCGTGAAGAGAAAGGTCGGTGATGAGCACAGACAGTTTCAAGAAAAGTGGGGAGTGCAATATTTCTTTGTTGAACACAGGGGCACCCCGACGTGTCTCATTTACACTGAAAAAGTTGCGGTGCACAAGGAATACAATTTGAAACGTAATTGTACTACGAGACATGCTGAGGGGTACGAAAAATACCAGGGAGATGAGAGAGCCAACCAGGTTGCCAGTCTTAAAACACGTCTTCTGAGGCAACAGGATCTCTTCAAGAAGGCTACCAAAGACAGTAATGCAGCAGTCAAAGCTAGCTACGCCGTTTGTGAGTTGATTGATCCTGTGCTAAGTGATCCCAAATGGCTCATGGACTTGGCTTTTCTTGTTGATATCACACATGAGCTTAATGTACTGAACAAGAAGCTACAAGGCCAGGGGCAACTTGTCAGTGCTGCCTATGACAACGTGAGAGCATTCTGCACTAAACTTGTGTTATGGAAAGCCCAGCTCTCTCAGACAAACCTTTGCCATTTCCCAGCATGCAAGGCTCTCGTGGATGCAGGCACACCATTCAGTGGTGAGAAGTATGTTGAGGCCATTTCGAAGCTACAGGAGGAATTTGATCACAGATTTGCAGACTTCAAGACACACAAAGCCACATTTCAAATTTTTGCGGACCCCTTCTCCTTTGATGTGCAAGATGCCCCTCCTGAGCTTCAAATGGAGCTCATTGACCTGCAGTGCAACTCTGCACTCAAAGCCAAGTTCAGGGGGGTGAGTGGAGAAGCAGACAAGCTTGGGCAATTTTTGAGAGAGTTGACCCCCAGCTTCCCTGAACTTTCCCGAAGGTTCAAGCGGACCATGTGCCTTTTTGGGAGCACATACTTGTGTGAGAAGCTCTTCTCCACCTTGAACTTCAATAAGTCCAAGTACAGGTCCAGACTTACTGATGAGCATCTTCAAGCTCTACTGAGGGTCTCCACTGCTTCCTCCCTCAAGCCAAATGTGACTATGTGAGAAGAAGCGCTGCCAGGTCTCTAGCAGCAAGGAGTAGGCAAAAGAAGCCGTGTTCAGAATATTTCATGTTCAATGTTCCATTCAAGTTCAGAAAGTTAAAGGTTAAAGAGCTGTTAATACAGACATTTGAAACTGAATAAAAATAATTCATTTTCTCTACTTAGCCAGCCAGTGTATATCTACTGTATGCTCATTAGTATTATTTGGTTTTATATTACTGATTGATTTATTTTTTATTCATCTTTAAGTTAATTTATTTAATTCATTATTTTTTGTTAAAAAATAAAGATATTTGATAACGTTGGAAAGTTTTATCAGTGCTTTTCTTGTGGAAATCCTGATGCGGCCCAGTCTCACCCAGACTCGGCCTCTAGCGGCCCCCAGGTAAATTGAGTTCGAGACCCCTGCATTAGATGAAGGCCTGTTTTGAAATGTCGGAGCAGAAGATGTTACATAATGCACTTATCATTTACATCCATGCTGAAGAAAATCATGGGGATCTTTTAGATAGTTTATGTGCTCGCCAATGTACATAATCCAGAGTGATAAATCCTTCAGCGGAATTGTTCATCTATAAACAAACATGACAGATCCCTTAAGGAATCAAATATTTCCACCACTTAGTTTCATATGGATCAAAATGAAAACAGCATTGTGGAACAATGGGAGCTATCAGTGTAATACATATTAATACTATAATTACAGTAATTGTGCAATGTACTTTTAATTCAATCCCTTTAAAGCATGTTGCCTATAGATAACTGCAGTCTAAGGTTGGACGGACTTACAATAATATTTAACAAAAAATACTTTTTCATTATAGAGTTTGACTAAGTATTCTTTTGGATAGTTGTACTGTACATAATAGCAGTTGTTTTAGACCAGGGGTCTCAAACTTGCGGCCCGCGGGCCAACTGCGGCCCGCGGGACGATAATTTGCGGCCCCCGTCTTAATATGAAAGATTGATTTTTTTTTTTTTTTTTTTTTTTTTTTTTAATTTTTTTTTTTTTTTTTTTTTTACCCCTTTCCCCATGATGGCGCCGTTTAAGTGGCAGCCAGTGGCAGTAGCTCTGTCCACTCATGTTTTTCTTGTTTTACAGCATGTTTTACATGAAAAATTAGAGGGAACATTGACATGCACCTGCTTGTGGCAGGTGTGATACTGGTGTGCCGATAGCGAGCAATGATGATGTCGTGACCGGATGATTCGCCTAAAGACGTTTCGCCGACGGACGTTTGACAGACGGACAGGTCGTACTAGTATTTGTTAGTTTAATGATTAAATACAAATACTAGTATTTGTATTTAATCATTAAACGCTGTTTTCAGCTGGATTTGACCGAATTTGAGAGCATTTTGAGCCGTTTGGCGAATGGACGTCTATAGACGTTTTTTTGCCTCCATCGCGATATCATCCAGTATTTGTATTTAATCATTAAATGCTGTTTTAGGATGGATTTGACCCGATTGCTGTCATTTTACGGCTCGGTTCTGCTACATCTGCCTGCCCAAGAGTGCTTATTCCCGGACTGCCATTGAAGGTAGACGAACATTGATTTTTACTATAATTTGGACAACACCGGCGGCGGGCCGGATTAAAAATCCTAACGGGCCGTATATGGCCCGCGGGCCGAGGTTGAAAAACTTGTACACACACGATCCGGCGGGGCGAGCGTTCGAATCCCGTTTCGGCGAAACCTCCGTTCGGCCGAATGAACGTTCGGTGGAACGTCCATTCGGCGACCTGCCCGTCTGTCAAACGTCCGTCGGCGAAACGTCTTTAGGCGAATCATCCGAGTACCGATGATGTCGCTCACACTGGTACTCAGTGCGCTCAGGGAGGTTGTCTTTCTGCTCAGACCAACAAAAAATTAGAGGGAACTTTGGTTCGGAGCTGAATGAACCAATCACGGTGAGGTATACGGCTCTGGAGGGCGGGACATCGGCCGGGCTGTCCAGTGCCTCGCTCACTCACTCATTCATTCCTCCAATCAGCTGGGCGGAGGAGAAGCCGTGAGGCCGATCACTCCGCTCGGCGCGCACACTCCTCCGCTGCTCTCAGCATAGAACTGAATGAGGCGCTATGATCCGTGATCCAGCCTGTGTCAGTGTCTGTAGCCATCTCCGCGATTGAAACGGAGAGCGAAAGTGCACATGCGCCACAAACCCGCGCGACTGAATGTGAAAGATCAACCCGAGACTCATTCCAAGTGGAAAAACATATTACAGAGCCCCAGAGATGTCTCTTTCAAAGCCTGCCGTGAAGAGAAAGGTCGGTGATGAGCACAGACAGTTTCAAGAAAAGTGGGGAGTGCAATATTTCTTTGTTGAACACAGGGGCACCCCGACGTGTCTCATTTACACTGAAAAAGTTGCGGTGCACAAGGAATACAATTTGAAACGTAATTGTACTATGAGACATGCTGAGGAGTACGAAAAATACCAGGGAGATGAGAGAGCCAACCAGGTTGCCAGTCTTAAAACACGTCTTCTGAGGCAACAGGATCTCTTCAAGAAGGCTACCAAAGACAGTAATGCAGCAGTCAAAGCTAGCTACGCCGTTTGTGAGTTGATTGATCCTGTGCTAAGTGATCCCAAATGGCTCATGGACTTGGCTTTTCTTGTTGATATCACACATGAGCTTAATGTACTGAACAAGAAGCTACAAGGCCAGGGGCAACTTGTCAGTGCTGCCTAGCATTCTGCACTAAACTTGTGTTATGGAAAGCCCAGCTCTCTCAGACAAACCTTTGCCATTTCCCAGCATGCAAGGCTCTCGTGGATGCAGGCACACCATTCAGTGGTGAGAAGTATGTTGAGGCCATTTCGAAGCTACAGGAGGAATTTGATCACAGATTTGCAGACTTCAAGACACACAAAGCCACATTTCAAATTTTTGCGGACCCCTTCTCCTTTGATGTGCAAGATGCCCATCCTGAGCTTCAAATGGAGCTCATTGACCTGCAGTGCAACTCTGCACTCAAAGCCAAGTTCAGGGAGGTGAGTGGAGAAGCAGACAAGCTTGGGCAATTTTTGAGAGAGTTGACCCCCAGCTTCCCTGAACTTTCCCGAAGGTTCAAGCGGACCATGTGCCTTTTTGGGAGCAGATACTTGTGTGAGAAGCTCTTCTCCACCTTGAACTTCAATAAGTCCAAGTACAGGTCCAGACTTACTGATGAGCATCTTCAAGCTCTACTGAGGGTCTCCACTGCTTCCTCCCTCAAGCCAAATGTGACTATGTGAGAAGAAGCGCTGCCAGGTCTCTAGCAGCAAGGAGTAGGCAAAAGAAGCCGTGTTCAGAATATTTCATGTTCAATGTTCCATTCAAGTTCAGAAAGTTAAAGGTTAAAGAGCTGTTAATACAGACATTTGAAACGGAATAAAAATAATTCATTTTCTCTACTTAGCCAGCCAGTGTATATCTACTGTATGCTCATTAGTATTATTTGGTTTTATATTACTGATTGATTTCTTTTTTATTCATCTTTAAGTTAATTTATTTAATTCATTATTTTTTGTTAAAAAATAAAGATATTTGATAACGTTGGAAAGTTTTATCAGTGCTTTTCTTGTGGAAATCCTGATGCGGCCCAGTCTCACCCAGACTCGGCCTCTAGTGGCCCCCAGGTAAATTGAGTTCGAGACCCCTGCTTTAGATGATGCTGTGTCATCAGGTCTGATTGTCTATGGCTTCTCATCCCGTCGCACCATCTCCTGAGGCCATACGTTGACTTGTATGCTTCCCTAGCGAGACTTTTGACTTTTGCTCTTTAAAAGATCAACATAAAAAAAGATTTAAATAAAGTTCTAGGGAGATGTTGGAAAAAGTTTTGAAGTCTCGAGAAAATTGCCACTTGAAATGGGGTGTGTAAACTGCTCATGTATATCTTGTTTCACTGAGGGATGGTTGTGTGCTTAGTCATTTTAGGAATGTAATTACTAGTATAGTCTTTTAAGATTCTAAATTTCCTAATTGAAAATTTTCCTTGTAAAACTGTCGGTGGACTGGGGAAAAAAAGGCAAGAAAAGTTTTTAAATATACAACTCGGAAAATGTGTTGATTTTGACATTTCATCACAAAAGTAATTAAAGTGTTGGCTAAGATAATAAGATAATTGCTTTGGTAATGACCTCCCAAAAGTGATGTTTTGTGTCCTACTCGTGGACATAATAACTGGAAGAACTGGAAAGTTCAGGGAGTTGCAGAGACGGTAAAAGTACTCACACTCTATCCTTAAATAGGAGTTAAAAATGTCTAACAAAGGCTCTGGGAAAAGTACTAGTACTGATTCAACTCTTGTAGAGTAAAAGCTAGACTTTACTGTTCTTTTTTTACTGGATACCTTGGTACGATAGGAATAAAAATGCCACCCATAAATAATTTCACTTTTTATTAAAACTTAAAAAGTGATTGTGTAAAGAAGAATGGTACCAACCACTGTATTCAAATCAAGTACAGTGCAAAATCTACTTAAGTGGGACAATGTAGTAGTATTTGTACTTTGTTCCTGTCAGAAAATGTTCAGTATGCAATGAGGAATATAACATTTTTATTTTCTTAATGCCAATAGATGGTGCTGTTACAGTTGTGGCAGTGGCTCTCGAACTTTTTTATACACTATCAGAAGTAGCATCTAAAATATTTAAGATTTGCCATTAGTGCAGTCATTATCACAGTAAAAATGCATTAGCACATAAAGCCCAAGTGTAAAAAAAACATGCCTGAGCTATAACTAAGACTAAGTTTGAACATTGATAGTTTGTTTTAGGCAAAACATTGTTATTAATTCACATTTCACTCCTAGTTAAAGAATGTATTTTTGTCTGTTTTTTATGTGAACCCAAATGAGTTAATGACTAGACGTCCAATCAATTTAAGGAGGGAGTGTGGCAGCCAATCAATGTTCTTTCATTCGCTGCCAACCCTCCCACTTAAAATGGATTAGACGTCTAGCACCGTCAATGAACGATAAGAAGTTAAGCATTTCTGACCAAGCTCAGGCAGCAATTACTTTACATTCAAGAGTGTAATAACAATAATTTAGTATTAATATACATATTTCAAGAAAAACGTGTTATCGTAAGCCAGTACCAAAAAGCTAGGTTCCTGAATGGTCTCAGTACAACGCTAATAAAGACATGTTCTATTCATTTTAATGGTGATTTGAGTTGAGAGCTCGGTTACAAAACAAATGAAACTCGTAAGTCAATGCACTGCTGCTTGTACATGAGTTTTTTTCCTCCTCGGTCTCGTGCTGTTGGTATTACAAAGCTCTATATTTAGTGAAGTCAACTTTGGAGAAAATGACTGGATACAAATTTGTCAATAATTGGAATGTTTGTGCGGAGGCCTAATGGCTGCCGGGAGCAAGACGACAGAGTTAAAGTTAATCCTCGTAAAATGCCATGACAATGAAGGCAGGAAGAGGTTAGTGCAGTGACGATGAGCAGTGGCTCACTATTTGGCAGGAAACGGCTCTTCTCGGCTGCGTCCAAGAAAGCCTCAGGCGTCCCAGAAGTTCAAACTCATGACGAACAGGCTCCACCCCCTGGTGACGTGAAGGTCCTGCGCCCTCGTCGACCTGCTAAGATCATGACAAGAGAGTTTCTTGTCGCCATATGATATGTTCTATGTATAATATCATCAATTGGTGAATTGACCAATTGATTATACGAATGCCTCAATGCCAATTATGAAATATTATTTTATTCTCAGGCCTAAAAAATAAGGTCAAATCAAATATTCCTTGTCAAGGAAATTTAGTTGTTGTAGCAATAAGCAGAGTTTTGTTTCACAATAATTGAATTGAATTGAATGCTTTTATTGTCATGATACAAGTATAATGAGATTTAAAGCTGAACCTTGTTCTTAGATATACCATTTTTTTTCTTATTGCATTCCTGTGGGAAATGTTACTATATCAAAATTTTATCAAATATTGTGCTCACATACTTTAGGACACAGGTAAAATGTTGAATCTGAAAAGTTAGATGACTAAATTGAAAGGTAGCTCAATATTTGAATTTATTTGAATTCATCACCTTACCAAGTGCCTTGTTCTTCTACAATTTCTACCTATTTATTTATTAAATTATTTATCTGGTCTTTATATGAACCATATATGTGATTTTGACTTATAATAATTTTTCCACAATAAAAATTCAAAACAATAAAAAAGCTATGGAACATTATATGTGTGTGTATTTTTAACCGAACACATATAAGCGCAGGACCATTTTACGGAGCCGGCAATTCACTAAAAGCGATCGGAAAGAATTACTTAACGCACAAACGACCTATAAACAGAGTTGGATTTACGTAAATTGCGTAAAATCTCCGTAGTGCTTTCACTGTACTGCGAGGAGTGACAGGGCGGTATCAAACGTTCTTGTTTTGGTAGTAGAAACCTACTATTAAGCAACGTTTTGTAGCGATAGCCGCTTTGTTTTTAACAAAAAAATACATAAAAAATATATCAGAAAGCTATAGCCATAGCATAATAGCTGGAGTGACGTGAAAATGGCTCTACGGAGGATTACTCAGGAAACATTTGATGCTGCAGTGAGGGAAAACGTCGAGGAGTTTGAGATGGATCCTGATGAGGCTTTGAAGGACGCTGTGGACCAGTTTCAGTCTCAAGGTATTTTTGTCCAAAAAATAAAAATGTGAACATGAAATCAAATGCTGAATTGTCTGAATCATAACAAGCCAGTTTGATTGAACATCATTCATTATGCAGTTAGTCTTTCCACAACAGCATAAAAACTTATATTCTCCAAATACATCAGTGGTCTTTGGATTCCTGGTTTTCCTATTGACAGTGTAACAAAACAAATGGTTAAGTGTTAAGACCTACCGTATGCATGCATGTACATCTATGTGTATGTATACATGTGCTTATATATATGTATGTATGTATATATTTGTATGTATGTATGTATATATGTGTATGTACACGTATGTGTATGTGTGTATATATATATATATATATATATATATATATATATATATATATATATATATATATATATATATATATATATATGTATATATATGTATATATATATATATGTATATATATATATATGTATATATATATATATGTATATATATATATATGTATATATATATATATGTATATATATATATATGTATATATATATATATGTATATATATATATGTATATATATATATATATATATATATATATATATATATATATATATATATATATATATATATATATATATATCAGCAACACGCTTATTTATATGTATTCATGTATTTATTTATTAACTTACTTATTACCTATCTATTTATGTCTAAAATGCCTTTCCTATTTCTGAATCCTCAACCTCTTGCTACTGTGACAACGAAATTTCCCGAATACGGGATGAATAAAGTTATCCAATCCAATCCAATTTATGCAGGTGTGGATCTCAGCTGTATTGTTAAAGCTGTACCTGCCGAACCATCAGATGACAAACAACCAGAGCAAACACACAAAATATTACAGGTATGTATTCATGCTATTCTCTGGAACTGGACTTTATGCACTGCCCATCACTTTCTCATGTCATGTTTCATTCACTTTTAGACCTTGGAGTCCCTCAGTCTTGCACAAGAATCGGAAAATGTCACAAAAGCTGCGGCGGATGTAAAATGTTTCACCGAGCAATGTTTACTTGGATTCGCTCAAAGGTACCTGGCGGGCCAGAAAGGCGCTTATCCCATCATCCTCTCCCAATGCCAAAAGAGCTTGGGAGAGCAGGAAGCCATCTTGGCCGCTGTGACCGCTTTGGCTGCACTTACCGATGGACAGCCAGACTTGTTGGACGCAGAGGGCAAGGGCTTCCTCTTGGACGTTTTCAAAACGCATCACGACGATTCTTCAGTAACGCGAGCTGCAATTTCTGCCGTACGTCACTGTTGTCTGAAACATGAACAGAATAGACAGGATCTCATCAAAGTGGGCATCCTGCCGCTTCTGATGGACGCCATTAAACAGCATGGTGGAGATGCCAACGTGGTTAAGGAAGCCGCCGGAGCGCTCAGGGTCATGACTTTTGACGATGATATCCGAGTTTCGTTTGGGCAAGCTCACGAGCACGCCAAGATGATTGTTCTTCAGCACAATGGCCTCAAGGTCTTGATTGAGTCTGCGAGAGGTGAGACCGGCTAATCTCTACATTGTCACCTACAGTGTACGGAATCAGTGAAGGCATCCATGTTGCTGTTCAATTTAAAATCATTTAATTGTAGGAAATCATGTAAATTTAAGGCATGTTTCACTAATTCATTTTGTGATGGTAATACGTATACTTAATGCGTCTCTTTCCATCCTCAGCTCACAGCGGCAATACCACTGTTTTGAGTGAGCTGTGCGCCACTTTATCCCGTTTGGCTGTGAGGAATGAGTTCTGCCAAGATATTTGTGACCTGGGTGGCTTGAAGCTCATGATGACACTACTTGCAGACAGTTACGAGTCAGCGGTACCGAAACAAAGGTTATAAAGATCCGTTATTCGTTCACATTGTCACTGGGTTGTTGCCTTTTTTTTTGCCCTCACAGGAGTTGGTGCGACAAGTCCTGAGCGCAATACGAGCCGTGGCTGGAAATGATGATGTGAAAGACGCTGTTGTTAAAGCGGGAGGAGTCCAACTCATTGTTATCGCCGTAAACAGACACATGACGGTATCTGCGGTGAGTCATGTAGATGTGTGTGGGCACCAGAATATGGAAAATAATTGTGTTAATGTAACAAGAGTTTGTCTTTTGTCCATTTGAATCTCTGTTTTCAGGTGTGCGAGCAGGGTTGTGCTTGCCTGGGCGTCCTTGCTTTACGCAAGCCCAACAACTGCAAAGTCATCATGGAGGAAGGAGGAGTCTCAGCAGCAGTGCAGTCTATGAAGGTTCATCCTGACATTCTAAATGTACAGGTAAGCCTGACCACTCATCCCTCCCTAAATACTTATATTTATATGCCCTTTTCTGTATTCTAAACAGAAACAGGCTTGCATGCTGCTACGAAACCTGGTGTCACATCAGCCCAACTATAGCCAACTCATTCTGGAGATGGGTGTTGAGGCCCTGATATTGCACGCACTAAAGACCCATCAGGATTGCGGGGATATTGCCAAAGCTGCCCTCAGGGATTTGGGCTGCAATGTGGAGTTACGGGAGCTGTGGACCGGCAAAGGTGCCGGCATCACCAACTGAAGTGGGAGGAGAATGGCAATGGAAAGTCATGTTATCGCGAATGTGTGTCATGTTTTCAAGCAAGCAATTCCATTTTATTTGGATTCATAGTGCCTCTTTGAAATAATAAAATGGTTGCCAAATGTCAATACATCTGAAAAAAAAACTACAACAAATAATAAGCTCCAAATATTATATTGTTTCCTTTAGCAATTCAATTTTAAGGTAGATTCATTGAGGCCGCATTCCGAAAAAGGCCATGAGTGTTTTTGTATTTTATTTTATTTTGATACATTTTTCACGAGTGTTATTTATCTGTGCTCTGCAAGGTATGTGAATTTTCCACCATGCAGATTGCATCTTTTTTTAAACACTCAACCTTTATTGAACTGGTGCATGTTTTACATTATGAAGTGTCCCTTGGTACACTATCAAACAAAACTGTACTGAAATAAAGAAGTCATGTAGTACTGAAAAATCTACTCTGTATGAAACTTCATCTAATTGTCCCCCTATTTTGATGTGCAAATAGAACAGCTGTGGTTGAAAAAAATAAAAATCAATTGTGCTGAGGAAAACAGATATCTATAATTATAATTGATGAAAAATAATGTATATCATAGATATCTTAACACCGAGCCATACATGAACTAACAACAAAAATCATCGGTGACAATTTTCTAACTATTATTCATGTTTATATCCAAAAAGTAAGAAAAAACAAAAAACAAAGAATGCATACTAATAATAAAAAAAAACGTTAAGCGAAGAATACCTTGAATGCTGAAATCAATTTATTGGAGGAATATAGAAAATAAAATCGCAGCCGGCTGACTTTTAACCCATATTGCGCATCAAATAGTTAACACAATTGACATTTACAATGCATTTACTTAAACTCTTCTGATCCACCAGGATATTTCAACACCGAGACATAAAGTTCATTGTCAAACCATTCCTAAATTCTACTTTCACTGTCACCTTCTCAGGACTTCTACTTGACGCACCTCCATCTGTCCTATCATGGAACGCCTGGCCTCAATAAGACTACATTTCCCAGAATGCCTCGGCCTTCCACACGACGTCCGACTGGCTTGTTTGGGGTTGTGACAGGGGGATCGCCAACAGCAGCATGGACGATGGCAACCACTCAAAGTCACCACCGCACCGCTGAAAAATAGAACTTATTATAACTTAGTCGTCGCGTTACTCTGTTTAAATTAAGTTAGGACCAACGCCATGTAATTGTGGCACTAAAATTAAATTAAACAATTGTGCAGCAGCAAGCTAACGGCTAGCTAGCATTACCTAACCAAATGTTTGGCTAACTTTAATTCTCGAAGGAAGCTTCGAGAAATTTATACTATTTTCCCACTGAAAAGTACTCCTTGGGCAATTCATTCAAAGCTGTGCCAGTGTGAAATCAGGTAAGCAACTGCTTGCATGTCATTGTACTATTATTGTATTATTAAAGATCAGGTGGATGAACAACATGGTGCTTTAACGTCTGATAGCTTCTACACAGGGTAGCATAACGCCCATTAAGAAAGCTTTGTATTGTTAAGTTTGTGTGAGAAAAAAGTTCCAGTACTCCCGTCACTAATGATATTTGTTTGAAATAATTGTTTGAAAAGATACCTAGAAAGATATGTCCAGGTCATGGCTTCTGACTACTGTTTCGTCGTATGATTCAACTAAAACGCCATTAAATAGCTTCTTTTTAGTATGATAATTGACTCTGAAACCTCTCTTGGCAAAATATAGCTGGAGTCCTGAGAGGTTAAAGATGAAAAATAAGTAATGAATACCTTCATAATGATTTGCTTACTTAAAAACAGGTTTGTTAATCAGAGTGATTTAGGTTACTAGTATAGTCAATGTTCTTTCCATGCAACTGTTGACTGTAAGAACACAAACTTTTGTTAAAAGCGTAACCTTGTAGTGAGCAAGGCAGCGGCATGTTTGTAGTTCTCATGGAGGCGGTCTACCCGACACCTTTCACCTACAAGTCAACAGTTGTGTTCTTCAGATATTTTAGGTTGCAAATTTGCTCGGGATCTTGTTTCAGAGTCAATGTAACAAGTGCACACGATTGTCTGATTCTAAACTACAACAGTATTTGTGTTCCGAAAAGGTATTTCATAAGTACTGTTGGTCAGAAATGTTACCTTTGAAACCTCAAGAAATTTGCTTTAATTCAATTAAATGTTATTTGAGTTTGTTCATAACAGCCTTGGGCAATCAAAAGGGTTGCAGCTGGATTTCCCTTCAGCCCAAATAGATTGTATACTTCTTTCTATTGGCATCAATGGCATGCTAAGTTATTATTCCTTCTGACCCTATACTCTTCAGCCCCCAGAGCGATTGCCCTCTGGTGGTGTGATTCATGAGTGCGTCCCGAGGAGGCAGTTTATAGTCCCCGGGCATGGGGAGTGAAGTCCAGGATCAACATGCAGCACTCACCCAGGGAGAAGTGCTGCCACGGCCTTCCACGCAGTCTGAAGTGAGTTATGTCATGGTTATATGCTCAATTGTACTTTTAGAAATGATTCATTACTATTAATCCATGCAAAGACTAATTTTGGCTGACGGATTTTGTCAGCTGGTCCATTACTTTAAATGCCATTTGGCTCACTCATATTTAAACAATATATGACACTCCAAATGCAACATAGTCCACAAACATATTAGGTAGTTGAGTAAACTCTAAAGTGACCCTTTTCTTACTGCCCAGGGCTTGAAGCAGACCAGTTCTATCATCAACTCGCTCTTCTCAGGAGCTTTGGCAGGAGCTGTTGCCAAAACAGTTGTCGCTCCGTTGGACAGGACTAAAATCATCTTTCAAGGCAAGATGAATGCTGGGAAGGTCTAAATATGGAAACTGTTTGTTATATTTAGATTCATTGGGGATTGAGTAGCATATACATCTGGTTTATAGCTCCGGTGGATGTTATAAAAAGCTTTTGACAGTAGTAATTTGACCTGTAGCCCGTATAACTTAAGCAAAGTTCTGTAGATATTTTATGACCATCGTCTTGGTATTCATTGGTAATAATTGAGAGGGGACTTTGTCTTTTCAGTGTCTTCAGCTAGATTCTCAGCAAAAGTAAGTTTGAGATGATCAAGTATTTATGCTGTGCTAAATTTACCACTCATTAATATAAACTATAAAATCGACAAATGTTAAACTATATCCTGTGTGCATTTCAGGAGGCTTACAGATTAATCTACCGCACATACCTTAAAGATGGTTTATTCAGTTTATGGAGGGGCAACTCTGCCACCATGGTGCGAGTCATCCCGTATGCTGCAATCCAGTTCTGTGCTCATGAGCAGTACAAAAGTCTCTTGGGAGACTACTATGGCTTTCAGGGCAAGTGAGTGTCAGCCTCATCATGGCATGCAAGCTTTATATATTACAAATCAAATTTGTAAATTCGCTATGTTTTTATATTTAACCTTTGATCCAGGGTCCTCCCTCCACTGCCAAGGTTACTGGCTGGCTCAATGGCTGGTACCACTGCAGCCATGTTAACGTATCCCCTGGACATGGTGCGAGCGCGCATGGCTGTCACACCAAAAGAAATGTAAGGCCATTTAGTACATGTGTAACATATCATATTTTCTCACATATTAGCCGCCTCTGCGTGTAAGCCATACCCTTAAAATTGCCTTAAAATCGATGTTTTCTCGTATAACACGACCCCCAAGTCACAGTTTTCACCTCTATATTCATGGTTTTAATAGGGAGTACTAATGTCTTACTTTGAAGGGAAAATCTTAAGAAAAATCATCGCACGTGGTATTTCTGAGATACTCTATGAATCGAAAGGATCGTCTGCTGGATTGCACATTATTTGGGTCAATATATATTAATATGCCTGTCTTTGTAAATGCAAAATATCAAATTATTCAATTTGAAAAAAGAAATAAGTCTATCTTGAAGAGAACCTGATGCTTTTTAATGACAATAATTACAATTTTCTTACCAGAAGTTTGTGGCGGCCATATTGCTTATAATGTGGAAATATCTCGATTCTTTCGATGGTTCATATTACTGCAATAGTTGTCACATTGGAACAAGAAATAAATGTAAAAATCAAAGCGGGAAAAGGAAGGTTAAACTGGCAGGGGGTTTCCTTTATAACTCATTTCGAAACATGGCAATTTACACTTGAAGAAGTTGCTAAGTCTATTTATTGCATATAGGAACAATTCAATGTGTTTCTATTTTCTTGCCCTCTCTCTTTAGGTATAGCAATATCCTTCATGTTTTTGTGCGGATTTCCCGGGAAGAGGGACTGAAGACCCTGTATCGAGGTTTTACGCCCACCATACTGGGTGTAGTCCCTTATGCCGGTCTCAGCTTCTTTACCTACGAGACACTAAAAAAGGTTCACGCAGGTAAAATACGAGGGCACTTTGCTTAGTCTTCATGTTGTAGGTGCAAACTCTGATTTTACGCAATAACATCGGCGTCTCCTCCGTGATGCAGAGAGAAGCGGGCGCCCGCAGCCCTACTCGTTTGAACGGCTGGCCTTCGGGGCCTGCGCTGGCCTCATCGGTCAGTCGGCGTCGTACCCTTTGGACGTGGTACGGCGGCGCATGCAGACGGCGGGGGTCACGGGTCACACCTACAGCACCATCTCCGGCACCATGAGAGAAATTGTCGCCGAGGAGGGCGTTATCCGAGGACTCTATAAAGGCCTCAGCATGAACTGGGTCAAAGGGCCCATCGCGGTGGGAATCAGCTTCACCACCTTCGACCTCACTCAGATTCTCCTGAGGAAGCTGCACGAGATGGGCTACACGTCTCGGTAAAGGTGAGAAATCAGAATTTCTGGATCTTATCCTCCTTTTAGGGTTCAGGGAAGAGTGAGCGTGGAGTTTCCTTTTTGCCAACCAGGCAAACGCTCACACTGACGGTAGGTGGTAATGTGTGGGGTCCCTGAAGATGTGAATTAAGATTCTGTACACTTGTCACGTGCGTCAAAGTGCAATATGTTCTGTAGTTTTTTTTTTCTGTATGCTTGTGGGTACGCTAAAGTGAGACAGTAAGTGTAAATGTTCTATACACCCCAGGGGGCTCCCAGCTGCCTGGTCTGTATAAAGCGATGCCTACCAATCCAATGCAAGCTTATTTAGGGTCCATGTTAAAGCTTCCATGTCATATGAGATTAGACCGTGAATACGTTTTACGTGAAAGATAAAAGTGGAATGAGGTTTGAATCGAGAATGTAACTCTTGATACTCGTTGGCTATGTAGTTACATCAATCACAAGACGTAGCTTTTTTGTATTAAATGTACAGTGGTACCGCTACTTACGAAATGAATTGGTTCCAGAATTTGTTTCTTAACTTGGAATTTTCGTAAGTAGAGTTGCACCTGTATTTTAATGCTTTGTAGCAGTAGCGCAAATATTTATTTAGCCTTTTTCCACTTGGTTTTGAGTTTTTTTTTTTTTTTTTTTGTGTTTTGTTTTTGTTTTTTTATTTTCCACCAGTGATACCCAAGTTTTGTCCTTCAAGATCTCTCTAGATCAGGGGTGGCCAAACTATTCCACAAAGGACCGCTGTTGGTGTGTGTTTTCACTCCAACCATAGAGGACACCTTTTCACCAATCTGGTGTCCTACAAGTGCAATCAGTGGATTGCAGTCAGGTGCTTCTTGTTTTCTGCAGAAATCTCATTGGTTAAACTCTCTGTGCTGGATCGTTTAGAACAAAAACCTGCACCGCTGCTGTGGGGGTAGATTTTTATTCCAACCCATCCAGCACAGTTTAACCAACAAGGTTGTGCTGTAACAAGAAGCACCTCACTGCATTCCACTGATTGCACTTGTCGGACTCTTCATTAGCAACAAAGGTGTTTTCGTTATGGGTTGGAATAAAAACCTTCACTCACTATGGCCCTTTGTGGAATAATTTGCCCACCCCTGGGTTACTATCACAAAGCACAAGAGTTCGCAGATGAGCTATATGAATTAAATTCATCCCATAGAATGAAATTAAATGATAAAAAAATATAGGAAGGCACATGGTTTACACTTTTGATGAAGGTCCAGGTTCATTTCTCAGCTCACCTTACAAAAATGTGCATGTTAGAATATGTCAAGTATCAAAATGTGGTTCTTTGTCTTTATGTGCCCTGCGATTGGTCAGTGACTCCCACTGGAGTCCAAAGTGCGCACCAACCTCTCTTTATGTTATTCCTTTGATTTTAAGTCTGTGCCTTAATTGTAAATGAACAACACCAAGTTTAATGAGTGCTCACATGAATTCATCAAGGTTGTACTGTGTCATATCGCTGACTTGTCATATTTTCGTATTGTGATCATTTGACTGACATTTTTCTCTCTTGACTGACTGATTCATAAAACTAAAATACCCACATCGTTAGTGAAGAGGCATTAGAGAATTGCGTCCCATCAGCATTAGCACATTTTCTTTGTTTATGTGCTTTTTTTATGGCCAATTTTGCTCAAAGGGAAAAACCTAGGCCCAAGCGCAACCAGACTGACCTGTCTGGGCCACTAAAGTGTCTTTTAAATGTGAGAGACAATCTTAACATCATTTAGATAGCAGCCTATTTAAACCACTGAGACATTTATATTATGACTTTACATCAAGAAATGTGAATCTGAATAAGATAACACAACTTTAATTTGTATCTTTTATGGATAGTTCATAACAGGGGTTCTCAGCCCTAAACACTTGAGAATCTGAACACCAATTATGTCCTAATTACCACCAGAATGAAAACCTTGCCTCATTTTGGTACAGCATAATTGGTTGCAATTTACATTGGTACTTGTAGTTATGAACGTCACGGAAAGCCTCAATGGGCAAATTCTGTTTCTAGATACTTGAGAAATTTCAAGTTTCGAAACGTAAAATCTCAAGCCGGCTTTGATACCAATGTATTTGGTCCCAAGCTATGACGACACAAGAATTGCCTTTTAAGTTTGTATTTTCATCTCAGCAGCTGCAAACTGAAACTCAAGTCGTGACTAAAAAGTGCCTGGCGACAAATAGGTAGCCTTTTACAATGACTCAGCAACTTTGCAAAACAAAACAATTTTTTGCAAGGTCTGCTGCTGGAAGTGACTTTATTAGGACTCTGAATGGATGTAATTCTTCAGTATGATTTATTTTTTTATTTTATACCAGTGTTTTGTAACCCTGATCAGTTTGTGGTAGGTAGAAATTGAACCTACGTCTTCTCTTGAATGTTGTACAACCTACTGAGTTTGAAAGTGTTTATAATGCTAATATGTCATAAACCTACCTAAATGCTGCAAATTGAATACCTATATTAATTTCCCTGGCAGTCATGCACCCTCAAAGTTGATGCTATGTCTGGATTTGTATTAGAATGAAATCTCGTTATAACAATGACCTCATGAAATACTAACAAAATTACTTTTTTGGCAATTTTAGTGATGAATTATTTTATTGTCAGATAAACATAGATTTTACTGTTCCCACAAAATTTTCATAGCATCAAATATCGCATGGTCCGGCTTGTATGAAGTTGTTTCGAAGCAGTTTCGTAAATTTAAGTGACTTGTGCCATCTGAGTGTTAATGTGCCTGGTTATCCACTCTTCATTCAGATTGACTTTTTTGAAATGTCAAATAAAATGGGTTTACTAATAATTATTGTTTTTTTTTAATCCTATCTCGCAAATATCGCATAGAGTAAGTCGATGATGTGGCGTGAGATATTTTCAAATGTAAAAAAAGACAATTGAGTCAGTGATTTTCATAGTTTTGCATGGGCTTCTCTAGTGATTCAATGTGCGTTTTCATCAACGGAAACAAAACAAACAAAACAAAAAAACAGAATTTTTTAATTCGGATGTTTTCTTTTTCTTATCCTAAATTGTTCTTCAAGTGGGAGAAAAAACTGGAGACCAGGCCTTTTTGGGTATCCAGGCCTGATTGTTAGTTAAGCACTGTTGTTAAATATATTCCCTAGCCCAGCATGACTGACTCTGTAATTGAGTAATAGAACCACTAGAGGGACGTCCAACCTTCAAAACGTACCAGTTGCCCTATGTCGTTTTAATAATGGTCGTTAGATGATGCTATAAGCACAACTTTTTCAGGCCTGTGCGCGAAAGGTGACAAGAGTCAAATTTGTTCCCTCGACGCTTGAACTTGAACCTTGACTGTGAACGAATCATTCTGATATCCCAAATTTAACGCTCCATAAAACTCATGTTTTATGCTAACCACGAAGTTTGTAACCATTTTTCACCTATTAGTTGCTTGTAAATAAAATAATAAAAATAATAATAGTAATAATAACAATAATAAATAATAGTACATTTTGCACTGAGTTTTTACCTTGAATGACAAATGATGTGAACAAATGGCCGAGTGCAAAAGAGGAAAAAGGTGCTATTTGGGCTTATTGTGAAGAAGGCCAGGATGCAGGAGAGTGTTTCAGAAGATGTGGTTGCTATAGATACTTGGCAATATGCCAGAGGGAAGCAGGGACAATTTGCATTTATTCATATCCGCGTTTTCGTCTCTCTCTCTCTCTCTCGCTCACCTTTAGCACGCACAGCCACACACACATACACACACACACACACACACACACACACCCACACACACCCCTCACATTTTATCAGTTTATTTTTATTTACACTAATTCTCCCCCTCCCCTGTATACATCGAACTATAAAGAGTCCCCGTAGACCGATTTTCTTTCACTATTATAGACAGTTTTGTTCCAAAAACATAGCAATTTCTTTTTACAATTCGAAATATATTGATTTATTAAAAACTGACATTTAAAGAGACCTTTCTATCAGGATGTTGCTATCTTACATTTGAAATTTTGATTCAAACAAATACATTTCTGCGTTACATATTTAAAATGCCAAATGTGTATCTTCCACACATCAGAAAAACTGGAACAAATTTTTGATGTTGAATTCCCCGCGCCCTCTTTTATTTATTTTTTGCTTAATAGTGTGTATTTGTATTTAGTGTCACCTATTTTGTATATTACCTGAATGTTGCCATGTTTCCAACGAGTGCACATATTTGATAATAATTAGATTTAAGATTATAAGCACATTTTTGTCAATTTTGAAATCTTTCTTACAGGGACAATGTATATTTTTCAAAGAAAAGATTCGATAGATGTGCACAATTGCTTGCTTAAACACCAAGACAAATAGTGCCAGATTTTGCTTCACCGAATGACAAATGTTATCTATTTAGCTTGACAAATTATGTAAACACCTCACAAGTGATTTAAGGATTAATTAAAATTTCATTAGATCCCATGTTTTAAACACAAAATATGAACACACACACAAACATGATGCTCAAATCAATGTGATTTTATTGAACTCACATAAATTAAACAGGGTAATAACAGAACATGTTTTAAATGCAAAAACAAAATTGATCGCAATTATTCCGCGTATGGTAATATAACAAAAAATAAAGCCGGCAATGATACAGTAGATAAAAGTAGTTTCCACTTTTAATTGCAATAAAAACACCTCGTACATGACAGAATTTTATTTGCAGCCAATTGAAATCATCAAAAATACGTACAATTAATGAACACATTTATGAATTGAAATGTACATGACAGAAATTCACTGTTGTAACTCCTCCGTTTTAAACAGGAATCCGTTCTTTTTCTTGCATCACATTCTGCAAAACAAAAACAAAGAGATATGGTGAGAATGAGTCAAATGAAAAGAAATTCTCAAATAGTAACAATGTCTGCCACTTTTCTAAATTAAATATAGTGCGTGTGTCCTCAAAGAATTGACCCATCCTGCCCAGATAAAACGATTGCAGCGACTTACAGTACACTCTCTCGTCATGACTACCAATACGTAACTTTATGCCCATTCCTGACGTCACCCTTGACCCCCGCTGAGCGTAATGACACAGCCCCTCTCATCCCACCCGCCCTATCGGTCTACTTTTGCGCCGTCACCGCACGACAAAGATAGACCCGGCTAGTCGGGAATCCTTTAATGCACAGAATCAGCTCGTATAATAAAATTCTATTTTTTCACGATATTCCCACGACTGCAATAGAATAGGAGGAGGAGTATAGTTAGTGCTGAATGGAGTCCCTGGATGGACCCAATGCTTCATACATGGAGCAATTACGAGAGGCCTCAGGGCTCTCCAGAGCTCCTCTACTGCCCACGCTGTCCCGACCATTGCTTAATATATGCACTATTGTAGTCCGCCAAAACATTAGATAGATCTTCAGCGCCCCAGACACGGCATGGAAGGTAGAAATTGTGCACTCATGAACACAAATGATGTATACATTGCTCATGAAATGCTAATTGTGGCCACAAAATGACTGCAATAGTGTTTAATGCATGTACGAAATGCTCATTTTAGAATGCAGTAAATTGCATTTCAGTGCAAAACCGAAGAAAATTTACAACTGAAAAACCCTTAAGATTTGAAGTTGAATTGCTATTTTATCAATAGAAAAACACTAATGTGCATACTTCTATCTTTCTTCTAAACCCTACATGTAAGAGACATTAAACATTACCGTAACTAAAAAAAAAAAATAGTACTTTGGTGGTCCCCCATTCTTTCTTCACCACGGACTGATTTTAATTGGAACTGCTTAATGCTTACTTAAACCTTTTGTAATTAATTCATCACAATTATGCATTAAAGCTCCATTTGTAGACTCCTTATTAATCTTTCACTAATTACGACAACACATACTCCGTTGATGAGTTGTACTGCATCATCATACTAATTTGAATATTTTTTCCTCTCCCATGTGTCTTAAACAAAGTAGCCGTAATATTAGAAGCCCTTCTCAGAGCAACGCAGCGCTGTTTCACTTGACTCCCAAAAGCTTATCCACAATCATTTACAATGCGGCGAGAGTGAGAAGCGTAAAGGTTAGATCGTGAAGAGATAAAGTGAAGGCTGGATGATGTACCTGCTTAAAGACAATAAGAAAAATGTGCAAACACATGGCGAGGTCACTTGAAGTTTATTTTGTAGGGATAAACATGGGCATTTTTCAATTTAATTTCTCTCTTCTTTTTTTTTGGAAAGGCAAATTTTCCATTAGAGAAACTGAAATAAAAGAGGAAGGCGAAATGTGTGATATTTCTCTTGACACACAGACTTGGCCTTACATTGTGTGAGCGCAACAAAGACGTGGTGGCGGCCCCCCTCATTATAAATACATGTCATTGGATCACAGCTCGTCTGAATCCCCGAGTCTGCTGCGCTCTTAAGTGGCCGTGACTGAGCTCTGAATGGGTGGCCGAGTGACAGCTACACCAATAGAGCCAACACAGTGTGTGTTTGAAGGGAATGCCGTGCCCCCTGCCCCACTTCACCCGGCCTATGGGAATGAAATCTTCCCAATAGGACAGATTTCAACTCACTGCTTGTCATTGATGGTAAAACATCCATGATTCATCCACTAATTGGCAGCTTTTTTTCTAGTTACGGTCATTTTCCGACTATAAGACGCACCTGACTGAGAACTCCAGAAAACTTCACATAACTGTTTATTACACCTTGATTTGTATTATGATAATTTCATATGAAAGGAAAAACATACGCCAAATTTCTCAAGAAAATGTGTTTGTTCCCATATAAGCCTCACTTCACTATAAGCCGCAGGTGTCCATGTCGTGTTATCGGATATTTTCGCTAAAACACATGCAGATAATTTCCTTGCAATAAATCAAAATGATGATTAACAGATAGCATGATAGTTATATAATATTCAGAATGGTCCAGTTTACAGTTGCATTGCCAATTTACAGCTAAAATGTCATTTAACCACGGACAACGCGTGATTTATACATGAGCCGATCAATCGATAAATGACGGAAATATTCTGCTATACGTTGACAATGGCGGGCAACAGTTTTGAAAACCTGCATGCGAGTGATCCGTTTGAGTTATTTCTTTCGTTTTTGCGAACTGCAATAACCTTTGAGGAGTGCATTTATGGGTGAAATGTGGGACAGTAACTTTCTTGCCACCTCGACAACAAAGCAGAGTTGTCTCAGTAGACGGGTGGAACAATGAGCATGTTAAAAGAGCTCACGCTATCTCATTTTGCAGGCAAAAAGTGTCGTTATCCCAGCGGAACCACAAACCAGGTCACAGTATCGTTGGTTTCTCCTCCGTCAGCCCCCTTCCTCCGTCACATTCCTGCATTTGACTTCAAGATTGCATCTCTTAGCACGAATATAACAAAACTCCCACTTTTACTCCAGCCTTGAATCCACAGAAATAGGACCAGGACTCAACTTTTAGTGGCTATTTCTTGAAAATAATCACTTGGAATATTGACTACGCAATGATGATAATATCTACATTGTTGATTTTCACATATAGATACATATTGGATGTCTTAGATAAATTCATAGTAGAAAGTTTTCATTGAACTCAAAAGCTACCATTGATACGCTACCCCCTAACTATTAAGATCGTAGTATTCAAATGGGATTATGTAGTTGACTGAGGTATAAAGTTTCAAGCGATGTTAAGATTCATGCCCCATTAATTGAAATTTTATACCTAATATACTTGGTATGCCCAAAAATGTAGGAACCACACTGCAAATCACTCAAATATTGTGGTATAATAATTATATACTACATATTTGTTTATTTCTATGAATAGATCTGTTTTGAATGCAGTAAGTCCTAGCAATTTTATTTATAATGCTAGGCAATGAGTTTAATAGTATGAAATAAGAAAATATGTCAACTTTGAGTGTTATAAGAGTGGTGTATTTCTGTTTCTTATTTGTTTGATTGTATTCATTTTATTAAGATTTTGTTCATTTCTAACATTTTCTACACTAATGTATAAAAATAATGATGACAAGGTGGGATGATCACATTTGAGGTCACATTTTTGGTGATGGAAAGTATTATTGTGGCCTACATGACCCAAAATGCCCATTCATGTAGATGTCAGGTTTTAATTGGGGTAGTGTTTTTTTTTTTCCATGACCAAAAAAGTAACTTCATTTATGTTTAGTTTTTTTTTTTAATTTACCAAAAATAAAATCACTTGCACGTTGACTTAAATATGACATTATAAACATATCAACTTTAGAGTGTAAGTGGGGGAGGAGGCACATAAAAGTAGTGTATTTCGTATTTTAATTCTTTTAATAGTTTTTGTTTGTAAAAAGTCACTTTCTCTAATATAGGATTAAACTATCAACTGTAATGTGGGCTTGTTGTACACCCGCATAAAAGAAAAGGCACACCATGGGAATATATACAGATCTAATAGTGACAAGAGCCTGTATGGAAAGCGGCGTTTTGTAAAAGATCTGAGCCTGATGGGAACTCTCCATCCACAAAAAAAAGGGAACACAATGAGGAAAATGGCAAAATAACGAAACGCCTGCCTAGGAAAACGAGAACGAAGGACAAAGACAGACGCGAGCCTTTAAAAAAAAAGTGTCAATGCCGAGCCTTCTTTAGGCTTGAGTGAGAAACAATGAGGCCCCGTGGTGCGCCAATGGTCGGGGAAACACGCAGGCGTGCACACCCACTGGGCCCGACCGAGCCTGGGCAAGTGAGACAGGTCTAGGGATCTATTGAGGGAGCCGTCCTTTTCTGTAGAGCTAATGAAGCCTTCAGCCACAAGCATAAAGAGAGCGCGGAGGTGTAGCCTGGCGCTTCTTCATCTATTCACTCGCTTGCTTCCTTCGCCCGCAACTTTAGTCAACACGCTGTTAGCGAGCAGAATGCTAATAAGTAGCGTTCAACTATCTAAAAAAAATAGATGACTTTTTGTTCTCGGTTAGGCACCGTCACGCACTCTTAAAAATTTTGATATTTTCTTTTTTGGGGGGGCCTTTTTGTAGATTCATTTATTGTTTTAATGATTAAAATAGTTTACACACGAGTTAAAATTTTCTGCGCCATTGATGATGGTGATGCATGTCCAATGATGTGGGGGTTTTCATCCTTCTGTGATAGTTTTGAGTTTGTTTGTTTGTAGTGGGCGTCTAATATGACTGAATTGGGAGGAGTGGCAGCGAATGTAGTCGTTTGTTGTCGTTAATTGGAGATTTCTTGTGAAAAATTGACTTTTTTATTTTTCTTTGATCATTTTAATCCTTAAAGATTTATTCACAGCAGAAGGATGAAAACAGACATGATCGGACGTCTATCATCGTCACTTGGCACTGAAATAATAAAAAATCTAAAGATCCACTGTAATAGAAAACAAATATGAAACATTTGAATCCCCTTGCGTATTAAACACCTCTCCTCACATGCAATGCTCATCTGTGGGATTAACGTCCATTCGATTTCAGCGACGTCACGTGCATATCGAATAATCTGGCGCGACTCCTCCCTGGTTCGTCCCTCCCTCCGAGCAGACAGAGCGGACTAACAATGGAAGGGCGCCGTTAATCGAACAGGGGCGGCGGTTTGATTAGCATGGGCTGAGTGACACCCCAGACGACGTGCAAAGAACCAGACAACCTCTTCAACTGGCTATGACCCTTGAACTCTAGGGTCCTCATTCACCTGCTATAAGTCTGGCCCGCGGCGGGCCCGCTCTGCTCCGTTCGCTTTTCCCACGCTCTCCTCATATTCCCGCGGCCGTATTTAGCGAAGACATTATGGTAATTTGCCCCGTGTCCCTTTTGTGTCTCGCCGTCTGACACTTGACAAGCCGCCGTATTGACTGCGCCGACAATGAATATGGTCTATAAATAAGAGAGTTAGCGATAACTTTATTTAAATAGTATTTCTCACAAATATGACTTACTTTATGTGGCTGAAAAACAGTACTATGTTAGCGCTTTAAATGGCATTTAGCAGTAAAAATCTGGTAGTGTTGCGGTCAAATGGAGTTTAGTTATATTTAACTTTGATGCTTAACAAATGAGCATTTACAAAGTGCTACTTCATCAGAAAATTTAAAGAAAAATTTAAAAACATGTGATTATTTTGATTTGAATTGTTTTAAGATTGTTCATCCTACTGTTGTTATATGTGCAAATAGCCACAGAACACAAAAGTAGTATCAATAACAGAAATAGGAGATAATTATAGATAAAGTGGGGAAAAAAACTAGAAATAAGAGTATCTTTAAATTAAAGAAAAGAATAAAAAAGACAATTATAAATTAAATACATTTGGAAAATGTTTTTAAATTCCTTAAGTGTATTTATTACAATATGCTTAATACGCTACAGTCTTAATGAGAAAATTTTAAAGAGCAATTTAAACCAACGTGAACATGTTTTCATTGTCGATAATCTTTCTGTAAATCGATTGGTGAGTACAATCGGTGACATGAATACAGCCATCGTATTCATATGCAATGTCTGTCTTCTACCCACAATCCTATTCTCTCCCCCACCCTGTGCTGTTTATTCTCTATTTTCAAGCACACGAAGGGTAAACTGATGAAAGCCTTTCCCTTCCTCTTCCTGATCATTGGCCATTGGTCAAAATCACCACGGCCGCTGGCTTATTGGGCAAAAGCCCAGTGATGCTGCCGGCGTGACCACTTTTATTTTGACACATATGGCATGCGCGCATCTTCCTGCTGAGAAAAACAACAACCTCCGTGCGGCATATGGACGCGCCTTTCCTCTTTATGCAAATGGCCGAGATGCAGACGCATGTTGGCAAACGCAGACAAACGACCCCCCCTCTTCACACAGCCTCTCATTATTGGTGTACTAAAACCAGACACCCCCCTCCTTAAATAATAACCTCTCCACTAAGCGCCCCCCGCTCCTTCTTTTGCTCCCCCACAGCAGTCTACTCTCTCTACCCCCCCCAAAATGTGAACCCCCACATCTCTTTCTCCCGCCACCAGACATGTGATTCGCGTGACCGCCATTTTCCTCCAAACTGTACCGCACAGCAGCTGCCTCGACCGTCGAATGCAAATTCGGGGCGGACGACCCCGTCGTGTGAATTAACACTGAGCCCGGCTTCCCAAATCGTCCAATCAAACATATTCTTATCATTCTTGCCGCTTTCTGTGAAACTTGCCGAAACCTATCTGTTAAGTTTTCACGCTTCTTTTCTAACCTTGCCAAATCAGACAGCACTCCACGTGTTCACTGCCATGGAAACCAGAAAGCACTGTCTAAAAATGAAACACTATTAGTAGGTCACCAGCAGGTGTCCAATCTATTTGTACCAGGAGAGGTTGGCAGCAGAAAAACATTTTTTTCTCATTTCCTTCATCTTACTACAAAGGGATTGGACGTCTATTGCCACCAATAGACGAGGTCATTCACTTGAAATTTTTCATCTCATCTCATTTTCTGAACCGCTTTATCCTCACAAGGGTGGTGGGGGGTGCTGGAGCCTATCCCAGCTGACTTCGAGCCAGAGGCGGGGGACACCCTCGACTCGGTGGCCAGCCAATCGCAGGGCACAAGGAGACAAATAACCGTTCATGCTCACACTCATACCTAGGGGCAATTTAGTGTCCAATCAGCCTACCATGCATGTCTTTGGAACGTGGGAGGAAACCGGAGTACCCGGAGAAAACCCACGTAGGCCCGGGAGAACATGCAAACTCCACACAGTTGGACCGACCTGGATTTGAACCCAGGTCCCCCACTGTTAGGCCGACGCGCTAACCACTCATCTCCCGGGCTCCACTGAAATTTTTCAATTTGGCACATTACATTTGTTCAGAATGGTTCAGTTGTATTTAACTCTGAATTTCATGACAGATGTGCCATAGATTTTCTTATAGAATAAATGTTCATGCTAAAACTATGAATAGTGTTACAGTGAAATAAAAGTACATTTCAGTGAAAAAAGTATCTGCCTCAATTTGGTAAAATTAAAACCTTGAAAGTCAATCTATTTCATTTTTTTGTCATTTTAGTAGTATTTGGAGGGCTGAATATTGTTTGTATGATTTTTGCTAGTTTGATTGCAAGCACAATTTCCCCCTTGATTTTGGATTTCTCTTGATTTTCCTTCGTTCAACTGTTTTCTATTGCAATGCTTATTTCATGGCACGTGAATTTGTGTGTGTGGCGATGGCACTATCTGATTAAAAAAAAATATGAGAAAGGCTCCTGTACAGTCCCATTTGTATGGAAACACAGACACCATATGGCACAGCAGGACCGCCACAGCTCTAATCTCGCATCCAAAAGCTACCAAAACAACGCATCCGGGGAAAAAAAACACTGACTGGCGAGATTACGCATTTAAAAAAAAATCCCCTCAAAAATCATCCGCCTCCTCTCGGCGCGTTTGGCGCAATTGACTATACGGGGAGGTAAGACTGTGGCGGGCGGGTTATGCAAATGCAATTAGTCCCCCATTTGCATCCGACAACGACTAAAACGAAGCACAGATGGCAGAGTGCCGAGACGCGCCCGCCATCTTTGGCAGGTGGAAAATTCTGGTGGCCATTTTGTCTGAAGCTCTGCCCATCTGGATAGGAAAAAGCAAACGCTCACACACAATTCCCGCGCCGTGGTAGTGATAACGAAGACAAGCTGGAATTTTTGCCCACTGGCACTCTTTGCAAAACGGTCAGCAAATGTCATCATACACGTTTATGGAAAATGTAAACAAGGAGCTATTATTTTTTAAATAGAAAATATATTGGGATTTCTTCAAGGAGGTGGTGAGACCACAGAAAAATTGGAGTAATAGTGAAAAAGTCAGATATTACAGTGCTATTGCTAGTACACCGAATATGTCAAGATATTTGAAATACTGTTAGTCATTTTTTTCGGGTAATTCTTCAATTTGGGGAAATGCAAAATGGGCAACTTTGGGGTATTTATGTTTTATCAGTGGTTATAGTGGGTGTACTTTAAGCGCGCCCAAACACACATTCAGGGTGCAAACCTTGAGGTGAAAGTTTTTGAAGTGACAGTTTACTCACAAATAAATCTTTCAGAAAATAGCAAACTTAACCTTCTAAGACCCAAATTCTTGCAAGGCATACATTTTTATTTTCTCTTTGATATTTAGGCTAATTGGGACCTGATGAGTGTAAAAACAGAATTATATTTTTACATGATGTTGTTTCTGAGAAAAATCCCTTGTAGTTAAAAATTTAACATTGTGGTAAATGTGATGTCCACACATGCGGATGCCAGGTCCTAGGAGCTTAATATATTTATATACTAGATAAAATCCCTGTAGTATATTATGTCTGGTGTGTTACTGGCATTTTTTTTGCTTCGCATCTGAGCAAGAGCAAGCAGAGTGGCAAAAAAAAGTTCTATGTGGAACTTGTCAGGGGTTTGAGACCCAGGATGACACATACATATGCCACAGTCGAATTTGGGAGTTAGTTTAAAGCCAAGGTTCTATTTTGGTATTTTGTGAAGAGAGAGTGTCTGACTCCAGTGATGATTTTAGTGGAAACGTGGCGCTGAATGTCACCGGCAGATAGTAGTACCTAAGTTTAGGGGTTTTGGATCATGTAAGAAACTGGTGAGAATTAGGGATGGGAAATCAAAAGTGGTTCTTTTGCTAACCAGATGCAAGGAACTTGTTTCCAAGAAATTTTCAATGAATCTACTTTGCAATTTCTAGTAGAAATGAAGTGCCAATGCCACTGCTTGCTTCAAGCGCCTTGGTCATTTGCAGTTATTGGGCTCATGGGCTCACACTCATGATTGGAAAATCATCACTTTACTGTGTTAGTCGTCAAGGTGTTATGTATTTATACAAAACTATTAACAGAAATCCATATATGGTGGATGAGGTGAGTTTCTGATCTCCGGATATCATAGATAGTGTGATATAGTGTTCTTTGTGTGTTGCTAAATGGTACTTACCACAAGCTGGATCCTCCCTTGTGGGATTGAACAACAAATGTCATGGAAGGAGAAAATGTCCCTCTTTTTTGTCAGGTGCTTGCAGTGTTAGACAGTTTGGGATGGAGAAAAAGTCAAATGTCCCAGAATGGTTTTGATTGAAGGTAGGGAGGTTGTCAATCTCTTGCCTGGGGGTTAAAAAAAATGTAGGAAAAAAAATCCCCATCCATTTTGGCTGCGTTTCAGCATTCACTGTATTGGAATCAATGATGGGAGGGAGGGATCCCCCTCAGCAAAACCACACACAGCCAAGTTGACAGACGGGGTCCGGTCCAGCTGAGAGGGGCCACACAGGGTCTGTCCTTTGGAGGCCAGCGAGCCCCCGAGGCCACGGAGAAGTAGAGGAAACCCTACTCGGAGGCAAGCATGCTCCGTATCGATTCCTCCCGCGGAGGTGCTTTTAGCCTTCGGGGACCTTCTCCATCCTTCCCTGCGCACTCACTAGCTTCTTGCTCGGGCTTAGCTGGACCCGGGGATGGAGGTTCGGGCCACGGGAGGAGTGAACGAGAGCCCGTGGCAATGATGATGAGCCGCGTCGGGGTCTCCGAGTTCAGTCGTCTACGCGCAATCATCCGGCTTTGCAACCACCCACCCATGTTTCCATCTAGAGAGAGAGAGATAGAAAGAAAGAGGGAGACAGAGAGACAGAGAGAGAGGGAAAAAAAGCAGTGTTTTACAAAATCTCACCTTTGGCATTCAGCATCCCTCCGTTCAATGCAAATGCAAATGCAAACACTAAGACTTTGATTAAAAATATGTGGGAAGAAAACACCAAGTTGCTCTTTTGTAACCTGCCCCAAGGCGCCCACCGCTGCACACAAACAAATACAAATGGGCTCTGTGTGCTCTTTGAAACCGACTCTCCTCATAGTGGATGCGTTTAGAAAAGAAAAGACTACAACACAGTAGAATAGGACTGAAATGTTTGCACAAGTCCTATTAATCAGTCTAGCAGCTTTTTTTAATAATAGAAAACCAAACATTTTAATCCATGTGTCTGTTCTGTATATGTATATATATGTATATATATATATATATATGTATGTATATATATATATATATATATATATATATATATATATATATATATATATATATATATGTATATATATATATATATATATATATATATATATGTATATGTATGTATATCAAATAAACTGAGCAGTCCTTTCAGTTCAAATGAAGAAGAATATAAGAGTCACATGACTATGATAATCATTTGTTGTTGTTGAATGGTAAGGAAAAATATCAACATTCTGGAAAATGTATTTCCACACAATACGCATGCCTTGATATTTTACCAATGCAAAAAACTGCCCTTTTTTCACCCCAAAAAAGGCTACTCTAAATCGCATTGTTATATGTTGATATAATGTCATCTCTTGTATCTTTTTAATGCACACCAAATGGCTAAAATGTCTCCCCCCACGACCCCGGTTGTGTCAGGAATAAGCGGCCCTGCATCACATTGAGCTCGGCGTGTTTTGCCAGAAAATGAATAGGACAATGAAGATGGTGAGATAAAGCCACGCGGTCGCAGTGCTCTGTTTTCCCAATTTGAGTTGGCTGGATGTGCATGCTTTCACCAAATCAAAGTGGGGGAGCAGCGGCAGCCGCGGTCGCAGTCGCTCGCCCCTTACTGCTCCGCACCCGTGGGGTGAGATAGGGTGAGCCGGAGGAAGATTCGGACACAATGCCCCCATTGAGCGGGTCCACGCATGGGTGTAAACTCCCCATTCCTTCACACACAATAGCCCCCCCCTGACAGGGCCCAAGTGTGGGACAATGTTGGTTCAGGGCTGCCAGGCCAGAAAGAATGGAGACGCATTATCAAGATGGGTGGAAGGGAGGGATTGCTGGTGCCCTGACCCGTGGCTTTGGACTTGACCAACAAAACAGAGATGTGTCCGTCAACACAATCGCACCGTGGCCTTGAATAATTAGACGCCTTTGCAACTTGGCCCTCACTTCAACCTACTATTTTAATCTTCTAATAGTGACGTGACGACATTTTTCAATGTAGTCACCCACAATCATAAGGGAGATGAGAACATTTATATCACTTAATGTGCCTTTAACATGAATACATGGCCGTAAGTGACCACCTTTTATAAGGAAAACCAAACAGGCTTAAACAATAAAATCAACACAAATTAAAGTCCTAATTGTCTTCCCGAGAACAAAAATTGCCACAAAAAGTAGATAGATACGTACATCCTGGTGGAAATTATTTTTTTCTGAAGAAAATGTAACTACTAATACAAATATTTCCCATAAGTAAGCAAAATATCCTTTGTCAGACATTTTAAAACGCAGGCACTGTTTTAGCCAACCAAATGTGTCACACACTGGACTTTTGGAGAAACAAGCTTTCAATCACAGCCTGATGTTAAATGGTGGAAAATGTGGCTAATGTATATTATCTTTTATTCCATTTCAGCTGGACTAAGAAAAAAAAATCCGAAAAAAGGAGAAACAAGCTTTAAAGGAGCAGGCTTCATCTCAATCCCAGACAACGACATTGAACAGGTACAGAAACCAGAACACGTGTTTGCCTAATTTCGTAGTTGCTTTCTACCTGTTTTAAGTGTCATTCTGGGAGGCTTTATTTAAACATGAGTTTTTTTTCTATTGGTAAATAATGTGCAACCGAATTTCACATGGTCATTTATACAAAGTCTGGCCCGCCATTTATGCAAAATGTATCTTGCATGCACTTGAACTTTGAAACAAGACCGAACACTTTTTTCCCCCAGTTTGCTATTTTGATCATTTTGTGTACTGATCGTCCAAAGTTGTCATTTGAATAAGGAACTGACGTCGAATACTCAAATATGCTACCTCGTCAATGTTCGCGTAGGAAGCTTAGCATCGTTACTTGTGTTTGTGCTGCAACTTTTCACACAGTTTTGAATTTCTGTCTAAAAGGGGCTAAAGTCACCCCCCAAAAAATCAATTCTCTCTTGCACCTTTTGCCTTGAATTTTAAGCAAATTTTGACTTGAAAGTGGGATGTTGCTAGCAAACGTCCCAATTGATAGAAAGCTGTAGAACATTTTTTCAAATACTGGAAAAATGACAGGAAATAATTGTCAGTTTTGCCTCATTTGCTGTCATTGCCATTAATTTTGACTGGGAGAGTATGCAGGTAAAAATGTGTTATCTGATTTTAGTACCTCCAGGGAAAGTTAAAGCACTACTGCAGTAAAATATGAAATGCCTGTCAGGTTAAGGTGCTTGGAAACCACAGAGCGACCTTCCTCTCTCAAGCTCACTAGTGGCGTTTACAGCTGAGTGGAGGAATCGCATCCTCCACTGACTTTTTAAAACATCGTGAACAGCGTCAAAGATAATATTTAACAAGCACTTGCTTCTCTGCTGTAGTAAGATGTTTTTGTTTTCTCGTGTGTAGCTGCTAGCGTGGACCACAATTTACTAATGTCCTCTTTTAGTTCACATTCAAGACAGGTAAAGTCTCCCCGAGCGAAAATCAAGCTGGGAATGGAAGGGATGTATCGCTTTTATATGTAAAAAAAAAAAAGGAAAAGTATGAATGTGGCTGTTGGTAGAAAAAAAAAAGTCTTAGCGGGAGCTTATTTTGCTGATGTAAAAGACTACAATGTGCATTGGGAAAAAAACAGGAGGTAGAGCAACAAACTACTGGCAAATAAGAGAAGACAGATAGTATTTCATCAATAGACTGACAGATAGAGGAAATAGATTCGGGGAGGGGGGTTATAAACATGCAGGGACGGGATAGAAGACCTCGAAAATAGAAAGAAAAGAGGAAAAAGGGCTTGGGTGAGTGTGTAGGAGACCACACTGAGTAGGAACAAATGATGTCTGTCTTTGCTTGTCGGTCTGCATCTTGAGTGACACTTTAGCACGTTGGTGGGAGCGCGCGAGCGCAGCAGGCAAGTTGAAGCTCATGCTTCCAAACAATCCCCCCCCCACCTTGCGCGCATTTTTCTTCTCCCCGTTCCGTCGGAACAGTACCTCTAGCTCATCTGTTTGTGGCCACGCTAAAATGCCGCATCGCCTCTTTTTTTGTTGATATTTTGATACGTGCTGACATCAACCTCCAAAAAGTAGGTTTGAAAAACTAAGGAAAAATGTCTTGTTGAGGTCATGGGAATTTGGATTCATTCCATATACACAACTAATTGAATGATACTTTACAATTTACAGTATGCATAGAGAACATTTAGTGGAAAATTCAAAAAGTCGTTTTGGGTTCAGTTCAGTGTTTGCTCTCAAAGTTAGTTTTATGTCAATGAAATCATTTCCATGTAGTTCTAATGAACGAACAAACGAAATGAAAGTATAACCTGCTTGCTGGAGGTGATGAATATCTTTTTTTGGTAGTTCCCCCTTAAATTGTCTCCTCATCTGAGGAGCAACACGACCCGGTGAATATTTCCCCTTTTTTAAAACGTGCACAAAAGATGTTGTGATGCCGCCGTCGTCGTGGGCGCACGACGCATCATTATCATCATCATCATCATCATCTGCATTCTGGCCTTCTGAAACACTTCAAAGGTGGTCCAAACAGCAGGACACACACTGGGCTAACAAACCTCATTAGTGCTCCATGCACCGCACCTCTATGCTAACACTGAAGCTGTCACACATCCGCTCTCAATACCCATGACGTCCACAAAGCGTCTTTACAGAGCTAATTAAGAGGGTCCCCACTGCATTTGAAACTCATCTGAATAGGAGGGAAATGGGAACGAACGAGGAGGACGGATGAGGGAAAAAAGGAGGGACAGCCAAGGAACAAGAAGAGAAGAAGAAGAGAGAAAGAATTCAAAGCGGCGAATTAAACAACGCCGACCGTCGGCGTTAGCTTCTCGGCGAACGCCGTCGGAGCGAGAGCCACGCGGGGTTAGGAATGGGTGGAACGGCCTCTCTCGGCGCCAAAAGAGCAGCTGCCGACATTTGTGAAAAGCTCCTCGAGAAGCTTTCAAAGAGAAGCGCTCGAGCCTTAATGGAAAGAGCAAATCCTCTCTAAATGTGAGGCTGCTTAATTCCTGCGTGATGTTTTTGACCTTCTTTTCTTTCTTGAAAGCTAATTGTTTTTGTACCTTCTTTTTTTTTTTGAAGACAGCGGTAAGGAAATGATGAGTGTTGTCCTCTGTTGAAAATGTCTTTTCAGAGGCTCCCACAAAGAAAGACAGAAGGTCACTGCGAGCTGTGTTTTACCTTTAGAAAAAACACTTGCTGTTTTTCTTGCTCTGCACTATCTAAGCAAGTATTAGCATTTGCAATGGCGGGATGTAATACTCGTTTACTGAAGTCATTTTCTCAAAGTACTTGAGTATTTTCCTGATCACGCAAACGATTTCAAGTCCCCAAACTGGCAAACCAATCATCTCACAATATGTATACCTCGATAATAAAAATCTGTATAAAATTAAGCTAGAATATTGCTTTCTGGAGGTGTAAAAAAACAAGATTGAAGTAACTTGCTACATTCTAAAACTGGAGTTGAAATGTGTCTTCTTTTTTTTCCCATCAAAACGTCGATGCTGACCGTAAAACAAGGCAAATAGATTAGAGTGGAATGAGATTATGTATTGTATGTCACTGGGTGTTTGCATTTGTTTTGACTTTTCTATTTAAAAGCAGGTCTGCAATCACTCACGCCAATTTCCGAATGATAACTTTGATTGCTGAATAATGCATCTAACGTAACATATTTGAACATTGGGCCCACCCAGTGTTGCCTCCATGAGCATCAACTTCATCTTTTGATCAACTTCTGCTAGCATTGCTAAAATGATCAAGATGAAAAAATGGAAAATTTGAACAGTACCAAAAATCTCTTTCTTTTTGGGCCTTGACTCGGTCGGTGGCTTTGTGAAGCCCGCCCGCCCGCAAACAAATGTTAAGTTCAAGTTGAAGTTATGACCCAATTGTGGTCTGCTCGCAGCCTGGATGAGAAAGAGAGCGCAAAGCATTGTGGGGGAATGGCAGGTGTCCCTATGTCACAACAGCCAAGCTTGTTAATTTGCACAAGTCGTCCACACACGCACACACACACACTCCCCTGCGTGTGTGCACGAGTGTATATATCAGTGATGGGACTTGACCCTGGCGAGTTAGGCAGTGTTTGCGCGTCTTGCTGGGCGTGGGAAAAAGACGGGACCCCTTTTCACAGCTGCCTCGGCTGAGGCCTAGACTGCTGGGTGGGGGCCCCCACCCTCGGACCCCCACACCCTTGTCCGACGAGACCCTCAAACCCCCTCCGTCCCCTTCAAACCTATTCACGCTGCGGCCTAGTGGCTTTCAAAAGCGGGGATCCCCCCCGCCTTCCCCACGGCAGCCCTTCATAAATACATCTTATTATTCAAGCCCTCGTTTGCATAAAGATCTCCTCCACTTTGCTCACAAGGCATTTTTTTTTGGACTGAACAAGAGCAAAATTCAGTTTAGTCATCTCCTTGTGTTAATATTTATTTAGACAGCGGTGGGCGCAATTTGAGGAGAATTTCAGACACTGGTGTTTTGCGGCGAAGAAACTTGGCTAGCTGGCGTGTATTCCATCTGCCACCGGCTATTGTACAGTAGCTCACCCACTCATACATCCGCACGCCGACACCCCCATTCTCTGCAATGCATTACCGCAGAGATTTATCGGCCATCAGCCTGTATAATACGGAGGTTATAATTTACATCCACTTTAGAAAACAGCAGCACCCGGCCCGGTCCTTGCATATGCTAATGGCGAGCTTGGGAAAATCGGACTAACTCAAAGAAGTCCACGCTAAAATTTGAATAACTGAGCTTTGCTATTGAGCGCCAAGGTTGCGGAACCGTGAAAATCTGACCTTGGTGATAATGTGTACTTTGTGTTTTATTCGGAATGCTGGCGCCGGAGAGAGGAGCGTAAGATGGAATGCCGTCTTCTGTGGGCTTTAGTTCAAATGAAGCACACAAAAAAAACTGCAAGTAATTTAGCATCATTTGCAAAACCGTTTCCGTTGGCCGTGGCATGGACCTTTTTTTGGGCGTGCGTTTCCAACAATGACAAGGAAACAAGAGGAGGTTGTGGCACGCAGGCATTAAGGACGAAAAGGACAGAGCCACCCAAACGCTCTTTCCGCATGAGCGGGTCCAAAACGCGGGCTTGAGCCCGACTCCCGTGCTTGGCTAACGGGATAAAGGCACCGCAGCAAAGATTACACGGCCACCTCCCAGCCACCTACCACGCTCTCTACCTGACAAATAGGATCATCGTGTTTAAAGGGATAAAACGCTGACTGCATTAGAATGAAAGAAGTGTGTGTGTGTGTGTGTGTGTGTGTTTGTGTTTGTGTGTGTTTGTGTGTGTGTGTGTGTGTGTGTGTGTGTGTTCGTGTGTGTGTGTGTGTGTGTGTGTGTGTGTGTGTGTGTGTGTGTTCGTGTGTGTGTGTGTGGTTGTGAGGGGAGGTAGGATGATTGGGGAAAAATATGTTGATAACTCAAAGTAGCTTCACAAATGTGGGAAGGAAGTAAATCAGCATTTAGCTGTAATATTGAGTCTTTAGAACAAATATTTGCCAATATTTCAAGGTCTATCGCAGTTTAAGCGATTGATATATTTGATATGATATGTACACGTTCAGCACAGTCAGTTTGATTTTTAGTTTTTTGCCAATTTTGTTACTGAAACTAAATATTTGATTGGATTATTGCTTAACCAATGGATGTATGGATTCAGAGAAGGTTATAAACTGAGTACACTTGCTTTGTTGTTGCACTTGGTCGAATCAGATGTGGGAAAAGTCTGCCTACACAACCATAATAATAATAATAATAATTAGGGCTGCCACAAACAATTACATTGTAAATCGATGAATCACAGATTATTTTTGTAAATATTTGACGTGTTGGTTCATGTGTAACTCGCGTAATACATCCACTTATTACAGAAATCAGAGAATATTTCGGTTTTTTTTTAATTCTAAAGAAAAAAAATACAAATATAGAAAATATTTATGGTATGTTATCATTTAAATTCCTTGTGCGGTTTTATTTTTTTAATGACCAAAAACACAAAATACAAACTAAAAATAGAATATTTGGACTTGAAATGTTAATAACATTACATATGTATATATACACACATTTGCTTGTGACTCATTGACGCCATTGACAAAAATTGGGCATCCAATTAATTTTACCGTGTCTCATCTTTCAGTGCTATTGACATCGTTAGACGTCCAATCCAGTTTGACATGTTTATGGAATTTAGACATAAACCACCACTTTATGAACGACTCACAAAACACACAGCTAATCCGCCGAAAAAGCCCGAAGCTTATTTACGTTTGACCTCCAGGCGAAAGCTATAAAAAGGAGCCTTTTATAAGACAGGTGGAGCACATACGTACCCGTGGGCTGACGTACGAGCTCCTCCTCCTCACCGGCGGCCTTCTGGCATCAAAAGCTAACTTTGGGGCCGATGACGATTGCATTTTCCCTTCAAAGTAAAACAAAATGACAACGTTAGCGCACGGGGAAGCTCCCGAAAAAAGACACCTGCCAAAAATACACAACAAAAGGATTGAGACTCAAACGCCTGCATAACGCAATTAGAGAAAAATGGCGTCTTTGAGGCAAGTCGGCATCAGTTGCTAAGCTACATACGGTACAAGACATGCTGCATGTTTTCATGTGTAAACACACACACACACACACACACACACACAGTCACACTTCGGTCCGAGCTCTTGTCTAACAGTGCACATCAAATATTGTCAGTCATGGTCTAAATAGAGCATGCTGGGACTTCATGGGTATTCAGTCATCGCCGAGGTTTGCCGATTCCATTCCAAGAATAGATCGAACGCGAGGCGCTCGTCCTATTTTGTTTCACGCCAGCAAAAAAAAATCTACACGATTGAATGGGGTTCCGAAGATTCAGATTGGATGAGAACCGTGGAACAAATGACACAATATTTGTGTCTGCATCGATAAAGCGCACAGTGGAAACAAAACAAGCATATTATCAGTGCTTAGGTCCTCTATAAATATAATAATAATAATAATAAGGTGCATGGAGAAAACATATACAGCATTGCTTATGTAGGTTATAATTACTGCAACACCGATGCTAGTTTCGTGACCTGGCCTATGGCATTTTCAATTGTATGTTAGCATTGAGCTACCGACTTCAAATTATATTGTTTGATTAAATGCCCATACAAACGTAATTGTCTTCTGGAAGTGTGAAGTTTACTACTACAATACTTTCATACTGCTACATGAAAAATTATATAATATTAAATTGTCATATTAGTTGTTTTTTTATTACACCAAAATAGTCACTTGTTAAAGGTTTTAATAGTCAACTTTTGAATAGCACTCAGTCTTTAAAAAAAATCCTTAGGCATCAAATGGTTCCAAAATGGCAAGAACACAAAAAAAATCTAAATAAAAGATAGCTTAAGCAAGCATCTATGAAAGCTGGCGTCTGCTGCCACCATCACGTGACCCCCAAGCCGACCAATCACACGAAGCCTTTTAACTCTTTCCACGTCTTCCATATGGTGACATGATTCTACTTTTGAAAGCCACTCATGTGCCAACAAGTCCCAAATCTCTCGCAAACCTAAAATAATTGAATAAAAGGTCCGGCGAGAGCCATTTTCTGAATGTCCACATCATGGACGAACAGAAAAACCTGATGTCTTTTTCAGGAGCCTATTTGGTCCTCCTCGGCGTCGCTTTGAGCATCCTTGTCACATCCAGCGTCCCTTCGCCGCCTCTAGTCCGGAAAGCCACCGAGCGGTCGCGAAGTGATCGGCGTTAGTCGGTACTTTCGGTTCTCTAGCTTTATGAAATTAAAACTCATACAGCTAGATAACCAAAGACACAAACTAAGCCCGTCGTCACGGTGGACCAAGATGTATCGTCATTCAAGGTCTCCATAAGAAGGCCATTCCTTCTTTCCCTTAATGGAACCTTATTGGGGAATCCATATTCTGCTATGGTCCTCATAATAATAAAAACTCTTTGAATCAACATTTAAAAGTCTTCCGTGTAATAAAAATAAGACAGTCAAGGAAAGGCAAGCAGCATCGCACTTACTTCCACAGCAGGCGGATTACTCCTGCTCGTCGTTCTCTTTTTGGTCAATTCCAAAAACAGTTCCAGTCCGCTTTGGGTTTTAAGTCTATCCACCCCAAAAGGTGCAGATTTTGCGCTGAAAAAAGTGAGCGAGGGCAACTCCGAGCTGCGCGCATCCTCTCGCGGTGCCACTGACAAGTGGATGGAGTGCACATGGTGAGGACACACGCATTAACTCTGCCTCACTGGGGGGAGGGCGAGGGGAGAGAGAAAGAGAGAGACGGGGGAGAGAGACAGAGAGAGGCGGGAATATGAAAACATAAAAATGAACAAAAGATATTTAAACCCCCCCAATTTGCACATTGAAATATTTTAATGATCCCTGGGGTTTTCTATCCAAACCTGATGCTCATCAAGTAATGCTTTTTTTAGTAAATTTCTATCATGCAATTAATCAAAATTCTGAATTTGAAAATGTAAGTTTTGTTATTCAATAATTGCATTTCAATTACGCGTCATTTTCCTCTTCTTCAGGAAAATTCATATTACGAGTTCAAGAAATTGCAGATAGGAAATTTTAAAAGAGCTTAAAAAACGCATTTTTGGTTGGGCGCTTTTGTGAAGATACATTTATAAAAGTAGTTGACCTACATTCTCTTCCTTCGTTACTTTGACCTATTTTGCCAGCCACGTGTATTACATATAGTAAATATATATAAGGCATGCCCACTGTATATTTTTATAACCTGGCAAAAGTTTTGAAATAACTACAATTTGGCCTTAAAAATATAACATCGGTGTTCTTCTTTGTAAACATAAGAGCTAAATGATTCCTATTCAACTGTAATTTACTTCATTTCTGTCATCAACAAGTACTATTCTATATTTTCAAAATGGCTGCTAATATTGCAAATTTTTAATTGTATAATATTAAGCTTTGACTGATATGAACACTGACAAGAAACACAAACTTGTGCAGCTAATATAAGATAAAATTGTGTGTGGGTGTGTGCTTGCAGATAAGTTTTTTATATATTTTGTTTGAAGCAAAACTATATGTGCATGCACTAGCTGCTTCCCAAACAAAGCTCTCATCAGATAGCAATTCCATATCTATGATTATTGCGCATGGGCAATCTGTTCTACGACTCGGGTGGGTGTCAAGCCACGCCGTGCCCCTCGCATGTTGAATCTTTCGGCTCCCACTGCATCATTTAGAAGAAGATTGAATCATTCAGGCAGTGCAACGTGCAACGTGCAAGCCTGCGCCCCCATTTTGCTACAGCTATGGCAGTGTTACATGGATCGGACGTTCATTGCCGTCATTGGCACTGAATGTGATCCCTCGCTGTCTCCCCAGATTTTCCCACAAGGAAAATACATCAGCCACCACCCCGTCTAGAATCCAACTGAAAGGGGAGGGTGGAGAAAGAAGTCAAAATCAAGTTCAACAACGTGCTGGAGACACATTAACATGACAATCCGGTCTGGTCCCCCCGCCGGTCCCCCGCCGGTCCCCCCACCCGGTCCCCACACCGGTCCCCCTCCTAAGTGGCCCCCACTCGGCACAGCAGAGTCTGGCGTCAGCCCCGCTACACTTTCCCAGGCTCACAACAATGCCCCCCGAACGGTGCACCACCGCGTTGGCTGCCCGCGGGTCCTCCTTCACCTCCTCCTTTTCCATGAAAGGCCCTCACAAGAACACATGGTGGCAGAAAGCCTCATTAAGCAATCTACACTTTGCTAATTAACATTCTAAACTCCACTTCTGAGTGCGCATGCTCCGTTTTCATCATTTGGTTATTGTGTGATGAACCATTGCAATATTCTTATTATTGAAGTTGGCCTGATTTTAAAAATGCAACCTGAAATATAGATTAAATCATAACACACACAATCTCCATCCCCAACACACACACACACACACACACACACACACATTCTGGTACTTGAGCTCATTTTAAATGGAATAAATATACATTTGGATGACATTTTACCATGCACACACAGTGACACTATTTTTTTAGTATTTAATTCAACTTCATGGGCTTAAATTTGGTTTTCTTTCATCATTTTTTGCACATTTTGCATCCATTTTCCCTAAAAAAAATTCACACCTTCAATATGTGCATGGATGTGATTTTAAAGACTGATGTAGATGAGTGTACATATTTAATGGGAGTGATGAAAGCTTGGAATAATCATTCAAAAATGCTCCATTGTTTCTTTTTAGACATGCTAGTTGTTTCTTTGTTTACAATTAGATTCATTCCTGCTATTTTTTTAGCTTTGCTTTGATTTTGGTTGTTGTGGTTTGTCTGATTATCGAACGACATGTTGGCATTTTTAAAACTAATAATGCATTTGAATCAAATCGACGACATTCTTTTAGAAAACACAATCGTGTGAATGTCTTGAGGGTGCAAAAAGGGCAAAACAGCGCCGTCCTGTGGTGACAAAAGATATTCACACAGTATTGACAACTATAGGTACACTGGTTTACTTGCAGTAGAGCTGGATCGAATTGTGTGCAGTATTTGATTTTTTTAACACGTTATTTTAGATTTGAATATTTTAAAAATAGATATAACATTTGGTAAGTTAACGAAATGGCTTGAAATAAAAACGTGGGGAAGTTTGGCAATGGTCATCTATTGAATCCCTTTCGTAAATGATCAATATTATTGTGTGTTTGTAATGAATTCATATTTTAAAAGTCACAAACCAAATTTAAAGGAAAATTTAATTGTAAAATCATTTGTCTGATGTTATTTAGGAAAAAGGGCATGGATAACTTTAATGTCGCTCTTTTAAATTCGTGACCCAAATTGCAATTCGTTCTGTCATTAAAGAAGATTGATTGATTTTATTATTATTTGAAAGTTAACTTGAAATATCGTCTGATTTGGACTTTGACAAACACTTGTTGCCGAATGATGACGTAGGCAGGACAATTTCACCGGATTATTTCTTCCTTTTGACTCAATTCACTTTGTCCTGTAAATAAGAATTACTTTTATAATCACTAAAGCATAAATTTTGCTCACATTATTGCACTAAGTGACGGTTGGTGTTTAAATTGTGTTTTATGATCATATTTTAGGGTATTTCTGTGACTTTAGATTCGCGTCTGAGCTCTAAACAACACATTTCGTTCAAATGTTTTCAGAATAAGTATCCACATACAACTATAATATAATTCATAATTAAAAGAAAACATTTTAAAACACTAAAGTAAACTAAAATGGAAGCACAGTAAAATAAAACAAATACAGAAAGTTGACTTATTCTTCATACAATCACACGAAAAAGATCGTCTATTTATCCACGAACTGTGATCGATTAAACAGGAAAGTATCGACACGAAATCCAACCAATTTCACATCGGGGATTAAAAAAGTTATTTTGACAAACGATATGCAATCAAAACATGTTCTCGGCTAGTTAACACATCCTCAACAAACGCGAACACAACCTTGTACGTAAAACAACCAAGATACTAAATACCTTGGTAACGTGTACCAACAAAAATCCCACGTAAGCAAACGCAAACGCACTCAAATGAATGAATACATGTCAACAGCAAGGATGCAGTTCTTACCAACGCGGTGTTAGTGTGTTAGTGTGTGTGCGTGGGTGCTCGTGTGGGTGTGTGAGAGAGTCCAAAGAACAAGTGCGCGTGTGAAAGTAGTGTAATTGCACAAAACTCCGGCGGAGTTTTGTGCAAATAAGCCGTCGCCCCCAACCGGCAAACCACCCTCCACTAGAACCCCCCACCCCACCCAGTCAATGGAAGGGGACACTGGGGGCCAACGGGGGACTGTGTTCCCACGGGCCACATTCCGTCACCGTCGCTCAGCTCGCTCGAGTTCAGCCTCAAAGCTGACTACCTTAGTTCGTTTTGGATTGGATGCGGGGCGTGCGCGCGCGTGCGTGTGCCTGGGTGCGCGTGCGTGCGTGCGTGGATGGATGGATGGCTGTGCACGCGATTTCCTTCATACACAAATAGATGTGTGTGTGTGTATATATATATATATATATATATATATATATATATATATATATATATATATATATATATATATATATATATATATATATATATATATATATATATATATATATATATATATATATATATATATATATATATATATATATATATATATATATATATATATATATGTATGTGTGTGTATATGTCTCTCTCTATACGTATGTGTATGTGTGTGTGTGTATATATATATACATATATTTATATATATATATATTTTTATATATATATATATATATACATATATACATATATACATATATACATGTGTATATTTATATATATATATATTTATATATATATATATATATATATATATATATATATATATATATATATACATATATATACATATATATACATATATACATGTGTATATATATATATATATATATATATATATATATATAACATTTGAATGATGGATGATGGATTGGGTGGATGGATGGATGGATAGATAGATCGATGTCCTTGTAGAACTTGCACGTGTGCACACCTATTGTAACTATAGGGGTTGTGTTCAGAAAAAAAAGTTCACCTTCCTTATAACTTCCTATGCTTGTAGAGTGGATGTTGTTACATAGACGAGTTTTTTTTTGTGTCTGAGTTGAGGGGCCGCCCAAAAATTGTCCCACGTTTCCCAGAAAAAATGACGACACGCCCGTGTCCTAAGTCTAGCCACGGTATAATTAGCCGGCTGACACCCAGACGCCCGCTCGCACCTCCCTATGTTCCTTTATTTGAGCTCCAATAAAATGGTGTGTGGCTCGCTGATCCCACCACTCCCGAGGGGATTAAATCCCTCACTCATACTGATGCTAGCATCTTTAAGGGGCATTGACTTGAAAATTTGGGAAAAGTTTATCCTTTGACATTTGTTCTGACAAAAACAATGAGTTGGAGTTAGAAAATTGTTATAAATTCGCAAAGATTTTCACTCGTGACTATTTAATGAGTTGAACGTTTCTTGGATCGTGTAAATGCCCAAGTGACTTTCCACTGAAAAAATCTCAATGTGCCTGCTAAAAATGGTCCTGTACTTTTGCCTATTTTATGTTTCCTTATTTTTTCTTAAGACAACGTGCATAAAAGGATAATCAATATACTTTGACATCTGATAATCAGGCCTTTGCTGCCTTTGATCGAAGGAGGAGAAAACGAGAAAATTCAGCCTGAATCTTAAAGATGTATTTAGTTCACCACACTTTTCTGCTTTTAGCTCTGTGATACCATTCTTGATTTAATGACTTATCAGCTGTTTGTATGTAGACCCACATAAAACCGACACCAAAACATACTGAGACGAGTCATTAGATTAGAGAAAGCCCTTATTTTTAAATAGTAAATATCGCATCATAGTACTCCTGAAGTACTAGTACTCATCATAGTACACTGGCTTCCAGTCACTAGCGCTCGGGGGCGTTTACACCACTTGTCAAATCTCTCGGCAACCTTTTGTTCGCCATCTTTACAAGCTTGTAATGTACTTTCACTAGCCCCCTTTAACGGACTCTCCCCGATGGTCTTAAAGGCTCGAACGGCACCGTAAAACACGCCACTTATGCACGAAACGCCGCGCACAATGGAGTTAAAACCATCGGCGCATTGGGGAACACCTTATTAAGTCATGACAACAAAGGGGGCGGCCAGGCCAGAGGTGGGCCGACCCCGTGAACTCCCCTCTCGAGGAGCCGGAGCGTGCCGCTGACCGCCGCCGCTTCTTGATGGACTCGCGGCTAATGCATTTGTTGACCTGCGTGCGGGGGTCGTTTGGCGGCCAGTGGACGGATGTGTCTTTAACCGGTCGACATTGATCACGTGACCTTTCGTGACATTGGACATGATCACTTGCCTTTAAACCAGCGGTGGGGTTACCATCCGGCCCGTGGGGGTGTCCGGCCTGACTTTTTTAACTTATTCGTACTGTACATAAAGAATGAAATGCTTTAGTTTTTCTCGCCACGGGGCGCTGTAAAACTAGAATTTTGTGAGTTTATGATGGAGTGCACTTAACTCCATTTCTCATATATTTGTTTTTTTGGCCCACTGCAGTTAAAAGTGTGCCATCGAAGGCAGCCAATGAGTTAACAAGGAACCTTAAAATCCCCAAAAACCAACAGGGAATATTGGATTGGATAACTTTATTCATCCTGTATTCGGGAAATTTCATTGTGACAGTAGCAGCAAAAGGCATAGTTATAAGTTAGACAGTACAGTCGCAAAGGCCGCAGAACAACAAAGCAAAAGCACAAAGTACAAATCAAATCAAAGTAAATGGGATCATTAAGAATCACCAAATCAAATCATTAATACAGAAAAGCAGCAAAAACACAAAACGAGCAAGAGTGGACGGAGCTACCGCCGCCGGCTGCCACTTGAACGGCGGTTGCGGTAGCTAAAACGGATACAGACTCAAAAAGATGTTGTAAAGTTGGACAAAAACTGGAACTGGAATCCAGGAAGTGGCAAAAAAAAGCAGGAACAAAAAGTAAAAAAACACAAAAAGTAGCCCCAAAATTAAAGGAAATGATCCAAAATTTACAGGACATGACCTACAAGTAACCTAATATGACAAGGAATGCAAAATGAACTCACTGCCTGCCATTGACAAGTGGTAGTGGTTCAATGCACTCAAACTGGCTCATCTTTCAGTGCCATTGACGGCGCTAGACGTCCTATCCATTTTGACTGGGCAATGGTCCCCCCTCTTCCCCCTATCCCAGCATGCCCATTTTTCATCCATTCTTATGGGCTCCTGACAAGTCTGGGAGAGGGTCTCCCCACGTGTAAGGCAGACGGGCCCGCCTGACACCTCCGTATAGTCACGTTAATTACGGGCATCTGCTCAAACGAGCCAGTCGAGAGGCCTCGGTGGCCTCGGGGGCCTCGGGGGCCTACCGGGGTCCGTGGCTGTTGTCATAGGGACGGCGGAGAACCGTTGATGCTTTGGGGGGCCCAGACAGAGACCCCGTTATTCTCCTGAGGGGTGGCCAGACATGACCCCCCACGACTAGCCCCCTTTTGATTGGGGTGGGAAAGTGCAAGCAGCCCCCCAGGAAGAAAGACGTCATTTTTAGATGGCCGTTTTATCGCATGTCTTCAGATCGCTTCAAATCAATGTACTTTTAATTAGAAAGAGAATTGGAAGGATCTCAGGAAATGTTTTTTTTTAATTGCCCAAATAGTAGTGTCCATTTTTAACATTGTATATTGGGGGTGAAATTATTGGAAATAGTTGGATTGATTTGAATTCAGTCTATTAATTTGATTGTATAGTTGTTTTTGTTTTTTCACCTAAATTTTCCAACATTGCCGTGTTTTGTCACACATACACACTCGTCTATGCATATGTTAATGGGGGTTTGTGTTCTTGAATGCATTGTTGTGCGTGTTCCCACACTGGCTGTTTGCATCTTTTGTCAGTTGGAGTAAAAGAAGATGGATGAATGGATGAGAGAATCAATGGGCACAAGGCAGCGGTAATAGTGCCCCCTGCTGGACAAAATAACGTACGTATAATGTGCAGTATACTACACACAAATTCATTGTATATTCTCCTAATTCAATTCAAGTAAATCCTTTATCAAACAAAATAGCTGTATAGATTAAAATATAAAAATATGACATATCCAAAAATATTTTAACATATAGTAGCTACCTCGGAAATATTTTGGATCAAACCACTCAAATATTCGGAATTCAATCTAATATTATTGGTAATTTAAGCGATAAAAATTGAGACTTTTCTATTTGATGGAATATTGCTATATATCTACTTATTATATCTGCAATATGGAACGTAATGGTCGTTTATTCCACTAGATGGGGCTATAATTTCGCTTTGAAAATTCCTAAAGTCATTTAATATCATATTGTATGAAGTATATTTTGAATTGATTGACACTTTTTTTATATCACTGTTTGATGGCTGCCAGCCCCCCAGTCGAATTGAATTGGACGTCTATCGCTGTCAATGGCAGGTAGGCTGAACTCAACAGCTCATCTAATTATTTTTTTGCTCTCATTATTTCATAGCATTAGAAATAAGGACAAACAGTGTGATGCAATAACATCAATTCAATTTAATTCGTAAATCTAAAACAGGTGAGTATACACTGGGGCATTGTGGGAAATGTAGTAACATGAAAAATTTCACAGTTTATTAGCTTTGCATTTTAGCATGAGCCTGAGATCTTAATGTTTAGGTTTTTTTTTGTAGGTTACTCCTGCAAAAATATGGCAAACAACAGCAAAAGTTACAAGTATAACACAATAACTGCAACACGGTACGATTTCCACATCTTTCCAATCAAGTGTAAGGTGAGAAACATTTTATTAAAAGAGCCATCATGACAAAGTGTTGCGAGCATATAAAAGCCGCTGAGCCACATGTCGACGACTCTGATCATTCTCTCCTGGATTCTGCGGCGATGACAATAAACATAATGAATCTGCGCCGTGTGTGTCCTCTCGCGTTGGTCTGCTTGTGTAAATAACGAAGATAGCTGAGAATTCAGTCAGAAGGCAACCCCTGTTTCAATACGGGTGCTTTTTTTTCCTGGTCGTGGCAACATATTCGAGACAAAAAAGGGGGAGAAAGACCAAACTGAGTGGAACACACAAAGCACAGATGCTGCACAGGCACTCATTAGACACACACACACACACAAACACACACACACACACACACTGATGCACATATGCTCAGCCACACATGACCTGAATTTTAAGTGCCTAGGTAATTCAATATGTAATTGGGGATGTGAAAAAAGTGCAAGTGGAGGAGCTACTGTCTGTTATTTTACAAGATAAGGTGGGCTTAAGGCCCCCCCACTACTTGACCCATTTGCAGGGAAGGAAATTTGGTCTAGTCTCTTGCCGTGTCACCTTTTCTGTTACGTTTTAATATCATTTAGAATAATGTCACCGTAATGGGCGCCACGGCGAACGAGGGTTTGGCACGTGCCGCCTCACACTTCTGAGATCTGGATTCCTTCCCGTGTGGAGTTTGCGTGTTCTCCCGTGCCCGTGTGGGTTTTCTCCGGGTGCACCGGTTGCTCGTCGCGTCTGATGACTACACTTGCTTTTGGATTTTGTTAAGTGGGAGCTACATCATAGATTAGGCAGCACGAAACAGGAAACTGAGCGGTCCAGAGAGGGACCCACAATTGGCTAACGTTTTAGACAGGAGCTGGACAGAGTGTTAACGAGGCACTAAATTCATTTTGCAGGATTTGTCACCGTTTCCTGCATGAGTGAGATGAGCGTCCTTGTTGGAACGTTTGACCTTTGATTACACTCACTTTTGTTCGGGAAATTTAAAAAAATGTGGGTTAGATTTGAAAACACTGCCACTTTCTGGTCCTAAACGCCGTAACATTAAGAATACTTAGAATATTTGTAAAATGCATGGGCTGCATTTTTTCTGCTTGACTACAATACCTTTCTACTTTTTATTCCATGAATGAAATGTCCATTAGAAACAAAGTCTATCTACATTAGCGATAGCGCTCTCGTGTTTAGGGCCAACTTTATTTGTGGTTAGCTTCCCTTCCAACCACGTCTCCTTCACTTCCGCCATTACAGCAGCCGTCCGGCACCCGAACGAAATCCATTTTATGTGGTTGACTTACTAGCTCGTTTGATGTCTTCACATTAACAACAGCACTAGTAAAAACAAAGCGTGCAGAACGAGACTTTCCGGCCAATAACAAGCGTGCGCAGACGGCCGAGAGCGCCGACATCGGGATGGAGAATTTATTATGCCAGTAAAAACATCATTATGCTCTTTGTTCCCGCTGTGGGACCGTGTCTTTCTTTCCTGGCAGCGGCGTTAAGATGATGGAGCGCTTTTTTTACCAGCGTAATCCGGCTCCTCTCAAAATCTCGCCTTTGGATGGCTGCTCCCTTGGTGGAAAATGATTGACGGGTCACAATGCGTCAGTCTGCACGTCGTTCAATAATTCTCTGCCATTGACGGCGATAAACGTCCGATCCATTTGACGTACGCTTTAAACGAATCGGATGTCTAAAAGCGACAAACTCTTTTCAATGCACGCCAGACAAGAGAAAAACGATTGGACGTCGAAAAAAATGCGGCAGTGGCACAAGTCTGATATTTTAAATGGTTAGGGCGTCGGCTTCCAGTTCTGAGATCGAGGGTTCGATCCCGGCTCCAGACCTTCCTGTGTGGAGTTTGCGTGGGTTTTCTCCAGGTACTCCGCTTTTCTCCCACTCTTCTACACTCACACGTCAGCTCAGTGAAACTGCTCATGGCCATTGTTGGCTTTTATTGATGCATAGACCGTGTTGTTTTACCTTGTTTTGTCGCCGGTCTTTTGGTCGCCGGTCTTTTGGTCGCCCGTTGTCGCGGTCCGGGCGACCAAAAGACCGCGACCAAAAGACCGCGACCAAAAGACCGCGATCAAAAGACCGCGACCAAAAGACCGGCGACCAATCGACCGCACACGGGCTCAGGCACCCCACGCGACCCTAATTAGGCATAAGCGATACAGAAAATGAATGAATATTCAAGCTAGCTTTGTTGGCATGTTGTTTATATTTTTTGCCAGTGCTTTCAAATAACAGGAAAACGGTCCCATTTCAATTTGTTCCACAGCCTGTTCTGACAAACTTGGCTTTTAAATTGTCCCGAGAAAGCACTGTTTAACATGTTCCAATGTTTGCAGTCATTTCCAATCCCGGTCGTGTCGATGGGATATCTTCCGCACCTCCCGTTGCGACGGGAAGGAGTCGTATGTTCCCCCGCTGCTTCGTTTGACTGCATGTTTTGACCATCAACTCTCGGCGCTCTGAAGAGGTTCCCCACCAAGAACGTTGCCTGAAAATGTGTTTTCTTGCAAAATGACCCCACGAGTGGATTCCTGGGTGACTCTGAGTCGGCAGCTGGTTATTTGCATCCGTCCCCCTCAATATGGCATGGCCTAAAACACACTGCTAATTGAATGACGATGCATTCACGGCAGGGAGAGAAATGGTACACTGAAGCCTCGCTGGGATTCATTTATTACAATTGGTTTTCAGCTCATCCGCTGGTTTTTCATAGGTTAGATTTAGACAGATTAAGGGAAATTTGCTCCCAAATGGAAGCACTTTTTCCAAAATGGATTGTGTTCAACCTTTAGGATGAGACAGAACGCTTGAGGTTGCACAGTGCCTATCTATTAATGAGATTTCCCAATATGGACTCCAAATTAACTTCAAGTGGGGCAATTACCTGCAGCACTTTTCACATCTGAGTTTTAGCGATCTGCGCCGCTATTAGGAGTGCAAAAAAAAACCTGCCTCCATGACACGAGGGAAGATGTATTATTCAAAAGCATGCCGAGCACCTAGCAACAGCATTCATATCAACACTGGGACAAATAATATACTCTGTTATTTGCTTCTTTTTTTTTCACGACTGCGCATGTGTTGTGGGAAATTACTTGCAGTAAACACACACTTGTTCTGTTTCTACCCGCAGGATGTTGAGTGAATACATTGATTAGAATGTTATGCTAAACAAATTAGAAATTCAAACACAGATTTGTGCTTATTTGTATTTTTCTGCTTTATTTATCTCCACAGGGCATATTTACACACATACCAGTGCAAGCTAAACAAGTAGAACTGATAGATAAACTATACATTTGGCCTTGTGTCCCTTCTGGCTTTCCTTACCTTGGGTGACCCAGGTGTTCTTGATTGTCATCAACCCCTTTGTGGTAGTGTTGTTTCCTGTTTAGTGTTGCTGCCTGTTCGCAATGTGCGTCTCCCGTATTAAATTTGTTTGTTTGTTAACTTTGTCCCAGTTTTTATTATTTTGTATAGTGTTTTTTTAATTAAAATTCTAAGTAGTGCACGAGCACTTCCCTCGTGTTTGCCTGCTTTTGGGATTCACCTCGCTTTGCAGCAGAATCAGGTACTATTTCCAGTCAATGACAAACTATTAGTTAAACACTAGGATACTAAATGACTCCTGTTTTCATTTATTTTAATCTTGTCCAAACACTTTCATTCATCATTGTATTTATTGATGAAATCATTTATTTTAAAAAAGATTTAATATTAACGCCTGGCTTCCGACTTAAAATAGTATTTCACATACCCCAAAATGTAATGTCTTTAGGGGGTTAAGTTTTTTTAATTACCGAAAATATAGTCACTTGCCCTATAAAGAGTTAAGCCGCTGGTCAGACTGACATTTGAATTTAATTCACAGACACTGGCTCAACCTTTAAAGGTTTATGTCGGATTATAGTCATATAAAGAGACCCCCCCTCTTTTTTTTCTTTTTTTTTTTCCAAACAGGCACCCTCCCCCTCCCACCTACACCGCCACCCACTCTCTTTGAATGGAGGGGGGCGTTGAAGGCGTCTGCCGGCCTGCCTGTCAGGAGCCTTTGTTTCAATCTGATCACGCTTCTCTCCGGAGCACCTAAAGGTGGCAAGCCGGCGAGCAGCCTTCATTCCCGGGGAGACGGAGAAGCGGAGAAGCGGGGAATGAAGCGCCCGTCCTCGGCCGCTCGCTGAACAAGTCAGGCTTACCGCAAAGTGCCGCAAAGTGCCGCTTCACGGCCGCTCCGTCGAGCTCGCACTGCACCTGCAAAAACAGCAAAAAAAAGCCAAAAACCAAGAAAAAGAGAAAATAATCTTTTCTACCCCGTCCTGCCTTCTCTTCACGGCGCACATTCCAGCGGTTGCATCTTCTCCGCCTCGAGGTGAGTGTGAAAGCGATCGTTATTCCTAGCGGAATTGACCGCATCATCGTCAAGTCTCACTTGCATGGTTTTAAGAAAAAAGGAGAAAAATGAGCCGCACGTGCGCTCTTGTACGCGAGGAATCAAATCACTAAGCGACAAAAGTGACGCTGGCGTCAATGAGGAGAAATCAGTCTTCGTATGTTGGAATAATTCGCTCCTCAAAGCTGTTTAGGAGCTGCTGAGTGAAATTTACCACTAATGTAGGGACATGTATAAAACATGAACTGCTCTTGCCGGAGTGTACGTGAACGCGGCTGTGGGTGCTTTCAACTCGTGGACTGCCATTGACGGCGATAGACGTCCAATTCATTATCTTGACTTGTGATGCTATACCCGTAAATGGAATGACGTTGGAAAATGGACCGTTGATGTTTGCCTTGTGGGCGTGTGGTGCTCGTGGGATTGTTTGTGCTTGGATATCGGTCAAGAAAAAAAAACCCATTAAAAACTAGTAGTATTAGCAATTCTTATTGATAAAATGCTATTTTTTTCCTGGGATTTGGTCAGGAAAATTGGACCTAAATGATCTCTCAACACATTGGTTTTCATTGACAACAATAGGCATCCAATCCATTTATGCTGGGAGCGATGCCAGTTTGTTCATTCGCTACCATCCCTCCGAGTTTAAATGGATTGGACGCCTGCTAACGACGTAGTACAACAATTTTTCCCCTCCTTGTTTGAATTAATTTGAGATTTAGTACTTGTACACTCATTTAAATGCATAACAGATGGGACGTTCATCATCGGCAGTGGCAACAACTCATTGGTTCATCAATGCTCGTGCCCTTCCGTCCTCCCCGCTTCAAAAGGATCGGGCACCTACTAATAACAAACTCATTTAAATTCAAAGCAACAGGATGAAATAGCCACACGATTGGGTGTCTCACGGCTTGCCACCGACCGAGATAGGCGTCCAATCCTTTACTGTGTTTTGATGAAGTCTTATATCACCTGCACATGACATCAAGGACATCTTTAAAAGCCCCGAGCTAATTGGCTGCTGCAGCGCTCCCGATGTGCCTTCGGGGGTTTGAGCCAAGGTAGTTATTAATATTAGAACAAAAAGGAACGAAGCGTCAATGGACAAAAATGTCACATAAAGTGATTACATGACCTCCTGTGATTGGCATAGTGCAGCCCAGGGGTCTTAAACTTGTGGGCCAGGGGTCATTTGAGGCCTGCGGACAATATTTTATGGCCCCATACTTGATGTCAATATTGTCAAGAATGACGCTCTTTATATTTTACTAATACAACTTAACTCCAAAATATGTTTTCCATTTAGTGCAAGTTCAGGAATCCTTAGACCTTAAAGGCAACAAATTCTGCATTTTTTATTTAATCCTTAGACCTTAAAGCAAGGGTGTCAGACTCGGGTTGATTTCACGTGGCCCGGACCATTTTAGATATAATATTTAGATATATTTTTTTATAAATGGATTAAAAGAACTGGATTTAAAGCCCTGAATATTCAGTTTTTTATAGATCTAAAACAATGTTTATTTTAGTTTTTTTTTAAAAATTTTTTAGATTTTACAAAATGGTTTTTAAACTAAAAACACAGGAAAAAATTGATTGAAAAATCACAATTATTGATTTAAAAAGGGGGAAAATCAGGAAATTTAATATACATCTATACTCTTCATTTTAATTTGATCCTAAAACAGAAGGTCAGCACGCATGAGTTACTTTCCCGGGCTACACAAAATGATGCGGCGGGCCAGATTTGGCCCCCGGACCGCCACTTTGACACATGTGCCTTAAAGGCATCAAATTCAGCATTTTTCTTTAAAAAAAGAGGCCTTAATTACTATTAAATTGTCTTAAATTCAATTATCAACAGTCTCAAAAATGTGAGCACGAGTCCAAGTTAGTTAATTTTAAATTAAAACATGTGGTAGTGTTTTTTTAGTTAATTTTAAATTAAATAATGTGGTAGTGTTTGTTTTCAAAACAAATGGGCCATTTACTATGGTAGAAACATTGCGACATCACTTTACTAGCTTAGTGAAACTTACTAGGAATTTAACTCATGGTAAATTGATAATATTTCATCAGTGAAAGTCAAATTGTGTTACTTCCTGATGATCTTTCACAATGACTTCTTTAAGAAAACCCCCAATTGAGGAATAAAACATTTCATTGATCCCACGCTCACCATTTCCTTGTGTTAGGAGAGCAGTTGGCGTCACTTTAACAAATGGGACCGTCGGAATACTGCCGATCGGTTCCTGGGAGAAGCCCCCCGCCCCCATCTTGGCCTTGTTAGCGCACCCGCCACCAGCTGGGTGGCAGTGGCGTAAAGCAGGGCGAGGTTAACAAGGTGGCCGTATGCACTGGAGCAGGAGGAGGAGGCGAGCGACGGTGTGTCGGATGATAAAGAGCGAAAGAAGAGCCGTGCTAAAAGCCGCTAGTTGATAGCATGCATTTTTTAGTTTTTCTATGTGTAGCTGAGTGCACTTACTGTAAGGCAGGATGGACACAAAAGCAGTCTTCCACCTTAGAAAATGGCCCGAAAATAGCTGTACCTTTTCACTTTGTACTGTACATCATGGTGTGATGGGCCAAAAGCTTTGATAGAACAAAACAAGGCATAACACGGCGGCGCCATTAGTTACGCAAAAATCCCATTGAAGTTTTCCGTTGCCTGACACTTTCAGAGTAGATAGATCCCTCCATCATCTTTTCAGACTCCAAAAATATCATATTATTTGACAGCATAAGCACCGAGCCTACCGTAAGAACGAATGGACTTCAGTTGTTGTTTTTTTGTAATAATATAAAGCAACGGAAATATGCGACACACATCTTACATTTTTTTGTACTCTGAGTGTCAGGTGTCATACTTTGTCTACTTCCAAAACGTTGATGAGACAAGTAGGGAATTGCTTCTGATCTCTTTCTACTATTAAGAAATGGTCACGTAACACCGCCGTCTACAGGAAGTTGCACGGTGGAAAGGGGATTGGTGCAGCACAGCTATCAATAAATATTTCAATAAATGGTCGATTGGACTCACACAGCGGGTGTCGTAATTGGTTTCGTCAGAGCAACCTCTGACCTTTCACCTTTGTTGTTTTTTTCCACGTCCCAAATGGTTTTAACCTTTAACCCTTCCACGCAAATTTATGCATACAAACCTACTTTAAAATAACTAATACCCCAAAACACTCCCCCTAAATTACTATGTTCTCCATTTGATATAAAGGCGGAAGGCCACTCAGGTCAGGTTAATGTTGTTGATCTTGTAGACACTAACTTTGAAGTCTGAATATTCCATCATTCGTCAACTGGTCGTCTTGGAACTGGGTAGCTAATTAGCATGGGCCAGTATCTTTTGATCTCTGTCCCAATATTATTATTATTATTATTGTAAACTTAACTCAATTCATTGTGGAGTTTTTAGCTAGTAAATGGCAGGTAGTTGTAGGTTAGCAATTTGCCGGTAGGACAATGTCACGCTAGCTGGAAGCAGGCCGATCCTAAATTCACATCATTTTTAAGATTTACGTTGGGTAGAAATTAGACAGCATAGAAAGAAATGGTCTTTCTTATTTATTGTTTTCCCGTTTTTATGATTGACAGGTACTTAGTACACCATGGTGTTGTTGAATTTCTTTTTTCAAAGCAGGTTTCTAAAAATAGAGCTCTCAGGTCCTGTGCATAACACTTCAAGTATGATTCACCATACGCTTAAACAGGGTTGGAGGATCTATCATACATCATAAGTGTATGTATCTGGCACTTGAAAGTGTACATCTGCTACTGTGGTCTGTTCTCACACACTATTTGTGTGTGTGTGTGTGTGTGTGTGTGTGTGTGTGTGTGCTCTTATGCAAAGAAAACGTATGATCACATCATTGACTCTCTTGCTTGTTGTTGAATGCGCAGTATAGATCATTTTTCTGCACTCCTGCCTGCCTCGTTTAACAAAGGATGTCGTTTGCATGTTGTGGGAGCACAGCAGAAATCAATTGGCTTATTTCCATGTAATAAAAGAGACACTAGAAGTAATGAATCATCAATTGTTTTTCATGCTGATTAGTCATGCTGAGGCCTGTTGATCGTGTGTGTGTGTATATATATATGTCACTTCAAAAATGAATTAGGTGCTTGATTCATGGGTTCATTGTTCTTGTTGGAAAGAATATTGAACCATTTTTCTCTCTACAAAATATTGTGCTATGGAATGTCTATACAGTATCGGCTTTTTATTTTGGAGAATGATATATATAAATACTTTCATCAACTGTGTGATTGAACATGTAGGATTTTAGAGGTAATCAGATATTTCCAAAAAGTAACCTAAATGTTGTACTTTTCATACGTGTGGTGTGAGCTCGTGTATTTTTGGAGTTTTGGCACTGACTTTTAAAACTAACAAAAAAAAAAGGCACGCAAACCTTGTCCAAAACACTAACCTTCAATTTCCAGTGCTATATTGACAACAACTGTTTGCAGTAAATCTGCCCAAATTGTAAATAAAATACACATTCTTAATATCGAAACAAATGTAAAATAAAATCAACCGCTTTCTAGTTTCGCAATAGCGCCGAAATTAGCTACCGAAATGTTCTTTTTTTATTCGTTAAGGTTACCACCAGTTAACGGATGCCAAATTGATAATGGTTCTGCCCCAAAATCTATTGTGAGGAATTCATTTTCACAAAAGAGACCTTGAACAGACAGTTGATCTCAAAAAGCAAGTTTTAGTAGAAAAGAAAAGAGATATTTATTTTCATTGGACACAAAATTGCTATTCCAGTTACAACAACATGCCCAGAGAACAGTAATGACACAAAGCCTGCTGGGTCAGTCATGAAAGAGCCTCGATTCCTTAGATGAAAAATAGAAAACAACAGACTGGGGGATACAAAATGGAGAACGACAAGCTAACGTAGCATCACCAAAGGTTTTCAGCAACAAAGTCAATCTATCCATGACAACATAACATAGTATCTAGTTGACCAAACTCTCAATCTAAATCACTACCAAATCCACAATGTTGAAAAGCTTTGTTTCTATTCCGGGCGCTTAGAGTAGCACTTTGTTAGCCAAAAGTTCATTCAATTTGATCAACGCACCAAATTACTATGAGAAGTCCCCCAAGCTTTTGACATTTTACATTCTCCTGAAATGAAATACTTCTCAAAAATGACCTAAATACTCCATTTTCTACAAAGTATGGAAATACGATTAATTCTAGCCTGCACAAGAATCTTAAATTCATCCTTCTGTCAAACTTGCCATTGGTTACTTGAACAAAATGAAAGCGAAAGTCTTCCGAGTTGGCCCTTGCATCCTTCAATTCTTCTTGAAGAACAAACTTGTGCTAAATTGTTGGGTTTTTTGGGGTGAGTTGAGTTGATTAAAACCTTACAATGAAAGAACTCATCACTCCCAAAACCTTCAAGTCCACTTGCTCATATCTCAATGCACCATTAATGTCTTTCCATCCTCAAATAAGCCAAACTTGGACCACGTTTATGAATTTAGAGGAGCAAAAGTTAGCTTCCCGCTCGACTCTTTCATTCCAGCGACGCCACAAGGGCGATAAAATGACCTCCCTTTCATTTGTCTTCCTTCATTTCGGTGTCACTCTTATCCCGCTCCTCGCCATGTCCGTCACTCATCGCTAGCTATTCGGCGCTTAAGAGTTTTCTGCGACACAATTAGGAAAAGGGGCTGTGCAGAAACTCATTCCTCACTCAAGCGCTGACACATAATTGACTGTTTGACTTTTCATGTTGCCAAAGAAAATATTTGAAGCAATCGCTCTTCAAATAATGTCTATTCCATTTTAAATTATCCCTTCTTTTTTTTTTAACCAAACGGTAAAACACAAAGGTGAGGAAAGCGTTTACTGAACTCCTCATCTGTGAATCACACGAAACATTATTTCAGGGATGAGCAGACTTGGAGTCAAATTTAACAGCTGGCAAAATGTGTACTTGTTGGGATGTGTCAGTGTAAGTGGGAGTTAGCACATGACTGCGGAATTCGGTGACCTATCGTGTGCATCGTCTCCAATGTCGCGGCAAATGCGCCGTGTACACAATTGTTAAAAAAAAAAAGATGCCCTGGTTTAGTACTTTTTGGGTTTTTACTCATGTTTCAGTGCCTTTGATGGTGAAGGATTAGACGTCTAGCGCCATCAACTGGTGGGGAAAATGTTACTCTACCATCCACTTGCGATACGTCTACAGCACATGTGTCAAAGTGGTGGCCCGGGGGCCAAATCTGGCCCGCCGCATCATTTTGTGTGGCCCGAGAAAGTAAAGGATGAGTGCCAACTTTCTGTTTTATGATGGAATTCAAATGAAGATTGTAGGTTATTTCCTGTGTTTTCTCATTTTAAATCAATAATTGCAAAAAAAAATGTACTAATTTGAATGTCCAAAAATGATCTATCGATTAGCACGATCGAGAAAGCTGTCAATTTATTAATCGATTAATTTTGGCAGCCTAGTTGGATGACATAACGGCGACAAAAGAGTTTGACACTCCTGGTCTACAGGATATGTTCGTTCACTACGTGATTCTGCCAATGCGTATCACCCAGACGGTTAAAATCTGTGTACTTTTTATACATTCTTTAGTAGCACTGTTTTAGCCTGGCGGTCCGGCATGCTTATAAAACATTGGGGAAACCCTGAACATTTTTTTTGGGGGGGGGGACTTAAGACTGTTAACACTTTATAGGACTTTCAGTCATTCATTTTCCATACCCCTAATCCTCACAAGGGTCGCGGGCGGTGCTGGAGCTTATCCCAGCCAACTGCGGGGGGCACCTTAGATTGGTGGGCAACCAATCGCACGTTGCGTTCATGCTCTCACTCAATTTAGAGTGTTTAAACAACCTAGCATTGATGTTTTTGGGATGCGGGAGGCAACCGGAGTACCCGGAGAAAACCCACGCAAGCCCGGGGACAACATGCCAACTCCACACAGGAAGGTCCGGATGGACCTGGCATCGAACCCTCCATCTCAGACCTGTGAGCCCGATGCGCTACCCACTCAACCACGTTTAACAATTTTTGAGAATCGTCCTTTGTGCATTTAAAGGATGAATATTTTGATAATGTCGTATTGCTGAGCAGGCATTTTTATGCTGAGTCACTCATTGGATTTCTGTCACAGGTTTTTATAAAAATCCATTGTGACACGGTCGTCAAAATATATCCGCTGTATACTAGCTTGTTGAAGCTCACCGGAGCATTTTACAGGCCCCCGGCTTGATTTGCGTTAAGTTGGCGAGAGTAAAGCGGCGTGACTCAAGAGTTGGCGTTTCTACGTGATGTCTTGTCTTGAACAAAAAGTAGCGCTTGTTAGTATGCTGCGGGTGTTAATGGGTGGCCACCGTCAAAAGGCGCCGCTAAACCTTTCAATGGCTTCTTTGTGGGAGCTCACATCGCATTGTGTCACATCCACTCGCATGTCGGCGACTTAAAGTGGGAACGGGCCGCTTGGAACCGCGCCGGGGTGAAACCAACACTTTGTATGCGCCCGTCTGGTGGGCGAAGACCCCGGCCAAAGCTTTACAAAACGCCACCCAGCGAGCGCAGCTCACGGTTCACAAACGAAGAATCCGGTGTTCCAACCCTAATCTGTCAGAGCCCATCAAGAGGTCCGAACCTACTTTTCACACGCTTGACGTTTTAAAGAGGGCGCAACGGCAAAGCCTCACCCTCGCCAGAACCCCCCTGTCGCGAGTCCAACTTCCATTCCATTAAAAACAAAAAACAACAACAAAAAACCACTCAAACGGTTGTTGTTGTTAGGTGCCACACGGTTTAGCGGATGATGCTATCACCAGGGAAGGTTTTTCTTCCAAAGCTTGGAAAGACTGACGTTGGTTGTTGTGTTCATTTATCGGCGCTTGAATCGCTCTTGCGTAAGGGTCTTTGGCGTGCTGTTGGGACGAGATGCCGTTACCTTGGTGAGAGCGAGGAGGCCTTCGTGAATTATTTATTTTATTTTGGAACTGAAATGGAGACGTTGCACGGTCCACGTTCAACCTCATTAGGATCGGAGGCGAGCTTCACTTGAGGACAAATATCCGTTACGTTTTTTTAATCACCTCATTTGTTTCTCTTTTATAACCGTTAAACCGCCATTGACGGTGCTAGACGTTCAATCCTTTTTGACTGGGAGGGTCGGCAGCCATCATTCGCACCGAAACTTGAGCATTCACGGCCAGCTTAACCCGAAATGGCCAACATATCATATTTGCTACATGATAGGCTTGATGAGGCTATGCTGGATTAACCTTTTTGAGAGATTATCCGTACAACTATTATGACAAATGTAGTTCGTTAATATACCGATCCACTTAGTTAGCTCATGTCCAGTGTGGGCTTCCATTTAAAAATCAATGATGAGAGTCTAATAGAGACTGACAACATTTGCGTTTGACATTACAAGATGAATATTAGATAAGAGTGAAAGGGAGGGTTTCTTCTTGTTTGGCTTGCATTTGGAGGGCTTTCAACGGATTTTGCATGTTTAAATCGGACAAATGACATGGGTTTTTCTCGCTAAGGTTGGATTTTTTGGGATATTTATGTTGAATTATTTGGCGGAGTGACCGAAATGTCATCAGTTTGAATCCGGCCTGTCTGCTTTTGACGTGTCCTTGGGGAAGATTCTAAACCGTAAATTCCTCCCAGTGAGCATGGCAGCAGAACCGCCCACTAGCGTATGAAGGTGTCCACGTACATTTTCATAAGCCACTGTAAAGCACCTTGGCCATTAAAATGGCAGGATGTACACAATTTAATGTTTTTTTCAAATTAGAGTTTATTCTTTGTCGTGTTTTTCAATTTCTTACAATGTAGGACTGACCACCGCCCTCAAGTTGACCAACCTTGATAAAAATGAAAAAAAAAAAAACTATTTTTCGTCACGGACGTCCAATCTGTTTTGGTGGGGAGGGCTGTACGTGATGAAAACGTTCCCTCCCCCACGGAATCAGGAATCGGACATCCACCACCGTCATTGGCAGCAAAAAAGTAACTATTGCCCTCTCTCTTTTTCAGATCCAAGATGGCGCTTCTTGGACGTGCAGTTGCAGGACACATCTTCTCAACTCTGTTTTTGCTGCACTGTTTTGGCTTTGGTGAGTTCTCTTCATCTTAAGATTTTGACCTAAAATCCCAGCAAAATATCCCCAACTTTTTCTAACTTGTGTACGCGTGATGACGTATCGCTTTCAAGTGAGTCCTCTCCAAATGCAGAACCCTCATATTAGCTCCCACGAAGTAAAATTTGACATTGTGGTGAAGGTGCGTTGATAGTCATCTCTGGCATTACCATTTTTATGAGTGACTTTTTGTGCAGAAACTTCATCCGTTCTTTGTTCTTTCTGAGCAATCTTTGCCGCGTACGATCCGAAAAGGTTAGCCCAAGGACACCCGACGAAGATGTAGTGATCCCAGCTATAAAAAAAAAACCCTGTCAGGGCGGAGACGGGAAATAATCTCAGTAGACGGGAAATAGGATTTCCATATAATGCCGTTTTTCACTCTCTTTTAAAAGAGCATTTGATGGAGGCCAGTTTCCCGAGATAATTAACAACCTGATTCGTGGAATTAGGTCATTGTCGGTGATGTCATTTTGTCCCATTTCCATGTCGGACATGTCCATTTAGTATATTGAGCGGATGACGCGTTCGAGGGAAATAGGGAAAAAGGAAGTGCCGTTGGATTAGGATGCACTTAGTTGCCATTCCGGGAAAACACATCTGTTCCTATGTTATTTTTTTATCCTTTTGAGACAGACAGGTGTGTTTGTGTGTGTGTGTATGTGTGTGTAGTAATTTCAGTGTTGCAAGTGTGCGTTAACACGCCGGGAATGTTTGTAGACATACTCTGCGGGATTGAACTGGAACATCTCCAAAGCTATTTAGGCGATTTAACGCTACCATCTGTTCATTTATGATTGCGTGAAATTCACAATTACGCAGGAAAAGATTTATCCCTATTAAAGTTGTCAGCTTGTCAAGGAGTGACAGGTGTGCCGGAAAAATGATAGGAATAAAGTGGCAAAAAATACATTTTTGTTGCAAGTCTTGGAACTTTTCGGAGAAACTTTGTAGCTGATCTTAATGGTCGATGAATTTGATTGTCGATTAGTTGACAACATAGACATTATTTGCATTAAAATCTTAATAACTATTCACAGCCAGTGCTTCCAGTTCAATGAATTGGACGTCTACCATTGCCAAAGCAGGCAATAACTTAATAGTAAATGTTCTCTCATTTATTCTTTTTTTTTGTTATTGCAAACATAGTACCCAATTGTTCATTCATTTCAATGTTGTTTTAATAAGCTTTTGATTTATTTATTACTGTATAGAAAAATGTTGATTATTATTATTAGTAATAATAATACATACCATATTCTCCAGACTATAAGTCACACTTTTTTGTAGTTTGGCTGGATTTACGACTTACATGTCCTTTTATATTTTTCATTCTGACTAGCAAAAGCTTTTTTTATAGGCTATAGTTATCTGGAAAAGATATTACCTTAACAGTTGCCTATTTTGTCTGTTGTTCCTTATGTTACTTTTATTAGTTTACCATATAAAAAAAATATTGTTGATTTCTGGTCAATTTCAAAACTGCCCCAACAAAAGTGCAACTTTTACTCCAATGTGACTGAATAATGTATCTTTTTTTTCACTTTTATTGTGCATTTTGAGGCTAGTGCGACTCATACCTCCAAAAATATGGCCATTAGAACCCAAATATGTGGACATCCCTGTTTTGGTCATGTAGACAAATATTATATTGTGGTTTTTGTGAGGGGGGAAAAATGGTTTAATGACAAAAATAGTCACTTGCCCCTTAAAGTATTCATCATGACAGCTCTAATCTCCAGCACTGAGTACTCCAAGTTGTCAATTATCACATTTTCGGCGATGATCTTTAAACAATACCAATGTATTTCGAACCCCATCTCTGAGCAGACTTTTCTAGGTCTGTAAGACTCGATGGGATTTGACGCCGTGTTGATTTCCGGGCTACGGTGTCATGTCCCAAAGCCAAAAGCATTTGGCAAGTGGACTGCAAATTGCCTCCACCATCTTTTGGGGAGCTGACAAGAAACCGTGTCTGCTAATGACAGCGAGTGTCCCTTCAAGTGACTTCCAGAGCTCTTCAGCTCACTTTTAGCCGTCTCCCCGCAATCCCATCTGTCAGTCGCATGGCCGCGAGTCCACTTGTCAGCCCCCCAGCCCCTCCATTTCCATCATTCAATTTACACCAGCTCCGTTTCTTTGTCTGCTTTCCCCGCTCCATCTGAATCCGCCTCACGCTCTCGGACCGTATGATTTTCTTTTCTTTTTTTCTTTTTTTGTTGTTGCTGTGATTACATCTGATTCTACGGGGGCTCGCCCGAACCCACCGAAATGATCCCGTGGGGGTGGGCGGTCTCGGCGTGTGAAAGATGTTCAATCTAAATGCAGATGGAAATATCCCCCAGAGATTCAAATCCATCATTTGTATTATTTCAAAAAGACCTTTTGTTGATTTGAGTATTTGTACACACACTATTTTGCATTCACTGACATTTTTTATTAAATACATATTTATCGCGCAGGGTCACATCGTATCAGATGAAACATAAATGGGATTTTTTTCTAATGCACCGACCGGATTGGTTGGTTCCATCTTTACACATTCTTAGCACAGGATCTTTAAAAAATAATGTTGACATTTATGCGGATATAATGAGTGGAAATAAATGGAAGGAGCACGACCAATGAAGATCACTTTAGCAAATTTTGCTTGGATACACTTTGTATTCTCGTAATGATCACGTCGTTCTTTTTTTTTTTTTTTTGATGAGGACGGTGTGAAAGTTACTAATGAATCCCCGATGTCTGATTAGCAGACAAATTGGTTTAAAGCCAGAGCTGACCCTCATTTCCATTCCTTCTACTACAGTGCAGCGACAACTATAATCAATGAGACGACCGATTGACGCTTTAATCAGAAAATATCAATGTCCTCTGATGAAATTGTCTACGGACCGTCATGTCCCTTTCACGATCCCATTTTACTTCATTTGTTATGGTCCTGGCAGGCGCACCCTCCTCCATCGTCAACATGCGGAGGATCACCCATCCTACTGTACAGCAGCCGCTGGCAGGTGAAGCCGTGCTCCCCTGCGTTTTCACCCTCGCGGACGCCTCATCCGATCCGAGCGTCCGCCTCCTGTGGACTCTGGACAGGCTCCCCGCCGGCGGGCGAGGCCCCCCGCCGGAGCTCGTTGTGCTGACTGCTGAAGGTAACACTGACTCAAACTAAGGGAAGATCACAGCTGCTTTACATGATGACGTTTGAGCCACTGAACGGGGATCAATGCCAATAAATGTCCTTCAACGTGGAATAGAGCTGACTCAGGGGGTACTTAACTGAATGCGATGGATTGGACTTTGCTGAGCCACCACCCATAATCCCCTTCTTTGGAAAATAAACCGATTCCGTTAGCTGTGATAGGCTCCGCCACGACACTTGTGAGGATGGTACTCGGACGTTTGGTCGCTGGACTTTTGGTCGCTGGACTTTTAGTCACCGGACTTTTGGTCGCCCGGACGTTTGGTCGCCCGGACGTTTGGTAGAACAGGTTCAAATTATGACAGAGAGAGGGAGTTTAGAGTTTAATATCTAAATACTGTTGAAACCAGCTCTCAAAATACTGTTGAAACGATCTAAATACTGTCTAAATACTGTTGAAACGATCTAAATACTGTCTAAATACTGTTGAAACGATCTAAATACTGTCTAAATACTGTTGAAACGATCTAAATACTGTCTAAATACTGTTGAAACGATCTAAATACTGTCTAAATACTGTTGAAACCAGCTCTCAAAATACTGTTGAAACGATCTAAATACTGTTGAAACCAGCTCTCAAAATTATATTCATGTGATTCATGAGAGGGAGAGTTTAATACCTAAATATCTAATACCAAAATATCAATAAGAGCACTCATTTAACACATCGGCTGCTGCCATCTTCTGTCATAGGCGTCCAATGAACCTTCATTCTATCTGGGAGATCGTTTCAGCAGTATTTAGACAGTATTTAGATCGTTTCAACAGTATTTTTATATTAAACTCTAAACTCTCCCTCTCTCTGTCATAATTTGAACCTGTTTTACCAAAAGTATGAGCGACCAAACGTCCGGGCGACCAAACGTCCGGGCGACCAAACGTCTGGGCGACCAACGTCCGGTCACGTGTGAGGATAAACGGTATGGAAAAGGAATACATGAACGAGCACTGCCTCTATTTTTTTTCTGTGCGCGCAGGAGGTGATCTTCTTCCTTCATGTCAAATAATATCAGTGCGACAAAATTAGCATTTTTAATTGACGGCAAAAGGAGCCGGCGGTATTACATGTTCTTACTTAATGCAAAATCATGCAAATCGGAGTCACTTAAATTGGAAAATAGCTTCAAAATGCCATTAGGAATCATTGTTTGTCTCACTCCAACCTGCGAATCAGTGGCGAGTCCAAGTTTTGTTCAAAGCTCCAACCGTCCCGTGACACTAATTCAGATTTTGATTTGATTTATTATACTCAATATCAGGGCTCAAGGTCAAGCTTGGTGCAGAAATAAGACAAATCTGAAGTTGACTTTTGCTCCGTCCTTGTCTAAATTCTGCGTATTCCTCGCCGTTTCTCGTGGTGAAATGTGTTGTCTGCCCAAGGTGACGTGATTAAGGTGAATAAGGCTTTCAGTGGGCGCGTCAAGCTGCCAGGTTATGCTGCAAATCGCCTCAACGCTACCATGGAGATATCCAGCCTGCGTAGCAACGACTCGGGCACTTACCACTGTCAGGTTGTCAAGGGCAACGACTACGAGAGAGACGCTGTGCCCCTGGTGGTCTACGGTAAGATCGGTGGCAACTCCACTTTTCTTGTCTTTATGTTGATTTTTTGGGGGGAGCAGGGCTGATTTCAATGGCATATTCATGTGCAGCCATTATACTGTGAAATAGTTGAACCCTCCATGCATGAATGACATTTTTTGACATGTTTTTAGTACATATCTCAAACCTGTAACCAATATTTTACGGCTTTTGTTTGGCAGTCAATTGTAATATTAGCCTCAATTATTTTGAATACAAATAACTGAATGATTTGAAGGACCCAATTTGGGTAAACAAATCAAATATCGAAATAGTAAGAAATAAAATAGTGAAAAATATGAGTGTTAAATACATATCGTATTTTGCGGACTATAAGTGGCACATTTGTCTCCAACTAATAATCAAGTACAAAGTGTGACCACCCAAAATTGGTTTTTTTAGGCTATCGTTATCCAAAAAAAATGTAAATGTTAATGTCTTATCCTTTTTTTAACCAGCTCCTCCCAGTTGAAATGGACCCAATGTCTATCGCTGCCAACGAGTTAATACATTTAATTTTAATACATTTTTTAATACCTGATTTCGAACATATATTTACAAACAATAGCCAAACAATTTCAAGTAGGCCCTTGCATGATTTTTTATTTTTAAAGTGTCCCTAAGAGAAAAAAAAGAGTTTGTGCATGGTTTGAATCCTTTGGCCAATTATGCATAAAAATAGGAATTCAGCTACTAAATCACACAACTGTCTTGATTCATGGACAGGTTCTCTATCTGCCCTTTTGTTTCTCGTCTCAGTTTCCACCTGAGTCATTGTGGAATAGTTTTTTAATGAAGGCATCGGGGCCGAATAGCAGCCACGCTCAGCTGTGAAATTCCGACAGGAGCGCAAGCGGGCTCTTTGTGATTTTTCTGCGCTTTTCTGCAGGTGTGGTGTTTCACTATCAAGCGCCCAGCGCCCGCTACGCCCTGTCCTTGGCGGACGCCCGGCGAGCCTGCCGCGAGAATTCGGCTCAGATGGCCACGTCGGCCCAGATGTGGGCGGCCTTCCACGACGGCTTGGCCAGCTGCGCGGCCGGCTGGCTAGACGACCAGACTGTCCGGTGAGGAGACCACTAATGGCCCCTTGGCTCCTTATTTAGACACCCGCACTTTTTCTTTGTCAACCCAAAACGGGTTGTTATTCGTCAATGCCGAAAGATGAGCCCTTCGTTCATTTGCTGCAGCGTTTAATCGTCGTTAAATCCTAAATGAAGACTTTGTAGAGTGCTCGTGCGAATCGCTGGCCGCTTTTGATGGCGCCAGACCTCCCATCCATTTGGATTGGGAGAAACTGGCAGCCCATTGAATGAGCAAGAGTGCTCCCAGTTTAAAAGGAACCGGATGTCTTTGTTGTGGATAGTGGGTTAAAAACTTTTTTTTTATTAAGAAAAATAAAAATACACAGTGATATTGAGGTATATTTGAAGTGCAAATCTATTTTTATCAAGATATTTTTTATTACCTTTATATATTTTTTGTCAATTTTTTTTTTTCAATAAATTAACAATAGAATAAAATTATTTAAAAATGAAAAGTTTAAAATGAACTGGATGTCTTTGTTGTGGGTAGTGGGTTAAAAACTTTTTTTTAATTAAGATTTTTTTTTATTATTATTTCTTTATCAAGATAGTTTTTATCACCTTTGTATATTTTTTTTCACTTAAATTTTAGCAATAAATTAAGATTAGAATAAAATGATATGAAAATTTTAAAATGAACTGGATGTCTTTGCTGCAGGCAATGAGTTAAACAGCCTAAAAATAATTTAAACATAAAAATCAACTATAGACTGGTATTGAGATATATTGTGTATTTCTGTTTTTATTAACATTTTACATTTATCTAATTTTTTTTAGTCATAAAACTTTTATCATACCAATAAATTAAGGTTAAACAGAAATTATACAAACCTGGACACTATTTTGGGTCATGTAAGACACACGTTTTATGTTTATACATAATGATGTCCTTGATTGTGGACACCTTGTTTTTATGGGCTAATCATTAAACAAATAGTCTATTGTCCTTTTAAAAGGTTGATGATGGAAAAACCCAATCCTTTCAGTCCTGTTGTTGTTTTTTAATTAATCACGATAGAAAGCTACGTGTTAGCCGTTTCCTTGTCTCTCTCTCCAGGTATTCTGTCCAATCAAATAAACTCGACTGCTCTGGACACAAAGAATACTCTGCCGGAGTCAGGAATTATGGGAAGAGGGACCCCAAAGAGTTGTTTGACGTCTACTGCTTTGCAAAAGAACTGGATGGTAAATTGCATTGTCAGAATATTTCATTCTATTTAGCACTCAATTCAATTTAATAAACACAGACACAGTATGCTCAAATACAAATATCAAAACATGCACAATTCCACTTGACATTGAAAATGGCTCATGTTTATTTATAGTCAATATTGGCCTTCCCGTTACCATCACGCTCGCCGCTAAATATATCCCGCTATTTTTTGCCCGGCCGTGGAGAATTGTTGAAAAGACATGGAGAAGAAACGTCTTTTTGTTCCTCCCTGGCGCCGTCTAACTTTTTGAATGATGACCTTTCGTCTGTCTTCTTCTTCTTCTTTTTCCCGCCTGCAGGCGAGGTGTTTCACACTTCAGTTCCTGGCAGATTGTCGCTATCTTCGGCATCAGACCGCTGCGTCTCCCTGGGGGGTCAGCTGGCCACCGTGGGGCAGCTTTACCTGGCCCGGAGGGCCGGCTTGGATAGTTGCGCCCCCGGTTGGCTCTCGGACGGCAGCGTGCGCTACCCGGTCAGCCTCCCTCGCCCGGACTGCGGCGGGAACAAGCCCGGAGTCTACACCGTGGCGCCCAACGTGACGGGTGACGAGGCAACGCCGCTGTACGATGCGTACTGCTATAGAGGTATCGTTGGAGAATAGAATCATTTGCTTTTTTTCGACATAATACTAATATTTGAACACAATCGGTGGAGTAACGCGTGTAGAAAGATAAAAAGCCACGGGCATGTCTTTGTTTTCTTCAGGGTAAAACAAAATTTAAACATTTTAAAAATCAGATTATTCATTCTTATTGTATGCTTTTATGAATTTTGACATGAACCCTTTCAGGGAGAGTTGTCACAATTGTGGACAGCATTCATAGGGCAAGTGACTATTTTTGGTCAATAAAAACAAAAAATCTGTTTTATACAAATTTTTTTTTTTAAATATTTTTTTCCTTATTGTAAAGTACAGTGTCAAAGTGGCGGCCCGGGGGCCAAATCTGCCCCACCGCATCATTTTGTGTGGCCCAGGAAAGTAAATCATGAGAGCCGACTTTCTGTTTTAGGATCAAATTAAAATGAAGAGTATAAATTTCCTGATTTTCCCCCTTTTTAATCAATAATTGTAATTTTTAAATCCATTTTTTCTGTGTTTTTAGTTCAAAAATAATTTTGTAAAATCTAAAAATAGATATTAAAAAACATTAAACAAATAAACATTGTTTTAGATCTATAAAAAACTGAATATTCAGGGCTTTTAACCCAGTTCTTTTAATCCATTTATTTAAAAAAATCTAAATATTATATCTAAAATGGTCCGGCCCACATGAAATCGAGTTGACGTTAACGCGGCCAGCGAACCAACCCGAGTCTGACACCGTTGCCATAAAGTAACACATTCATTCATTCACCCCTCCTCGTCAAAATTGATTGGACATTTAGCTCCCATTAATGAGGGGACTGATTGCCTTATAACGTTTAATAATAATAATTTTGGCCTAAAAGGAGTAAAAAAAATTGGAACAGATATCTATCATTTTTCTTCTACAATTCAATATATTCAAGTTACAAAACAAATGAAACCAGTATTTATGAGTCTACTGGTTTGTGTTCTCTATTCATTTATTCTCAGCAGTACTACAACATGATGTTATCCAATTGCTCAGCTCCTAAAATACCGTTGATTGACCGTCCAGGAAGATAATAAGTGGTTTAAAATACCGTTGACAGGCCCCAAACTATCTGTGGTCGCAGGCGTGGAAAGCTCCAATCGGCTCTCTAATAATGACAGCACATGCCACGGCCGGTGTGGTAGCCATGGCAACAGTAAATCCTGAGCTACATCTTTGTCACGCCGTTGGATGGACGCAAGCAAAAAAAAAAAGCATTGACTTGAGCGGTTTTGTCTGAAAATTGTCAATTTAGTTTGTTTCAATGGTTATTTCTGAAGGTAAAGCGGAGAAGACAGACACCATTTCTCAAATCTACTCTTCCCTGTGGAAGCCCTGGAGCTACCTCACGGACTCCACCACAACATCTGCAGCCACGGACAACCCGCCAAGCATGAAAGGTTTTCTACGTTTGCACCATCAACCATCACGTTTCCCCGCCTTTGACGGCGAGAGACGTCCAGCGATTAGATTGGACGCCTCTCGCCGCCAACGGCAGACAAAAAGTATAACACGATCCATGCCACCCTTTTAATTTTGAGTACATTCCGAGGAAATGAACTAGTCATGAGACTAAATCTAAACTTTCTCTGGCGCAATGACCAAAATTGAATCTTAAATCGAACTGTTAAAATTAGAAATTTTATTTTTTTGTAGTTTTTGATATTGTTTTGAGCAAGACTGGACTCCAACATTTAAGGCAGATAGACTGAAGAACGGCAGGAATCCTGAAACACACAAAAAATGTAATTGCATATACTGTATATGCTACCTAATACAAATAGAAATGCTTTCTACTCATTATTCAAGACTTTATGAACCTTAATCTCCTTCCATTCCACAAAAAAACCTTTTTTTTTACCCCACAGAGGAGCACGACCAGGTTCCATCCAATTGGACCGGATTGGTGGACCTTGAAGAGGAGAAGAGCCTTTTGAACGTCAACGCTTGTAAGGCCACTTTGCCACATTTTGCCGACACGCCCAAACTCCAAAGTTAAAAACCAACTATGTTCCCAGCCTCAGAACCGTGGTCTTCAGAGTCCTCGCAGTCGTACGTCAGCCTTCAGATATTTCCGGGTCAGAGCATCGACTGGGGGGAACCCTTTGAGCCCGACTCGCCCGACTTTCTCCGACCTCCCGTCGTTCCGACTCCCACGGAGAAGAAGGTCCCAATTTTTAAAAATAAATTTATTGGACCTCCTGTCCAGGATTTTCAAAGTGCGCCACTACTAATGCTGAATCTACAAATCCTAGGTCATCTCGGGGATCGTCAAGTCTTTTTGGAAGCCTTGGAACTACCTGGTCGGAAGCGGAAGCGGAAGCGGAGGCGAGGCAACCACTCAAACGCCCAAAGAGACAAAAGACGAAGATGTGAAAATGAAGAAGGCGGAGGACCAATCAAATTTGGACGCGACGACATCGCCAGGTGGGGAATTTGATGTTTAAGATTCCTGTTTAATCTTCAAGTAGTACATTTTCAAAGCGCGTTCTCTGTTAGAAAAGTGTTTGAAATAGAGATAGGCACAATAAAAACAGGCGGTAATAATTCACAGGCAAGTATTTTTCTTCTTTCTCTTATGCAAAAAAAGATGACGCCCTAATTAGTGTTATCAATCATCCGTGCTTTTGCCTATTTAAAATGTCAACACACTTTCAGAGGTGAATTCATTAGTACTGTGTATATTTTAACATTTATGGTATACTATATAGTTCAGGATTATCATTCTGCTGAAAATGCAAACAATGTGAATCTAGAAAAAAGACTTTAGTTTGCTTGAGAAAATGACATTGTGCAATGTTGTACTGAATAATTGCATTTATTGAAACATTTAGAAATAGAATCCACTTTGGTGTGGTGATAAACCGCTGCTGCTGGCGGTATTCATTTGCTCTTCTTGACATCAATGTTTTTTTTAGCTATCTTTTGGGGATTCATCACGTCAAAATCATTAGACGTGGAGCACATCTCTTAACCTGAAAAATGGCCTCATCATCTCCCATGTTAGCATTTCGTCAAGATATTTGGGGAGTTGCACGCATTCAAACGCGTCAAAAAGGAAAGTGATTGCTAATTAAGTCCATTATCAGTCCTACAATTCAATTTTATGTGGCATTTGTCTTCGCCTTTGTGCTTCTCAGTCACATTTTTCATCTTTTTTCTTGAGTGAAAATTCGGGGAGTTCTTAAAAAAAAAAACTAGAATGGAACAAAGATTGTCATTATTTCACTTTCCGCTACCATTTTTTTGTCTGTGATGTTTTTTCAGAGTGGCTCAATGAAAAAAACACTAGTCTACATTGTTTGCTAATATTCTTCATCCCAAAGTCAAACATGTCATCTTTGTGTATGAAATAATAGTAAGTTACTATAATTGAATAACCGTTTCAGTGCCATTGTTGTTGCTCTTTTAGTTTAAATCAGTTTTCCGCTCATAGACATTCATTCATTTGCTGCCATGCCAACCCTCCCACTTCAAATGGATGGACATCTATGCTTGTGGCTAACCATAAGTAAACAAGCGACTGCAAATCTTTGTTTCCTCCATTGATTATTAAAATTAATGCATATATATATTTCAGCAACACACTTATTTATTTATTCATCAACTAATTTACTACCTATTTATTTATGTCTAAAATGTCTTTTCCTGTGTCTGTATTCTCACCCTCTTGCTACTGTGACAGTGAAATTTAATCTAATCTAATCTAATTCTCATCTGCAGGCTCCTTTTCCTGGAAAAGTGTGGTTCCCAGCGATCCGACCTCTACCAACGAGGAATCCTCCACTCGTACCACATCTTCAACCGCATCTAATCATCCCTCGCCTACCAGCGTCCGCCAGGAGACGCGTCCCGAAACACGTCCGTCCACCCCGACTCCCGAACCGTCTTCATCCAGCGTGGAACCGTGGGTTCGCGTAGATGCCGAAACCACCACACCGCTGGACAAGAAGCCGGTCACGGTGACGTCGAGAGCCGCTTCCAGGGGAGGAAGAGGCAGGGGGAAGAAGAACCGAGGCGAGGACAGAAGCCGAGGAGGAGAAGACAAAGGAAAAGACGAGGAAGGGAGCGGCGAGATTGCCGGCGCCGAGGCCAAGGGGGAGATTCACGTCTCGCGACGTCCGGCCGGAACCAGCAAACCCAGAGAACGCTCCAGGTCTAGGGATCGCGCTCATAGGAAAGGACAAAGCACCACCGCCACCAAGACCAGCCCCGAGCCCACCGCCGTGCCCACGTCCCCGACGGTCGACACGTCCACGTCCAGACTGTCGTCCGGCGTTTCGACGGAAGCCCAATCGCCGTCAATCCGTGCAGAACGGGAGCCCGCCTCTTCGTCGTGGAGTTTAAGCTCCTCCTTTTCAACCCGGACCCCGTCTCCATCGGTTCCGTCCGCGTCCGCCCCGTCCCCGACTCAAACCGTCGGATCGGCAGAACCCGATGGATTCCCCCCGGCGGACAACCGGACCGGCTCGGCCGAGCCGATAGCCTCGCTGGACTGGGTTCCGGTGGAGAGCGTGGCGGTTCTCAACGTCACTCTGGGTTCTCCTATAGAAGAAGAAGAGCCCGCCTGGTCCCAGACCGTGGGCTCGGGGTCCCCGTTGCCGGGCAACGTGGAGGAGGAGATCGGCAGGATCAATGTCAGCGCCATCACTTTGGCCCCAGCTGGTGAGCGATGACTTCCTTTTTTTATCGTACACAGTAGATACATGTGGAATACGCTTATGTATTTATACATAAATAGGCAAATGACACGTTTTTCAGACTATGATCATGGAGACAATCATGTTTGTACACAAAACACAACCATTTTTTGACAGCAGCACATACGCATTGATAGACTTGAGCATTGCTGCATTTGATAATGAGGATTAATGACATCATTTGATAGGAGGGGCATTTTAGGGGTACTTGCCTTTGATGGCAAAAACAGTACCAGCATTACATAGTCTCAAATTTTCTGCAAAGTGGACAGGGTTCCCAATCAGTATGCACTAAATTCAAGATTTTGTAGATCGCTGACAGCTTGACTGTCTGGGTACATTGCTTGCTGACGCGCTATATTTACATAGTGAAAAGGGTGGAAGTGTGAAAGGGGAATGCGCGTGCAAATATCATGCTTAAAGCATGTCAATATTAGCCATCGACTATGGCTTTTTCGTCTGCTACCAGTGACCGAGACGATCCGGAATAGAAGCGAAATGGGTCAAATGAGATCGGTTTAAGAAAAAAATCCCGTACAAAAGTTGTGATACGACATACGCAATTTGAAATGATCAAAAAACGTGTAAAATACGGGAATACATATGAGTTGACAGGTATGAAACACAGAATAAGAGTCTCATCGAAAAGGGAAGACCACCTTTTGGCCATTGTAAAGTCTCCGGCGGCTTTTCCACTGCTTTTGGCTGGATAATGAGCATGGTTAAGAGGAAGCATCCCATCAGCCGCCAGCCGAAATCCTCACGGGACTCGGCCGCGGCCGTTACTTTGCTCTTCTGCAAATCCGCAGCGGGCCGGTCAAAGCCGCCGATTGGCGGCGAGGGTCGAAAACCGGCTGTAAATCGTATTGACGATGGCGGGGCTTGAGGGGGGGACGGGGGGTCTGCTTGAAGGTCGATTGATTGAACGGGAGCCCCCGCGGCCAAACGCTGATGTCTCAACCGTGCAAACTAACGATTGGGAAGGATGAGCGGGGAGGGGAGGGGATTGAATTTCCACTTCTAACTCTTCTTGTTGGGGTGCAAAACAACAGTTCTGTCAGTCTGTCAAATAATGTTTTTAATATAATTTATGAATTAGTGAATTGGTGTGTTTTAAGAGAGAATAAAAATAAGAGAAACACGAAACGAGGCAAAAACCACAGTATATGCAAAATATGATAGTAGCAAAGAGCCGCATTCGGCTCGAGAGCCACGTGTTTGCCACCCCTGAACTAGTAGAGTGAAAAAAATAGGTACACTATTTGATTTACTTTTACGATAACTACTACTAGTTATTGTTGAGGCAATATTTTGCGGATATTGATGACTGGCCACTAGTAATTAGCACTAGAAGTGAAAATAGGTTGTCAACTAGTTTTTGCTAATGTATCCTTATGCGGAAACAACTTTTTGAATGATTTTTTTTTTTTTTTTTTAATGCCAGGAAGAATTGTTCAGGGAGCGCATTAGTCCGTCCTGTTTGAATGTATTAGTCACGTTGTTTGCGTCAGGCGGGAGAAGAGTTGACTCTGTCAGCTCCTTCTGCAAACACCATTGATTTTTCTCCGCCACTCACTTTAATGAAGAGCCAATCGCGCAAGGTTTATCTTTCCGAGGCGCACGCTCGTAACTCGGCCTGTCATATTGCGTGATATTTTTTCAGGTGCGACTTGGCCTTGACTGACGCGGAGGGCTGTCAATCTTGATAAGATAAACTTTACTACTCTACTTGATTTGGCAACTGGGGATGTTCATTTTTGTTGGAGTGCTTTTTTACATAAAATATTGGTCACTCTTTTACAGTATTACCTTGACTTAGTGACAATATTTAAAAAAGAAAAAAAGCAGCCCCACATCTTTTGACTTTTATTTTGTTGGTCTATTCCTGTCACAAAAGACAAAAATTATTAATTAATATTATTTTATATGTATTTGTTTCATGTTCATTGATATTCCAGAGCTAATGCAAACACACTGGCCTTGGCAATTAAGCAGTTTAGCGGTGCATTCCCTCAGCCCGTAGGATGTTTTTCAACAGTATTTTTACACGTCGTTATCAGATTTTTTTGCACGAATGAAGCCCTTGTCCTTGATGGGGTCACTTTGCTTCGGATAAACATATTTTCTGCTGAGCTAAGCGGCGACCAAAGTTGGTGCAAGGTCGCTCTCGTGGTCTTGTTAGCGACCGTGTTAGTAATGCTCTGCTGGAAAACTAGCAGTACTAATACATAGAACTTTATTTCATCCCGTATTCGGGAAATTTCCTTGTTTCCAGTAGCAAGACAGAAGTAAGCACAGACACAGAAGACATTGTAGACCTAGGTAAAAAAAAAACTGGAGCCACACACAGGAAGTCCACAAGGTGGGGACCTTCTGCAGACTGAGATGTAGCATCTCATAGTATTATTGGATTGTTGTAGTATTGCCTTTAAAAAATAAATAAAAATTCTAGTTTATAAAAATGCCAAGATTGCCTTACTGGCAATCTTGGCATTTCTAAAGCATTTTTCTCCCTCTAGATGTCCAATCCATTTGAAGTGGGAGGGTGGCAGCAAATGAAGCACCCTCCCACTTCAAACGGATTGGACATCGACTAGTCATATACTAAGTGCATGGTGTTGGCATTTGTCGTTATTATAGCAGGGGATTCACTATATTTTCTACGCTAAGTTTTCCGAGGATTTCTCCATCTTTGTCTAAGATACCGGATTTGGGAATACATAATCATCGGCCAGCGATTGATTTTCACCCCACTCCACGTTAGTCTTCACACACACAGACGGTAGGAGATGGCGGAACAAAGGATCCTACGGCGATGCTTTGCGAACGGAACGAACGGCTGCTGCTTTTCAAAGCCCCAAAGTCGCCGTAATGAGCGGTCGAGGGGAGAAACGCGTGCTGCTGCGTCCATTCATATGGAAATGCACAATTGTGGAAGCCGACCACACGCATTTGGCGGCCTGAAAGGCAGGTCCGAGGCGTCCGGCGGGGGGTCCGCTCATTTCTGCGCCAGGACGTCTGAAGTTCTCACGCCGCCCGCCGCCACCGCCGTCGGGCCGGGCGGTAACCATGACGACGGCGGATGGCGAGCTTCGGGCGCGTTGACTTCTGATCCTTGTGAAAAGAGGGACGGACGGACGGGTGGGGGGGTGGAGGATGGGGGGGTCGGGTGCCGGCTGCGTTAATTAACCTTGTAGGATAGCGGCTGGTTTATTTAAAAATCATTTTTCAAGTATTTTGGATATCATACAGTGGGAACGGTCAAGTAGTACAACAAGGTCAAATTGTAATATTAGATCTTCTCAAATGGTATTTCACCATAAATGACTATTTAACAAATAGCAATGGAGCCTTCAAAGATTAATTTAAGCTAAGAGAACCAAAAATAATAGAATTACACAAACCCTCTTAGCTTAAATATTGAAAATAAATGTAAATTAAGGCTACAACAAGGCCAATGAGGTTAAATATAAAGGATGATTTTGAATGAGATTCTTCTACCATCATTATATTACTTTTATTACTATTATTATTTTGTTGTTTGCCCTTGCAATTAAACAAGATCACACCAAATACCACCAGGATGATAGCCCCCCCTCCCGAAGGAGTCATTTTTGGCAATGTTTAGAATAGTGCCAGAAGAAAACAATACTATTCATTAAAAAAAGTTTTGTTTGATGACGGTAATAAGAGAATATGGCTGTATTATTATCAAAATCTAATGAGACTATTCTAAAAGCACTGCGGGGAGGCAAATCCAATGTCTCCCCATCTGAAAAGGTGAAGGATATTTTTTAAAGCTTTTCTTCATCTAAATATAACAAGGTTTCTCCTAATGATGTTGTCTTGGCGTGGACAAGCAGGGAGTCAATTTGAGCATTCCAATGAAATATTCAAATGTCTAAAGCATGTTGAATGGTCTGTTTCAGTGGAGCCCTGCGTGACAAACCCATGTCTGCACGGAGGCAAGTGTCTTCCTCAGGGAACGGGCTACAGCTGCTATTGCCCACAAGGCTACGCGGGGGAGAACTGCGAGATTGGTGAGTGACGCCCGCAACACGCAAAACACAAAAGACGTTGGCTGACACGGCCTTTCCGTCTCGGGGTGGGTGGGCGACGCCTCGAATCTTGGACGACGTGAGGCTGCCTCAAGGTCAAAATGCCTCCATCACTTATCAACAAACACATTTGAGATGATTGGAGGAGAAAAGCGTAAAAATGGGGACCCTTAACCTTGTTTTAACACTTTATAGGCCAAGTGACTATTTTTAAATGAGCCTTGTAAAGACGTGGCCACAATATATATTAACATTTAGTACTGAAGTGAATATAAGGAGATTTAAAGCTTCACCACAAAGTGCACAAAAAAATAATAATGAATAATAAATAAATAGTCACAAAATAAGGAGTCCCATAATAACTCGTCAACAACATAAGTAAGTAGGGAAGTGCAGAAATGAACAGGTAAATAATCTATAAATAAGTAGGGAAGTGAGCAAATTAAAATAAACAAATGAACAGATAAATAACCGATAAATAATAATAATAAATACATAAGCCATAGATAAGTAATAAATAAGAAGTCAACATATTAAATAAGTAGTAGTCAACATGAATGAATGAAGTATAGGTACACAAAGGGACTAAAGTGGTTAGCAGCCTATATTTAACAAGTGTGTCTGCGATTGGCTGGCAACCGATTCAGGGTGTCCGTCGCCTTCTGCCCATAGTTAGATGGCTCCAGCACCCCCTGTGACCGTAGTGAAGAAAAAGTGGTACAGAAAATGAATGAAGGAATGAATGAATACACAAGTGTGGCCTACATGACAAAAGTGGCGCCATCTGGTGGCATCCTGGTCTCAGAAAACTTCAAGTTGAAGTGACTTGAGGGGCTTCATTGACCATAAAATGGTTCTTTGCTGCCACCTTCCATTGTAAACGCCACACTCTATAATCTTGGAAATAATTGTCAGTCCGCGCCGCGACAAAAAAAACCGCACAAAAACAATCATCCTTTTTAAAAATAGACTGTTGGCTGCACGCATTGTGACGGCGGTGTACAAAGCTAATGATGCTGTCGCCACGCTTGTGGGCCGTGTTCAAGTTGCATATTAGGCAGCGGCGCACTGCCTCGAAATAATCCTTTAAACGGTGAGATGGTTTAATTGCTTCTTTTAAGGAACACTTGACCGGTGGCTGAAGCAGTCCTTCCTTCCTCAAAGAAGTCAACGCAGAAAAAAAGAAAATGTTGAATCATTTTTAGTCATTATTGTCTCTATAAATTGCTATATTTCTTATTTCCATAGACTTTGATCTTCTCATTTTGAACTATTCTTGCAGGCCTATTTTTTTCTTCTTCTCACTTTGAGCTTTTGTCGACGCAATGTTGAGGAAGGAACTGAAAAAAAGGCGAATGTGAAAATATTCCATATTTTTCAGACTATAAATCGCAGTAGCCAAAGAATGCACGATGAAAGGGAAGAAAATATAAGTTGCATTTTTGGAGGGAGTTTTTCTCATTTATCAGAAACCAAAAACAACATTAACTATTAAAGTATTTTTGTAAAATAGGCGCCTGGTAATGTAACATATTAAGAGTTTTTTGGGGCAATCATATAGCATCCAAAACAAAATATATACTGAAGCGTCGTCTCCTTCTGTGACGCAAACGGCATCAAAGCGCCTCATGTCTTGTTTAGTTATGATATGATGCTCTCCAACATCAAAAGTAGCCTCTTCTTTTAAGCGACATATTTTTTGTTAGCAGCTGAGTGTCACACAAATGGACACTTTCTTCTTCTATTCACTTTTAGCAAATCCCTTTCATGCGAGCCATAATTGAGATTTTTTTTTTCTTCTTCTTTTCTTCCCTCGCAGACGTCGACGACTGCCAGTCGGAGCCGTGCGAAAATGGAGGCACTTGCGTCGACAAGATTGATTCTTTCCTTTGTCTCTGCCTGCCCAGTTACGGAGGAGACGCGTGTGAGAAAGGTGAGAAATAATACACTTGGCAGGTGGGAAAAGACAAAAAAAATTGAAGATTTTATTTGCAAATTGACCAGAAACCAAGCACAAATATTATACATTTATATCTAATAGTAAAATAGAGAAAGACAGACAACATGGGTACCTGGTCATGTAACAAATTCAGTTTTTTAGATAACTATAGCCTAAAAAAAGTGTAAAAAAATAGAAATACATCTACCGTCTTGGTCCGAATATAAGACGATGTTTTTTGCATTAAAATTAAACTGAAAAAGTATCAAAACAGGTACAAAAAGTGACTACGAAATTAATCTAGATGAAGTCCTCTTAGGTCCAGAACTCGATTTGATGCCGTTGTTGCAATTTCGTTGTTTTATCACAGTAGATTGTGATTGCACTTTATTTTACATATTTAAATGTTCATAAATTAAGATGCAAAAGACAGTTTTTGCATGATTTGAATGAGGCAAAATAACATGCTTTTTCTCTCCAATATATTGTTATAATCATTTGTCTCAGATGTAATGTGATTATTTTGTGTATAAAAATTGAATTTGGTCTTTTTTTTCCCCCATACTTGAATCTTGAAAAAGAGGGGGGGTCATCTTATATACCAATATGCTAAAAGTCGCACTTGAGTGTACATCATAGCCCCAGCTAAATGACAGAAAATGCAACCTATAGTCCAGAAAATACAGTACGTGGCTTTGTATTGGTCCTATCGTGAGAATGAAGTAGTCGGTGGATTCTCCGTGTTATTGATTAGATTGGATAACTTTATTCATCCCGTATTCGGGAAATTTCATTGTGACAGTAGCAAGAAAACAAAGATACAGCCAGAGAAGCTACGTGCTATGAAGTAAAAAAATAACTTTTCTAGTACCCCAAATTGGCAAATGACTCTCCTCCCATCTTTTACCGTCGACTTTGTTGCTTCTCTTTGACGTAATACGGCAATATGATGGCATCCCCTCCGCTTTTTCCCTTTAGACATCGAGGGCTGCGAACACGGCTGGAGGAAGTTCCACGGACACTGCTACAGGTTACACATTCTGCTTTTTCTTTGGCGTTTTTGCTTTTTTGTTGAGCTCCTGTTGAGTGGCAGGTTTTTTTTTTAGTTTTTTTTTTGTAAATGGCCAAATTGTGTGGGCCTGTCATTTAATGTTGACTTTTGATCTGGCAGGTACTTTACTCACAGACACACGTGGGAAGACGCAGAGAAAGACTGCAGAGAGCACAGCGCCCACCTGAGCAGTGTCACGTCGACCAATGAGCAGGAGTTCATCAATGGTAAGTTGAAGGTGAAAATGACCACGTAGAAACAAAGGCTGTTCAATCACATTTTTTGTTATGCCACACCAAATAATGTTGCAGAAATCATGTTTAGATATTTTGTTTGGCATAAAATCAACTTGTATATGTCAATAATAAAGCACATCTATAGTTATAATAAAGTACTGTAAAGTAGTTTTGACCTTATTCAATGCCATTGACAGTTATGTAATAGAATCCATTTGATGGAATTGAGTCATCTTCTTTCACTGCTATTGACGGCGATAGATGTCCAATCCAATTGGAATGAAGCCCGGCGGTGATCCAACGATGAATCCAGTATTTAATGAGTAAATATTGCTTGTTGTTTACAGGTCTTGGTCATGACAACGCCTGGGTTGGTCTGAATGACCGCACCGTGGAGGATGACTTTCAGTGGACTGATAACAACGAATTGGTCAGTTGGCATTCTTAAAATCATCTTGGTTTATAACATGGGTGTGTCCAACTCGGTTTGGTTACAGAGCCACATTTATGCTTGCTAGGTCTTGCCGTTTAAGTGAATTGAAGATCTGTCCTTGTTCATATCGGGCAATGATGAGTTAGCATTGCATCACTTCCTTGTCATTTTTGACTAAAAGGTCACGTCATGTAAATTTTTAATCATGTCCTGTTGATTTGGGGGGGGGAGTTCTGGGTTACTTTCTGTTAATTTTGGGGCATTTTAAAGTTCCTTAGTAACTCAGTGGCTGCCATTGAGGGCGCCTTTTTGACTGTAGGGGGGCAAAGAACGACTGTGACTGCGGATTAAAAAAAAATACAGTAAGAATGAGCAAAAAAGTGGCGAACCTGATGGCCGGATCGGACCAGGTTGTGGGCCTCATCCGGCCTGCGGGCCGCAGGTTTGACACGTGTGGTTTAAAATTGTTACATTTACATGAAAATATAATGTATGTGCTTTTTGTCATCCCTCACATTAAATGGAACCCACCTTCAAGTGCCACTGATAAAGTGAATTTACTTATTTATTTATTTATTTTGTAGGTATACGAGAACTGGCGGGAGAGCCAGCCCGATAATTTCTTTGCAGGAGGCGAGGACTGCGTTGTAACCATCGCTCATGAGGATGGCAAATGGAACGACGTGCCCTGCAACTATAATCTGCCCTACATCTGCAAGAAAGGAACAGGTAGTGTTTACTTGCACCCATAACGCAGACATAAAGGCAACTCAATGAAATTGGAACTTGTTGTCATTTTAAAAACATTCAAAAAATGTCACCTTTTGTTAAACATGTAAAGGCAATGTATTTATTCACATTTTATCATGCCTCAGTGCCATTTAGGGAAAAAAAAGTGTATATATACAATGTAAGAAATAGTCTGTTTACACCATTTGTCCAAAATATATGGAGAATTTATCAACATGGAAAATGATAGTGAATGATCCATACAAAAATGTTGCACGCTAATTGAAAATTAATTTAGCGGCGACCGCCACAAAAGAAAAAAACAAGTATGGCGACACATTATGAAAAGTTCGATTAATTAAATGCTTTGATTCAACAATGGGCAAATAATGAGTACCTGAAGCAGCAGAGGTCAAATGTTTATTCAAATCTGCCAATGTCAAACAACTATAAATTAGGAAACAGTCAAAAATTGGGCTTGACAGTCTTGATTTGAAAAGGAGAGGACCACAACCGTTCAGTTACCTTTATGGCTTCTCTAGTCCAAATGTAGTGATTTTATCATGAATATTTTTTGTTTTTAATTAGATTTTCATTCTCAATCCCTCACCCGGTATTCCCTCAGTTAGATGCATTTGATTGAACAAAAGCAAATAGTTTAACCAGGTTGTCTGTTTTCGTGATGAAACGAACCGGCTGGCCAATCTTCCAAAGCGCTCTCACGCTTTGGACTTGCACTCGAAATTTGGCCCGATTTGACTTTGTGAAAGGTCACGTGCGGCGAGCAAATGCAGCACAAATTCATGCCAATAACAAACTCAAATTGGAGGCCAATGAAGCATTACTGTCAGCAAACCATATTGAGGTCACATTGTTCTATTTCACAAATGTCACACAAAAAGTCCTTATCTTCCATTTGTCATCAAAACAACCAACAACCATCAACAGTCTTTGTAATATCCATGGCGTTGCCTGTGATGTGTTAGCATAAAGGTGCATTAAATTCACTAGATTGGACTTCACTGTGCCACAATAGAAAAGCGCAAAAAAAAAAATTAAAGCTAGTTTTGGTGTGGTTTTATCGGAAAATCGTTACGTGTCATGTAGATTGCTAAAAGACGAATACTGCTGATATAAGCCCCTATTTTTTTATGAGTGAATTGAGCACGTAAAAGGAAATGGAGACCCCGATGAGTAGCCTATTCTGTTGTTTTGATCCAAACATTGCTGAAGACAAGCAACCAAATGATGACGGTTAATTGAGGCCATGATGAAAATAAATCGGAGTTTCCTCCTCGTTTGTGTTTCCAGTGCTGTGCGGGACGCCGCCCGCTGTGGAAAATGCCAAGCTGGTAGGTCGGCGGAGGTCGCACTATGACATCCACGCCGTGGTGCGCTACCAGTGCTCGGAGGGCTTCTACCAACGCCATATTCCCACGGCGCGCTGCCGGGCGGACGGGAGCTGGGAGCGGCCCAGGATCATATGCGCCAAGTGTAAGTACATTGGCTCGGAAACATCGGCGATATTTCCATTGTCTGCAAAATAAAGCAGAAATAATGAGGACCCAAAAGTAAAGAGTGACACCAAATTGATTGAAGGTTGTTCACTTGGATCCGACCATCCAACAATAAAAGTGGGATAAGCCATTTTGCAAATAATGTCATCCTCCACTTGGCACCAAAAACCGGAATGTGGCTTTCCACACTTGCTCTTCTAACACTCTTCCAAGGACTACGCGCGAAGGCTCCACTGTCTCTGCTGTCTCAAAATGATTGACCAACCAAATGGGGTCCAACATTTTGGAAAACCCATATTTGTGGGCCAAACTCATGTGCACTGATGGTGGTGCCCAACCCACCTCCCTACTATGCACTGGCTGACTTATTATGTTCCCACTATTTTTAAGTGTTAATTTGAAAGATGTGGGATTCGATCACGCTACCTTTCGCATGGTGAGGAAACGCTCTACTAGTTGAGCTAAGTGCCCAACCCACCTCCTTACTGTGCACTGGCCGACTCTTATTATGTTCCCACTATTTTTAAGTGTTAATTTAACACTAAGTTAACACTAAAAAATAGTGAGAACATAATAACAGTCGGTCAGCGGAAAGCAAAGAGGTGGGTTGGGCTCTTAGCTCAACTAGTAGAGTGCTTGCTCACCATGCGAAAGGTAGCGTGATCGAATCCTGCATCTTTCAAATTAACACTTAAAAATAGTGGGGACATAATAACAGTTGGACAGAGGAAAGCAAGGAGGTGGGTTGGGAACTTAGCTCAACTACTAGAACGTTTGCTCACCATGCGAAAGGTAGCATGATCGAATCCCGCATTTTTCAAATTAACACTTAAAGATAGTGAAAACATAATATGTCGGCCAGTGCATAGTAAGGAGGTAGGTTGGGCACTTAGCTCAACTAGTAGAGCGTTCACTCACCATACGAAGGGTAGCCTGATCAAATCCCACATCTTTCAAATTAACACTTAAACAACTCAAACAGGAGAGCACTCACTTACCAGTAAACTAGATTAGGACATATCTGATTTACTACCTGTTTAGTGCTGATTTTTCATCGAGTTTGGCCTGCAAATATAGGGTGTTCCAAAATGTTTGAGTCCATTTGGTAGGCTAATCATTTTGAGACAGCAGAGCAGGTTGGTGAAATTTCCTGCATAGTCCTCAGAAGAGCAAGTAAGGAAACCCACATTGCAGCAAAATTTGTGAATGAATGGTGCAGTGTCTTTGGCAACTGAGTCCAAACATACTCTAACACCCAAAAGGCATTTCTTAACCTGAAAAGACAGAAATGCCAAACATTACACACAAAAACTTGAAAAATTTCTACAAAAGCTGTGAACATTTGAGATCACTCCAGTGAAATTTGTCAAAAGAAGTGGCCTATGAAATGGGGTCAAACATTTTGGAACACCTTGTATATTATACATTATAATAATATTTAAAAAACCCACTGTGTATTGTTAGTAACGAAAACCACAAAACCTTCCCCCTCAAGCATAGAAAGTTGCATCTGAGAAATTAATTGCGCCATTGCTCCAATTCCTTTTGCGCTTTCAGCCCGACGCGCCCACCGATACCGACGCCATCATCGCAAGGAGCGCCGCGAGCATCGCGGCCACCGCCGACACGGCAAAGGCCGAGAGGACGCGCACAGCTACGACTGAACCAAAGACGGCGGCCGCAAACTCAAGGTGCTACCGTGTCTCCAGTTCAAGCAAAAGCAAAAGACAACAATTCCCTCGCTCCGCCCCTATCCGCTTCACTCCCTCCGATACGGCTCGATGATCCATTAACCGCAGCGAGCGTCTTCTTTTTTTGTTCAAATCTCCAACCCACATCCCTCAACTACAGTCCAAACGCTAACGCTAGACTTCACCCTTCCCGTTCCTTTCCGCAACCGCGTCCTCATTTCCGCGATGAACTCGACTCGGTCAGACTGGCAGCCAATTGCGCGAGAGTGCATGTGAGAGAGGAACGTTCCATTTTTTTGTGGGCGTCACGTGAAAATGACTCATCTAGTATTTTGTTACAAGCACAGATGACATTGATGTAAGATAGCGAGGCTTTTTTGTACACACGGTTGTTTTATTTTATGGTCCATGAGCACACACGTTGTGGATTTATTCTACTGACACACTTTTTTTCTAATATCTATTCCGTTGTCATATTTTATTTATTACTTTTGCTAGTGAAGACGCACGCGCTTGTTATTTTGTACGTTGGTGTATAGTTGTCTTTTTCCTAACCCAGTATTTCATGCGCTCAGTTAGAAATAACATCAATTGATTTCTCTATTCTGACTATTGTGCATATTGTGGTGTTTACTGGCTGATGTTTAATCAATAGCTGGATCTGGTCCAATCAGATCATGCGCCTCGAGCGCTTGGACTCGGTGAGTGGCATTGACCACTTGAATGATATTGTGATAGGGATGATTTGACATGACACGCTGATTCCTAAATTGCTTCAAAGTCCCTTCCATCATTGCATGGCTACTTTTTACTTGATGGCTAGAAAGTGGAGATTTGTTGGGGGCTTTAGCATTTGAATTGTCATCAATCCTTTTTGGTGGTCTTATGATGTTTTTGTCCTGTTGTGTTTCATTCTTAATAAAGAAAAATATTACAGCATTTGTGAATTTTTGGGATCATTTATCTGCTTTGACCACAATCTATTCCAATAATAAGTGTTAATACATTTGTGGTTTTAGTGCAATAAAAGATGCAATTAATTTGGTCGTTTACATATTAATCGCACACATTTGGATTGTCTTTAAATGGTTTATACAGCTAATCAATGAGAGTATGCATTCTAGCAGAGTCTAATGAAAAGAAAAGAAAAACATACCTTGTTAGCAATGTTTTCAGTGCTATTGACTGACTAATGCACATTATTATGAAAACTATGTATTTTTTTTTGAAGTATTAATGCCCAACCTAAAAGTATTTGCAGCCCCAACCCCCTGACTAATGCACTCTATGTTGAAAACTATGTCTTTTTTGTGTCTATGTGTAATAGGCGTGGCCGAGGCGTGGCTAAGCTCAGAGTTCAAAAGACCGCCGCCATTTTTAAAATGGCGGATAAGCCGGAAGCTGGACGCGGCGATGGACTGCTGAACTGCTCAGAATTGACGATTTCCCGAAGAAAGACCCGACAAACTTCTTCCAGGACAATGCAGCGCGTTCGTTACTTTGTCTTTTGGGGATTTCGTAGCCCCTGTTCTCATTTTAAGAGTGCTTTTTGACAGGAGCGTTCTTCATTGGCGTGATGTAGCCCCGACGTGGATGCAAACACAAATGTTTGCTAGCAAGTTGGCTACATTGCGTCACCTATTGCTCTTAATGCATACCTGTCAACCTCTGCCGATAACTGCCATTATAAATGATTGATTCCCCTTACAAACCCCCCCAAAAACTTACAAACACCGTACGACTCGTACGGTGTTTGTAAGGGGAATCATAATCATTTATAAGGGCAGTTATCGGCAGAGGTTGACAGGTATGTTAATGTTTAAAAAGAAATCATTCCATTGTGTGTTTCAGCACCTCAACGAGGACAGACTGCTGGGAAACATCAAGAATGTGGCCATAACGGCCAAAAAGGAGCAGTTTGTCGGCAAAGTGAGTCTTTTTTTAAATAGCTTCTAATTCCTCTACCCGTGTAATGTTTAGATATCAGCGACCAGTGTTCACGGCTTTCCTAAATTAGTTTGTTTAGCATCATGATACACTCCAATTTTGAATGAAGACACTTTAACTGGGTTGGCGTTGATTTTTAATAGCAAGATCCTGTGTGGATAACACACACCCACACTAGTGCCATCAAGTGGAGGTGTAAGAAATAAATGGTACACTTCGAGAATATATACCTTTGCCCTTCACTTTCCTAAAGGAAGACTTCAGGGCCTTTTGATTTTTAAATGTGGTTTTGACAAAACCTAAGCGAGACATTCATTCAACCGTAGCGCAGGGGTCATTTTTGACTCGTTAAAACAACCATTTTTCCTCCGTCTAAGAGCTTTGTGAGACGTATTTTATTTTTTTGATTGAATGGGAGTCATTTGTGCATCAAAATGGTTAAATAAGCAATGACATAATCATGCTGTGGTGTTTTGCAGAGGTTTAAAGCCACGAAGATGGTGGAAGCTGTCCAGATCTACAAGACCAAAGAAGTCGTGTATGACATAGGACCCGTTTCAGGTTATTTGATCTATTATTTTCATGTGTACTAAAAATACTCTGTATTTTGCTTCTCTTCAGGGTCCACCCAAGTTTACCAAATCAACGCTAAAGAAAGGTGACTTTGGAGTTTGGCACAACCTTTGACACCAACATCTCGAGGGTCCCTATCCAGTATCTCCCACCACATGTGAAAGGATAGATGGATCCTTCTGATGTTGGTAAAACCTAACTTATGTTTTTTGGTCAAATCTTTTGACCCAACTGGTCACCAGTCTATTTTTTTTAATGTTGGACTTAGTCTATTGTGCCTTAACCCTCTTTTTTTTTTTCTTCTCCAGAATTCCATTGAGTGCCAAGAAGAGATTCTTCATCAATGGATGGAAACACCAGCTCATCTTTAAATGCTGGAAGACTTATGTGAATGCCTTAACCCCATTTTGTGGAAAAATAAAACCCTTGAAATATATGCATGTATTTTTCTTCATAGAACTAGCAAAGGAATGCAAGCAACATGTCATTTTATAGTTTTTATTCAAAAAAAAATTCATTTGCACACTTAGATCACATTGTTTGGTGTGGCTGGTCTTCTCCACCTGTAGATAAAACACTTAGCCACTTTTTTTAAAAAAAATCACTGACTTAAAAAGAGGAAAAAAAAAAGACCATTGAGGGTCTTGGGTCTTTTTTTCTCCAAGTGTTTTAACAAAGACAAATAACACTCAAATCTCTTTTATTAAAACTTCTGATTGAAAAAAAAAAAATGAGATCCTCCTCACCTTTGGGATTGGGACTTCACCTATAAAATAAGAGGGGTTAGTAAATTGCAACTTTAGTCAATAAAATAATGTGAGATTGGAATGTTTTGACTTGGATACTCTACAATATATTAACCTCAGAGACGATGAATCATCTTCAAGTGGGCAACCTGGGAAGATCACCTGGTCCTCCAGGGTCTAGACATCACCATGGACCTGGTGCGTGCAAAAAAAAAAAAAAAGAAAGAGCAAAAGTTATCATATACACAGACTGGAGATTCAACAGATAGGTTTAGGTGGGTTTTTTTGTAATTAGTATTACCTTGATACCTTGGCCCAGTCTCCTCTCCCCTCAAGGGTGTGCATGGTTCTGGACACACGGGAATAGCTGCATCTTGATTTAACCAAGCTATTTGGGAAGTGCAAACAATTATTACAGGAAAGAGAAATCTTAAAGTAAATGATCAAGATCAAGATAAAGAATGAAAATAAGTTAGAGTGCTCGGTGCTAATTTCCCCTTTCCAGACAAAGCGATTAAATATACAGACTGATGTTAAAAGCTAGGCGAAAGTCGGCTTAACAAATTGGAAAAGGGCGTTTGGCAATTGCAGTGAAAACTATCATTACATACAACACACCTTCACCTGGCAAACTGTCCGTTGATATCGCGGCTTTGTTTGATAAAATGAAGTCTTCCCCCACGACTCAATAATGGAGAAAATACGGACAAAATACTTTTGAAGTCAAATGTCGTGAGGCTAATGCTAAGCTAGCTAGTGACATGCCAAAGAGCCCATACTTCAAATGTCGACGGTGTTCGACCTGGCATTAAACTAACAGATTTATTGGCGTTTTTGGCTCAATTGATTCCTAAAAATATCTCCCGGTAGGGTGTTAAAAATGCACATAGGCCAGTAAATTGCTCTAGTCTAGGGCTTACCTCGTTTAGGTGCTAGTCGTTCGACCGACGGCATGGAAATGACTGCGCCGAAGGGGCGCGATGCTGCACATGCGCATAATTTACGCAACTGCGTCACCAGTGGGCGTAACCACGCCCATAGGAGGTGATTTGTCCTCCCGACTCAATGTCCATGTTTGGAAGATGACGTAGTATAGTCGCCATTTTTGTAGTCTTGATGCTATAAAACAGTGTGTTCGTTTTTTTATATAAAAGCCTTACTGTTCATGGTCATTTTTTTAAAAGCCTTACTATGCATGGTCATTTTTTTTTAAATTAAAAGCCTTACTATACATGGTCTTTTTTTTTTAAATAAAAAGCCTTACTATACATGGTCATTTTTTTAAATGCCTTACTTTGCATGGTCATTTTTTTAAAAATAAAAAGCCTTACTATACATCGTCTTTTTTAAAGAAAAAAAGCCTTACTATACATCGTCTTTTTTAAAGAAAAAAAGCCTTACTATACATGGTCATTTTTTTAAAGCCTTACTTTGAATGGTCATGTTTTTAAAATAAAAAGCCTTACTATACATGGTCATTTTTTAAAGAAAAAAGCCTTACTATACATGGTCATTTTTTAAGAAAAAAAGCCTTACTATACTATGTCGTTTTTTAGGGGAAAAAGCCTTACTATACTATGTCGTATTTTAAGAAAAAAAGCCTTAATATACTGTCGTTTTTTTAGGAGAAAAAAAACCTTACTATACTATGTTGTTTATAAGGGGAAAAAAGCCTTACTATACTATGTCGTATTTTAAGAAAAAAAGCCTTACTACCTTATGTCGTATTTTAAGAAAAAAGCCTTACTATATATACCATGTCGTTTTTTTTTTTAAGGAAAAAAAGCCTTACTATACTATATCGTTTTTAGGAGAAAAAAAAGCCTTACTATACTATATCGTTTTTAGGAGAAAAAAAAGCCTTACTATACTATGTTGTATTTTAAGAAAAAAAAGCCTTACTATACTATGTCGTCTTTTAGGAAAAAAAGCCTTACTATATATTACTATGTCGTTTTTTTTTAAAGGAAAAAAGCCTTACTATATATACTATGTCGTTTTTAAGGAAAAAAAGCCTTACTATACTATGTCATATTTTAAGAAAAAAAGCCTTACTATACTATGTCGTTTTTCAGGGAAAAAAGCCTTACTATACTATGTCGTTTTTCAGGGAAAAAAGCCTTACTATATATACTATGTCGTTTTTTTAGGAAAAATAGCCTTACTATACTGTCATATTTTAAGAATAAAAGCCTTACTATACTATGTCGTTTTTTTTAGGAAAAAAAGCCTTACTATACTATGTCGTTTTTTAGGGAAAAAAGTCTTACTACACCATGTTGTTGTTTTTAAATAAAAAAGCCTTATTATACTATGTCGTTTTTTAAGAAAAAAACCTTACTATTTATGGTCGTTTTTTAAGAAAAAAGCCTTACTATATATGGTCTTTTTTTTAAAGAAAAAAGCCTACTATTCATGATCGTTTTTTTAATAAAAAGCCTTACTATAGATGGTCATTTTTTAAAATAAAAAGCCTTACTATTCATGGTTATTATACATGGTATTTTTTTAATAAAAAGCTATGATACATGGTCATTTAAAAAAAAGGCTTAGTATAAATGGTCTTTTTTCTAATAAAAAGCCTTACTATATATGGTCTTTTTTTTTAAATAAAAAGCCTTACATGGTCATTTTTTAAAGGAAGAAAAAGCTTTACCTTCCATGGTTTTTTCATAGATTGTATATTACATGCATGTTTTGGTAGGATGGGAAAAAAAAGTGCTTTCTTCCATATATTGTGCTTTGGAACCAAAGCTTGCTTGCAAAGATGTTCCAAATGCAGAAGATGTGAGGGAAGCTGCATCTCATCACAACTAGTATTGCTCACTTTTGCCTCATTTTAGAGACAATTATCCATTGTTTTGCCAAACAAATAAAAAAGCACGCCAAACCAATAGTCTTTCGTTTCCTTTTCCGGTCGGTGCAATACTTCTGGTCTCCGTCGCAGGCATGTCCAGAAACTTTAAAAGGTTTTAAATGATCTCTAAAAAACAAACAACAATCTCGGTTATTAACTATCAATTTGCCAAAGTATAAGCAAAGTGTCAAAAGCTATTGTAAACAAACTTGCCTTCTATTGTGTTTCAATCTACGTGTTGGAAATGGGTTTGTTAGTTAAAAGCTTAGTTTATTCTATTATTTAATCAGAAAAAAAAAACAATAAAATAGCAGAAAAACTGTCGTGGATGCAAAGCAGCAGCTTATTCTGCTGCTTTCCGGATGCAGGGGTCACATGTCCACGTCCCTACCTAAAAGTACCACTAGGCGGCGGTCGTGCTTGCACTAATCGCAATTCCCTCTTTGTAATATTTCTGGTCGCAACTCTCTCATAGGCACCGTTCAAAGTGGTTGCAACCAGAGCCATTACAACGAGGGAGTTGCGAGCCGGTCTTTGAGCAGCGGAGCGATCGCTCAAATGTACTACAAGACTTTCTCGTTGGCAAGTGGTCGTGGGTTATCCTATTGTGAGGACATTTGTGTGAATCATGTTCAGAATATTTTGAAGGGAATACAACAGCAAACAGCCCATCGTTAGCGAACGTGAGGGTGGAGGCGTGGCAAACCGCCAACCCGGAAAACGAAGGTAACAAAAGATTACAACAAAATTAAAATTCAGTTTTGTGTAGTTACATTAAACGTATGTTTGTGTATATATTAATCCAAGTTAATTTAAATTTGTTTGTTCCATTTACGATTGTATTGTGAAAAAAACGAACTTTTTTCAAAGGGTTGGAACGAATTAATTTGTTTTCCATTCATTTCAATGGGAAACGTCCGCTCGAGTTACAAGAACCTCGTCATACGATCTCAGTCTCGGAACGGATTACGATCGTATGTTGAGGTACCACTGTATTATAATTTATGTTTAAGGCCTATATAAGTATATTGAAGGTTTATACAAGTGCATTTGTATGTTTAAGGCTTGTATAAGTAACACACACTGGTTTGTAGTGAAAGTTTTCTTCTTTTTTTAATCATAAATGTTGCGGTAGCACTGTATGGCATCATTCAATTGATTTGCAAACTTTGTGCAACGTTCAATATTTGCGTCGTGCTGCTCGATCTTTATGTTTATAAATGGTACTGACGGTTGAACGATTCAAGTTTTATTCACGTGCAACGCTCACCACTTCCTCACGCGCATCAAGCTTCGTTATTGCCACTCATTTCAAATGAAATGGCTTGCCTCTTCCTTGCACCTCCCTCACCACAAGCCTTTTGCTTTTTACCAACCATATTGAATAATGGATCCACGAGATATTTCATGATACAAATGAAAAAAGTTCTTTGCGCACTGGAGATACGTTCACGCACTTCCGCACTGCAACGAACTGGGCAGAGGAAGGAAGATGTTGGGTGAGCTGAGCTCTCACAGCGCCAGGCGTCGGTATTAGCGGCGGAAAGAAGCACTACTCGGAAAAAGGCGCATAATACAAAATCGAACATAAGAACATTTTTCGACATAAACGCAATATGCAGACATGTTTGTATGTACCGTTGTTCGTAACTCGAATGTTCGTAAGTAGGGGAGCGTCTGTAGTCAAGCTATTTTTCCATTAAGAAAAAAAAAAGACCATTTAATCCAGGAATTATTTTTTTTTTAAAATGAGGCCATGTATAATAAGGCTATTTTTTGTTTAAAAATAAGTTTTATCATAACTTTTCTTACAAAAACGTTTGGTAGGCTATTTTTTTAATTTTTTTTTTTAAAAAAAGACCATGTTTAGTAAGGCTTTTGTTCTTTAAAAAAAAAAAGCGAATAGTGTGCTCAAACTTTTTCCATATGTGACAAAATATTCTAATAACAACTGACATTCCTCAGCATGTAAAATAGCAAAACTAGTTTCCAGAACCATTTTGTTTTTATTTTTTAAGTTACAACACAACAAAAACCAACATTGGTAAAGTTGTTGAAACTCACTTGTCGGCCCATCTATCTGTGCTCGTTGTTTTTCCTCACTCAAGCCAAAACTTTCCAGCTGGGCCTAAAACGAGAAAATCAGATTTTGATTGTACTCCGTGAAACAAGGATTTATTTATAACTACAAAAGTGTTACACCAAAATATGTTTCAGTGGTCATAGACCACTGTCATGTCATGGACATCAAGCACCGTCAATGAGTAAACACTACACCTGCATTCCGGTTTAGAATTGTACAACGCCCAAAAAAATGGAATGGAAACCTACCTAATTGGCCACCACATCTGTTCTGCCATCAATTGACGGAATACGCATCTCACAGACAGTCTCTCAGCTGCGACATCCAAATTTCATCAGGTCAACCTGGAGAGAAAAAATAAAGTATCAAGTCTCTGCACTTAGATTGTGACTAACACAAAAAATACAATTAAAAATTAAACCAACTGCATGCAACACTATTCATGGGTCTGAAACTCACCGCTTAGTGAAATATAAAAATTCAAGACAATACATTTTAAGAATACTCGGTTGGGTTTGTTACATGGGGGGCAAATTAGAACTAATGCAGTGAACAGAAGTAGGTGGACGGGTCAGTACCATCCATGACTGAAGGAGGCCAGAGCTTGTTTTGGTGAACTGATGGAGTATTTACATTCCAGGAGCTTCACAAACAATTCCTCAGGTTTTTTTTCTTAAAAGCCACTCGGAGGTGGGGGGGCAAGAAAACCGAAACTTTAACGGCCATGGCATGTTTGTGGACAACTTGCGAGGCAGAGGACTAGAAAGAGCGACTGAACTTTGAGGGCATTCATGGAAACAAATGACAACTGAGTTGGAAGGATGTGAGCAAAGCAAAAGGAGATTTTTACCTCACGTGCATTGGCCTACTCTTCCACAAATGACCTAGGCAAGAGAGCAGCTTTCATCTGTGAGCAGCACTTGTTGGGTAGGCGCAACGCTTGGCTCTCCAAGGACTCGGAAGTAGTGCACCTCTTGAATGTAATGAAGCATTAACATGACCAAACACTAGCTAAACGTTCCCGGCGTTAAACCCCACTAGAGGTTCAAGTTTGCAGCAAAAGTCGCCCCAAAAAAAGGCTTTGAGTCGGCCAGAGCAGTACATTCTCATTGGAGGTTCAGATTGGGTAGTTAACAGGCAGGCATCTTTATTTCAATTTTGGACTCCAAAATCATTAAAGGAACGAGCACACAATTTTGAAGTCGTCTCCCCATGCTACATCTTTTGAGGCAAGAATGAAAAGTATATTTTCCACAATCTGTTTAATGGGCTCCATGAAGCCGAACTGACAAAAGAAAAAAAAAACCATACAAAGAACATAAAGTACAAATCTGTTCCCGATCGTGATTTTTTTGTGTTTTTTTTTTTACTTTTAAGGAAACGAAGTTACAGTTTGTTTCGATCACTTGACAAGATTAGTCCAATTTTACAGAACATGTTTTGTTTTCCTCCTTTAAAAAAACGAAAGCAGATGTTGAGCAAAGCACAGAGGATACCTGGGGACAGACTGTAGCATGCTGCAATTTGCAACTTCATGAACAGCCAGCCACTTCGGATTTGTTGTTCACCAGTCTGAAAGGAATTCACGCTTTTTGGGAAACTGAACACAGAGGCGGCGCAAACTAACCTACGTTTAGTACTCTAAAAAAAAAAAAAGGAGGGGATAGGAGGAAAAAAGTATTTGGCCTTAAAAAAATCCAACCCTCCCCTTAATTCTTTCTGGGCAAATGTGTCTCTCTCCTCAGTCAAAACCCTGTCAAGAGGTATGGCCAGTGGAACTTCAGATAGTATAATAGGGTCCTTCAATAACTGTATAAAAAAAATTGACCAGGATACAACGAACTCTTGGACATCGTGGACAAACTGAAATGGCTCGCTCGCAAAGAATAGCTATGGACTGGTGGAGTCAGACCCCAAAAAAATGGGGCTTCGCGGAATTGACCTAGTTGTTGTATTCAAGATGAATTTGAAGTGCCCCCTCAAGCAAGTAAAGAGCGTCAATTGAATTTTTTTTGCTTGCAACACTAAACTGATAAAAAAGGGAGTCAAAGTGAAAAGGGGAGCTGACCATATGACCAAAACTCAGGGCTACATTTTTATCAAGATGCTCGGGCTACTACAACAAAACTACAAAACTAAGGTCAGTCATTAACAACATGGACGGGGATTCTCTTGGAGCGCATCTTTGAAATACAGCCAGCCAAGTGATGATCTTGAATCGGGGAGGCGTTTAGTCGTTTGCAGCTGAGGATAAGAAGTGGGCACACAGGTAAAGACACTGAAAGTTCCTACTAAACATCCCACACTAAAACCCACCAACCACAGTCCAGAAGCCCTCCCACACTTTTTGACACAAGGAGCTCCCAGTTTTCCCCTCTCAAGAATGGGAGCGATGCAGCAGGCTTTCTTATGGTGCGGCAGCTGTGTTTCAATGGAGGGGTGGGGTGGGGGGGCTTCGATTCTTATTTCGAAAATTAAAAGTGAAATTTTGGCAGGTGGCCTACCTAAAAGGCATCACTTGGCTTGGAGAAAACGGTGTCAACACACAAAATAAATATGTTGGGGCTGTGTGTAAGTCCCAATTCAGTCAATTGAATGGGTATTTTTTTTTCTTTTGAGTTTTTACATGAAAATAAAATTGGGGGAAAACACTCAATTGGACAGGTGAAGTGTGCTTACAGCCCCAACATAAACCTACATGGAATAAAATTAACATCGCTGCCTACCATAGCTGTCGTATCCGTCACGATAGGAGCTGGAACGGTCACCACCGTAGCCGCCTTGTCCCCTGGAGAATATCAAAATCAGAGTGGCCCCTCAACAGACTAATCTCTAATCATCACAAATGGCAAAGGGGTCCAATACAGTTTGCTCCTTCTCAGTCAAAATGGATTGGACACACCGCCGTCATTGCACGCCACTGACCTATTGTCTCTGTAGCCGCCGCCGCCACCGCCGCCGGAATAGCCTCCACTCCTGTAGCCGCCGCCGCTACCGCCGCCAAAGCTTCTGTCTCCCCCGCCGAAGCCTCTGTCATTGTACCCCCTGTCTCCACCACCATAACCTCGGTCTCCATTGTAGCCGCCGCCACCTAAAAAAAAAAAAAAAAAAAAATGAAATACCTCTTGAGCAACTTACATAGATCATGAATAATGATGGGGAATATGAGGGGAACTATTTCGCACACCGTTTAGCAGGATAGCGATATTGAATTCTTTTTTTAATTTAATCTGTGTCCCATGCAAACAGAAGTGAGACAGTTGTGCATATTATTGGCACAAAGAAAGATATTATGTGTATCAGTATGTGCAGGTTATTTTAACGAAGGTCGTATAAAAAAAATGCCATCACGAGTAATCAAATAAATTGGACTTAATTTTAAATGTGGCTCCAAGGAAGGATGCATAAAGCTCCGGAGAATATAAACCCAACAAATTTCACCAAGAATTTGAGAACCCAATCCAAAAATGAACAATTTTATTTTTGGTGTTTGTAATAGTTGCTAATTTTAAGTAATCACCATTTGTGTTAATCTGCCTGATTACTCATTTTAATCCTCCAACACAAATTTCTAAATTATCATCAGGTGAATTAGCTGCATTGATGCAACTTGAGTGTAGCGTGACAACACTGAAAGCCAAAATTTTACTCAGGTGGCTCAAGCCTAAAACAAACGAATTAAGATCGATGAAAAGCGAGCCAATCAATATGGAGAATGTCGTTTTGGAAATGTACAACGTGTGCGTTACCTCTACCTCTGGAGCTCCCGAACCGGCCTCCGCCGCCGCCTCCACGTGGGCCGCCGGAGCTGAATCCTCCTCTGGAGCGGCCGCCCTTCCCCGCTTCGTCCACACGAATAGACCGGCCATCCAGAGTCTACGGACGGATATGCGTGCTCAATAGCAGCAATCATTCGGTCGCATAATAGTTGAAACATTGGAAAATGGCACAGGGTTTACCTTTCCGTTCATGGCCTCCAGCGCATCTTTAGCATCTTCCACATTTTCATATTTGACAAAGCCAAAACCACGGGACCTTCCTGTCTCTTTGTCTTTGATCACATCAACTGAAAAGGGGGGAGGGGAAACCCATGAAGTGACAACTTTTTTTCTTTCAGTTTTCCTTTTAAGTTTGACTCATTTACCTCAAGTCCCTGATAGAAAGATGTGAAATGGCTAAAAATGTGAAATGGCTAAAAATGTGAAATGGCTAAAAATGTGAAATGGCTAAAAATGTGAAATGGCTAAAAATGTGAAATGGCTAAAAATGTGAAATGGCTAAAAATGTGAAATGGCTAAAAATGTGAAATGGCTATAAAAACAAAGGGAGATTAGGAAGATCGTCTTCCTTCCATTTCATATTGGTTACATTTTTTTCTTCTACCATGCAACCATTTTGTTTGAGGAAAACTACACATGTTAGTAACAGTTTTGGGGGTGAAGTTGCAGCAAACCACTGCAATTTTTTTTAGGGAATATGCATTTTCTCAGCTTTTTAAATTGACAGAATGGAAATGTGTCCATTCTTCTTACCTCTCTTTCTACCTGTGTGCTATAGTTTACATAACTTGCTCCAATTAGTCATGCCTCTTTCTGACTGCGGGTGATAGTTAATGTAAATCATCCACCTCGCTCTATCTTCTGCAACGACTGCTTATTGTGTAGTTTAACAATTGGCAAGCTGCCATCTCGAAATACGTTCTATTGTGACCTTAAAACCCCCCAGAATACCTTCAAAACCATAACAAACAGACATGTAATGCAGTATACTAGTATTTAAAAAAATTATGTGAAGTAAATTTTGACTGAAAAAGGCGCCAATTTCAGGAATGCTGAAAACTGCTGGAATAAAGTAAATTATTCTCGAATAGAAAAGTTGACTTTAATTAAAAAAAATGGAGGGACAAAAGTGGTTGCAAGAGAATTCGAAAAAATAATGATTATAGCCTACAAACCTTTTTCGATGGTTCCGTATTTGCCAAAGGCCATCGCCAATGAGTCCTCGGTCGTGGTGAAGTTCAAGCCTCCAACGAACAATTTTCCCTCGTCCGACATCTTAAAGCAAAAGATGCAAGAATTCACAACACGTCCATGTTTTAACGCACTTTTCAAACGACGTCACGGCGTACTGCGGCACGCGGTGGGCAAAATGTAGGCAATTCTCCCATAAAACACGACAATAAAACACGATGGGTCTTATTCAAGCATTCGACTTATTTCAATATTAAACAGCAGAGCCATTTGATTCCCTCGTGTGCCGAAACAGTAACGGTAAGGTAGTTTAAACTTTAGGCCTCGAGGCCCCAAACGTGGTCAGAAGCGTTAGCCTGATGCTAAGCAAGGTAGCATTTTTCCCTGTGAGCGCCATTTTAAGAAGAGCTTCAATGGCCGCCCGCTTTGTTTCACCCAAACGACAAATTCGCATCAAATACAACACCATAGTCCATATTCAAGACTCTTACCACAAATGGTTCTCACCTGCATTTAAACGCCACCAAAACATCTAACAATGTTTTATTTAAAAAAATGTTTTATTCTCGGCATCCAACACAATGTGCGTTCAAACGAATATTTGCTAAAACCAACATAAGCCCCCTCATTATGTGCTTCATTAGCGTCGCATGAATTTAAAAAAAAGCAAGTATGCTCAAGAGAATGAAAATGAAAATCTCTACCTTTCCACGGGTGAAGAACTGGCGACTGTTTACGACGAGCTCCTGAGCGAATGAGAAAGACGGAAGCCCTCGCAAGCCGTTTTAATGTGACCGAGCTCGACACTACCAGTTACGACCACTGATCGGAGGATCACGTGACGTACCGTTAACTTCTACGGCACTTTACGACAGTTCTTACTCACTCACGTCCCTCCTCGATGTATGTATGCTTCAAATATAGTAGTAGGCTAAAGTAAACTATAAATAAACGAAGGGGGCGCTCTCCCGCGTTATCGTCATCGACCTACGCCCACTTTGGCTAAATCGACACAAGGCACGTCAAAAATTAGCTTTCAGCTCTAATCTTACATATTTTTCAGGTATATGTTCATTAATATGTATTGTCACATTCCATAGATTGAGATCACCTGAGTCTGTTGAATATTAGAAATTTAAATGACATTGGGACTAAATGACAAATATGAAATTGACGCTCATAGACTTCATTGGAATTCTGAAGCCATGTACTTATTTCCATGGTAAAGACCTTGGAATCCTACCCGGTAGGGTTTCGAACTAAGGCCAAGTGCTCCAAAGTTGGGTTTTCAACAAATTCTGGTTTCAAACCAAGGTTCTGAAGTAGTGGGGAACTTGGGTAAGAATCAACTTCTGCAGAAAGATGCCCTCTTCTCTCCTGACCTGGCGAGCGCTTACCGCTGCATCTTCTGAGACGCCACCACGAACCGGATTGATCGAGGACGTGCACAACCTGATCAAGAACACAACTTTTCGTGGTGGTGTCCATCCGACGCTACATGCAGCAGAAGAAAGCTTTTGACTGATTCATCCATTTATTCATCATGTACAAATTGTATTCTGGTGGTACAAAGCTGTTGTCGTAAGCCTCCAGTGCTCAACCTTCTGTCGGCTGTTGCAGTAAAAAAAAAAAAAAGATTTACAAAAAAAAAGCAAATACCGGCATGATGTGTAGTCAAGAGGTAATTTGGCAAATATAAATTATGTTTCAAAGGCAAGCGAATCTGTCATACAACGCAATGTAATGGGACAGAAAACGGCAAAGAATTGGCCTCTGTCAGCTTTCATTAAAAATTATAATAAAATTCATAAAAATATTTTATTTTAAACACACTTAAAACAAGTGGACAAGGGAAGAGGCTTTCTCCCGTTTCTTCATCGTTACATACACCGAAGGTTACAGACTCCCATTAAGCGTGGAGATTTCAGCTTCTTTTCATTTCTACTATAAACTGTATTTGAACACATATATTATGTATCATGTGATTTCCATTTTCATATCCGTGAATCTTAACCTCTTACCTACGACTGACACAAGTGGGTAAAACACGTGATTTTAAACGGGGAGAGAAAAAAAGTCGCCGAGTGAATATAATAACTCAGTCTTTGTGACTCAGTCTGCACCGATGATTTCATGTTTGATTTCAGTTCACCAAAATGCACAAGTGTTGGTGCGTAACGACGGCAGAGTGAAAGCGCGATGGACCGATGAAAGGATGCTTGATTTTAGTGTGAGATCGGAAAAGGTGGACCTTGGGTGTCCGGATGGGGGCTGAGCTAGAGGGAGGACATTTTTTTTTTATCATCTCAGAGGTATTGTTGTAGAAAGTGCAGCAGCATGATCTCATAGTGTTCTCCAGACTCGGGGCAGCGGATACTGTGTCGCTCGTTGGGGTAGACCTGAAACAAGTGATCAAAAAAAAAGAAAAAAAAGATGAGAGATCACACTATTAACATATTCATGCATCAAGTATGTTAAGAAGACAATTGAAAGCATGGAGTTAATGACAATGGGAAAAAAAATCGACTTTAGAGTGTTACTTATCATTCATACTGTTACATCCCTGGGAAGCTAGACATGATCATGAATTCTAGTTGTGATCAATGTTCGTCTTCTCTTCGCACAGCAAATCATATGGAGTGCACAAAATAAAATCCCAATTTTTTTTAGCTGTGAGGCCGACGCGCGAACCACTCATCCGCCGGGCCGCCCATTCATAGATATCAATCATTACATTTTATTATTATTAAATCATTTATGTGTAGTAGACATACACCTGCTTATGGCAGGTGTGATACTGGTGTGTGCCCATAGCGAGGAATGATGATGTTGCTCACACCAGTACTCAGTGTGCTCAAGGAGGTTGTCTTTCTGCCCAGACAAACAAAAAATTTGAGGGAACATTGGTTGTGATTCATTGTTTTGTTTGAAATAACTATGAAAGTGCCAAATTAATTTTTTACATGTAAAATGAGTGGTCTTTTTTATTTTTTCAACTGGTCACCATTTCATTGAACCGTTAAAACTCTTTAATATCAATAGCCGTTTTGAGCAGTGTACCTCGTAAGAGTTATTCATTCATTTTCTGAACCGCATTCCCTAACAAGGGTCGTGGGGGGGGGGGTCGCTGGAGCTTATCCCAGCTTACTACGAGCACCAGGCGGAGGACACCCTGAACCGGTGGCCAGCCAATCGCTGGCCTTGAAAGAGTTAACTAATCTTTTTGGGTCTGTCAAGTGACGGTGTGTGATAGTAACCTGAAGTTGATAGGGCTTCCCAGCACGGATTATCTGCGACACCAAAAAATTGGTGTGGAAAAAGTGCACATTTTCATCTAGAAATCCATGTAGAATCAACAAGCGGTTGGGCCTGCAATGACAGAAAAAAACAAAAAGACATCAACCTCAAGCTAGTATCTTAGTAAATTGAGAGTAAATGTTAGTTGCAAGCGACTCACTCGCTGGGCAGCTTGTCCACGTGCAGCGCGACCGAGCCTTCTTCGTAGCCCTGCTGGTTGTTCTCAGGCACATCCATGTAGCGTTCCGTGTAGCCCGTGTCGTATGCCATCCATACGGTCACGGGGGCCCCAGCAATTGCCAACTGGCAGAAGTAAAATGGCGTCAAGTGGTAAATAAAATAAGAGGAATAGGATCACCAAGCAGTCAAAAACGAAAACTCACCAATTTTTTTGGTTTTCATGATTTTTTTTTCATAATTTTGATACAAATTGAGCATTTAGTAGTTTAGTAAAGACCGGCGAAGTAAATGACGGAAAAGTTCTCCAAACTGTTTGTGGATTTTCTAATGTTCAAACATTGATGCCATGTGGTCAATTATTGAAAATGCAAAATTCAGTCGCCGTTTCAGGAAGAAAGTGACATTTTCGGGCCTCCTAACTAACCTTGAATATGTTGGGTCGCTGGATAAGGCCCATGAGCGAGAGGAAGCCACCGTAGGACCAACCATGGATGGCCACACGACTCAGGTCCACAAAGTTAAACTTCTCTGCTACATACTGGAGGCCCTCCACCTGGTCTTCTATCTCTACCTGACCCTGAGGAAACAAATGGAGTCCGGTCCTCAACCCAAAATTCAAAACAACATTGGATATTTGCTTTACCATTCTATTTTTAAGGGCGCCTTCGAATTCAAGGCCCCTCTGACAAGAACCCCTCCCATCAATGACAACCACGGCATAGCCCAGTGAGGCGAGCGTGTTCAGGCGGAGGTACTTCATCCCCTTGAAGGAGTTGTTGACCAACTGCACCTAAAAAATAAATAAAGAGTAAACAACATCTATTTGGGTCGACTAATCCCCAGTTGTGTTAGCGATTAGTTGACGGATCCGGTTGTTCATTGTTAGTTCCCTTGTTTTACAGCGCGAATGTGTGGTTCATTAAAAACCACTTTAGACTTAAAATCACAGCACAGTCCAAACAAGGAGCGTTTCGAGGCACAAACCTGCGGGCCGCCATAAACAAACAGAACAGTTGGATGCTTCCTGCCGGGTTGCAGGTTGTGAGGCTTGTAAACCATCCCATAAAGCTGGAAGCCAGACTTGCCGGGAAAGTCGAAAATTTCAGGCGGGTTGTAATCTCCTGGGCAACCTGGCGGACACGAGAGCAAATTGTCAACTGTTTGTTTGCTCCATCTTGGTTTAAGATGGAGTATAAAGAACTGATGATAAGATTGCGACATGACGGCGAGGGACGGCCGATTCAATTTCATCCAAACAAATTAGACGTCCATCGCCCTCGATGGCAATGAAACATTGGAAAAGAAAGGCTCGAATTTTACCTGGTGACTCCATCATGCTAGCCCAGACTTCAGGTGCTATGTGTAACGGGTCACCTTCTGAACTGGTCAGCTTGTAGACGTGAACACAGGGTGGTGTACTCACATTACTGTAGTGGCTGACAAAAAAGTCAAAGTTCTATGGAGTGAACGGGGGAAAAAACAAAAACAAAGAAATGATATACACGGAACCGATGAACAGAGCAAGCTTAAAATTGATAATAAAATAATCTTACTTGACTAACAGAGCAGCTATGAGAGAAACCAGCTTTGGTTAGTCTGACTACATTTCCTGGTGAGTCATAGCTAACCACATAAAGGTGATGTTCCAGCGGAGTGTCTCTGGTGCCTTGGAAATACACCAACTTGGTTATCTCATTCACCCAGATCTATAAGGGTTAAAGGTCAGGGGGAAAACAGCTCGTATTAAAATGGCAATGGGCAGACATGGCGTGTTTGTGGAAGAAAATGACTTCATCAAACATGTCAAATATGTGAAATTTTCCTTGTATGTATGCACAAGACCAAGATGAATTTTGTCCTACCTTTGAGCCATGCCTGGCAAGTACTTCCCATTCTCCGCTGGTCAATGCAACTTCCTCCTTAATTGCACATTTAAATTGTCCTTTTAGAAAAGGGGGAAAAAAAATAATGCTACTTGTCATTTCCAAATAAATACTCCATAACTGGCAATAGGTGAAAATGTAAAACGTTATATACTGTTTAAGACGGTTCCTTGTAACGTCAACTACAATTTCAGCTTACCGTCTATGTGTTGGTATTTCTCTGTCCACGTGTAGCAGCAGTTTGGTTGTAACAAGGACGTGATTTTATAAAGATGACTGAAACCTGTTTTCGACTCATTGATCCAAATAAAAGTAAACTCTTCATCTGACGTCTGAACAAATGGATAAAAGATATCATGGACCTGTAAAAATAAAGCCAAATGGTTCATGTACAGGCAACTTCAAATTTCATGACAAGAAAGTACAATGACTAGATCGTGGGTAGTGCTGGGCGATATTACCATAAATATTGTGAAAAAACCCAATAAACCTATAATATCTTGCACTTCCTTTTTTTTGTTCAAGGATTGACAAAATTCACATATATAGTATGTATGTAAAATACAATAAAAGTAAAAAAGGAAGGTCCTACATTAATCCAAACGTCGGTGGTTTCTTCATAGATAATATAGGGTTGTGTGTTCATGGGGACTGCCTCCAAACTGGCTTCTCTCTGAGCCTGATCATTGCTAACAGGGATGAAGAGAGCTGGCGGTAGCAGAACCAGCTGCAATTTCCTCTGACTGCGATCCAGCAGCACTGCCCAGCCACTGGTAGAAAGGAGACGACAGAATTTGAGGACGGGATGACAATGCTTCAGAGGTTATAGACGTTCAATAGACTTGAAATCCGCTTCAAATTAATTGGAACTCAATGCGCTAACCTAGAGTGAGCTATACTTGTGCAGCAAATACAACTTACTATTTGCCGTCGCTTGTCCATCCTACCCTCGCTATGTATTCCGTTCCTGGAAACAAGGAGGTGAAAGGGACCAGCAGCTCTTTATCTTGCATGCTCACAATCTGTTGATCAACACACAAATTTAGACACAAACACGAGTTTCAAAATGATAGCAATAAACAAAAAACAAAAAGAATAACAAGAAAAGTGTAACTCACTCTCCCTGTGTGGTCTGTCTTGATTTCTGCTAATTTAAGCGTGGCCTGTGGATTTTTGCTACCTAAAAAAAATCCAGAATGAACAGTCGAATTAAGAAGATTCAAATACATTTTAGTACGCCTGCTCCAAAAAAGGTGGAAGACGGCATTTACCTGTGCGGGGGTATCTGTACGCATCGGCCTTACGCTCTTCCAGCGCTGGAGATGGCACGTGAATAATTTCTACTTCCGTCTCGTCGACTTCCTCATACAGCAGATATACTGTTTTTCCGCCACTTGAGTCTAAAGGGTGAAAACGTCACGGAAAAGAAAAGGTTAGTTGGAGAAGATTTATAGTCATTTGTGGGCATGCGTTACTAAGTGTTGACCTTTCTCTACTGAGGGGTTCCACCAATAGCCGGTAAAACGATCAAACTCTTCTTGAATGACAAACGTGGCAACACCTGCAGACTTTGGGTCTTCCTTGACATTATCTACACCTGAAAAAGTAAGAAATTAAGTTAACAACAGAGAAATAGTACATCCCCTTCGTCAACAGTGCAAATTGGACAAAACACAGACTGTACTATTACAATTTAAACTTAACATGTAAAATGTGTGAATGTACTTCTATGGAATTCAGAGACAGGAAAATACTACAGAGCCTACAAGAACTAATGAGAACTGAACATTTTAGGGTCTGAACTTTGCCACTGGGATCTTAAAATAGAATTTAAAACCACCCAAAAAATCTGGATTACTTATGTAAACTTAATTTCATATTACAGTTATTATTATGTGGGGCATCTTATAAAATAGGGGTCAGTTTGATAATTTTTTAGGACATTATCAGTGTGAAATTTGAGCATCACAAGCTTACAAGCCACGGGAGAATATGGACAGTCATTGTTGTGTTGTCAAAAATTCCTCATGTAAAAATGTAAAAGTCCTAAAAGGATCTTATGATTGTAAGGCAGATGTGCTGCTAAAAAAATACTAGTGGTGGCTGTAAAAAGTCTACACACCTGTTTAAAATATATATATATATATTTCAACAAAAATGGGCACACCTAGATTAACCCACAAAATTTCCTGACATTTTTGCAAAAACCTCAAGGTTTTTCCATGAACCCTAACTATTCTTTCATGAATATCAAAGTAACAGCCAGGAAAAAAGTGTATGTAAAATATAAACTATCATTAATCTCCACACCTTTGTGACAGTAGGTGAGTCTCTTTTCTTCTCCGGTCTTAATGTTTGTTATCCACAGGTCATTATTGTTGATAAAGGCAATGAAATCAGGGTTTCCCGGACAGATCTTCGGGTCCATCCGGGTGCCTGAGCACTGGGTCTTGATCTCCACGGGCTTTACGGGAACGGACTGCTAAAACCAGAAGCAAAAACAGAAATCTGAATGAGCAGAAAAACAAAAACGGCAAACAGATGTAAAGCCCGAGGAGACGAGAAGAACCCAAGTGGGAGAACATCCCAACAGCTTCTCAAATTCATCGATTTATGCCAAAACACCTCGTGGGATCTAATGCGTAAGGTGTAAGACAACATCGTACTCACAATGAAGCCATTGTTGCCTCCGTCCCGACAGTAAAACAGACTGTTGCTGGCCTGGAAGAGGAACAGGCCTGTCTGCGTGTGGTAGTCATAAGATGTGATTCCAAATGCTCCAAGACGTTTGCGCTCCCTCAAGAGTTCTTCCTCTCGTGAGTAGGCCCCTTGGTGTGGCGTTGCCTGTTTCAGGTCACAAATAGACAAAGAAAAAGAAAAAAAGAAAGAAAAAAAAAACACGTAAGGGAATACATTCATTTTAACCGATTACTAATCACTCATTACTTTTGCCATGGCTCGACTAACCGGCGCAGATTTGTATTCATGGGAGCTTTACATTTTAGCTGGAAATGTGCATTGTAACCAAAAACGATGCACTTGCAAAAGTTGGATTGTGAAAGTGATGCAGCTCTGTTATTGTTTTACAAAGCAAAAACAAGGATTTTAATATATTGTGTTTTGATTAAACAAAGATAATCTTTTTTTTAAGAACACAAATCGGAGACCATTTACTGTTTTGTTTGAGTTAAAAAAAGAATCTTAAAATGAAAGAAAATATTATTATATACATATATAAATATATTTAATTGAACTCATGTCCAGAATCCGTTTGACAGCTCCATGAAAATAATTTTTAAAAATTATAATTTGCTTTGACACCGTCAAAGTTAATACATGATTTTTGAGCAATGTGATCGTTGTATTCCCTGATAAAAAACGGATGTGTCATATTAATAACATACATTTGAAATTTTGTAGACCTTTTAATCTAATTTGAATTTGCTGTCAATGGTTTAGTGTTTTGGGCTTCAAAGAGTCACAAAAGGCAAAAAGAATGGGAATTCACCTGAAAGTGATCAAGCATTTGTTTCCACGACAAGACTGCGAGATCCTCTTTGCAGATCTTCTTTGGGATTTCTGAGTACAGCAAAGAGTTCTCTCTGCTTCCATAAGGCATTCCTGATAAATGCGCGGAAAATAGACAAAGGCAGCTTCAGCTCAATCCGGAGGCGAGAAGCAATTTAATGACGCCATTGTTTCTATGTCATGAGATCATACTAGTGGCGCACACACTACAAAAATGGGGGCACACACACACAAAAGAGCAATTGAAAGAAAGCACAAATGGCAAAGTTTGCGAACCCTACCGAGGTAGTATAACCGGTGGGAATGGAGAGCAGTTTCATCCTTTTTCTGCACAAACTGGAAGTCGTGCGGAGCCTTGTTGGCGATCATGCCCGAGTACTTCCTGCTGCAGTGGATGATGTCGCGGAGTCCTTCCCACGAGTGTTTCTCCACAAAGAACTGCGAGGGCACGTCCTCCATTTCCACCACCTCCGTGCTGTCCGATAGGCCGTCCACAGCCGTCATCTTAACTGTTACACCGCTGAGCGTTGAACATTACAACCAGCCAATTAGTGCTGCTGAAACTACTACACTAAACCATCATGGACACTTGAACACAATCTGTTCCTTAAACTTCTGAAAGTCACAATTTTACATAGTTAATTGTCATAAAGAATGTTGATTAGTGTAAAATGAAAGGTTGTGCTATATATATATATATATATATATATATATATATATATATATATATATATACATATATATATATATATATACATATATATATATATATATATATATATATATATATATATATATATATATATATATATATATATATATATATATATATATATATATATACACATACATATATATATATATTTACTAAATGTCTTAGGCAGCCCAGGGGCTTGAGTGGTTAGCACATCGGCCTCCCAGCTCTGGGGTCCTGGTTTCAAATCCAGGTTGGTCCACCTGTGTGGAGTTTGCATGTTCTCCCCGGGCCTGCGTGGGTTTTCTCTGGCTCCTCCGCTTTCCTCCCACATTCCGATGACTCGCATGGTAGGCTGATTGGACACTCTAAATTTCCCATAGGTATGGGTGTGACTGCGAATGGTTGTCCGTCTCCTTGTGCCCTGCGATTGGCTGGCCACTGATACAGGGTGTCCCCTGCCTGCGGCCCAAAGTCAGCTGGGTTAGGCTCCAGCACCCCCCGCGACTCTAGTGAGGATAAAGCGGTTCAGAAAATGAACGAATGAATGAACGAACAAAATGTCTTAGTCCAGGGTGATATGACGATGTGAATTCATTCAAGTTCACACTCATATTTAGGGACAATTTAGAGTGTCCTGGGATGTGGGAGGAAACCGGAGTACCCGGAGAAAACCTACGCAACCCCGGGTAGAACATACAAACTTCACACAGGAATCCCACCGAGGATTGGAGTATTTGTGAGTTTTAGGCTTAGGCTATGTATGCTTACTGTTGGCTACATTTGAGGAGCTGTCCAATAAATCACAGCACAAGTCACGGTACACAAACAAAACCGTTTGTGAATATTAATAAATTATCCGGTAGGTGAACACATGCACTACATTGGTAAAGAAACAGCCACTAACAAAACCAATAAAACATCTGATTATAGATTTTTAAGAAAGACCACCGCAAGTTATGCTGGGATTTCCAGTTAATTCCATTTGTGTAACCCATATTCATTACATCGATATCCACCATATTAGATATTATTCCAGTATTATATAGTAGTCAAACCCAGAACAAGTACTGGTATATTTATCCATTTGCCCACAAATATGTATGCTAGCGTGTCGCCTTACATTTGATTCGATTCATTTACATTTGATTCTTTTATGTTACTTGATGGATAAGCATAACGTTAAACGCAATAAAGTATCATTCTGCGATAGAGTCCATTCTGACATCACCGTACCTTTTCCAGATCTCCTCTTTAGTCTCACAAAGCTTCACCTTCTTGACTCTATGCATTCACCGGTCAACACGCCTCTGGAAGCCTGCAACACGTGAGCAACAGGTAAAGTTGTGAAATACCTCATATACAGGTTACAATCACATGATTGTCTCCTCCCAACAGATAATATAAGAAGACAAGTTTCAAAAATTTATTGTTTTCCCCCACGGCTTGTTTTGTGCTGGCTCGGCCCGCAATAAAAATAAATGTCAATAAGTAAACCTTGCGCCAAGATCTTATGCAGTTGAGTACCTTAGAGGCAGAAAACATTGTTAAACTGCGGTCAAGAGTAGTTACATTGAGTTATCTGTTTGGTGAGACAAGGGTGTTTGTATTAAACTCTGTTAGAAGCAAAATACAGTGTTCATGCAATTCTCCACATTCCTTCCTTTATAATCCGAGTTGGGCGAGGGATTAGCGAGGAGCAAACAGACCAAGGAAAAATTTACTGGATTCTCTGGAGAGGAGAGAATTTCTGCTTACATTTAAAAAGTGGTTCTTAAAACGGAATATACTGAAGAATCATTAAATTAAATGTTTCAATTGTGAGAATAGTTGTTGTTGTTTTTTTTAAATCTAGTAATAGTTGAATACACAAATTGTATTTAACTCGTAATTACAGAGTACAGTAAATTTAAATGAAATTATTTGAAATGGTTTGCACTTACATATTCATGTTTTTGTGTTGGATGTATTTGATGTTGCCTTTTTAGTTTTTTGTTTATGTTAGTCACATTTAAAAATGGCATGATTAATAATAAAACTGTATATAATTAAGTGTATGTTTGGTTGCAGTTAATGTACTTTTTGATTGTTGAAAATATGACTTCTAGGGTGAAAGCTGTTAAAAATAACATGTTTGCCATGTTGTTGCTGAACATGTTAAGTCGATTATTGCTGTATTTCAGAGTGGGTCATTATTGTAATATTTAAATTGTCTTTGCTAGAGGTTATCAATACTGCACCAATGTTAGTGATGTGGTAATCAGAATATCTACTTTTGCATAAAATGATTTAAATGCCTTAATACGACCAACAAACAAGAAAATGTTGACTATTGTTAGTTTTCATTTGTATCAAACAGTGGGCTCTATTAGAAAATACATATGAATTAACACAAAACACTATCTGCTTATCTCCCCTTTGAAACATTGAACAAAGGTAATTTTATTTCACAACTTCCAATAATGTAATTTTACAAGCAATGTTACACACAGAGGTAATAACTAGTGGGAAAGAAAAACGGAGGAAAATATAGGAGGAGACGTCTCATTAATGTCTGTTCTTGTCTTAACATCGAACCAAATATTTCTTTAGTCAACAAGATCACCTTAAGGGTGGGATGAAAATAAATCCCAGTTATATCAATAATATTGGGAGGAAGCTAGACGACAATAGATCTTTGTTCTCCGGTTTTATTTACTGACACATCGGGAGCACCGGTAAATTCGGATCCAGTGTTTCAACATTTGACACACACAAGACGAGTCATACGGCAGGGTGTGGTGGAACCTGAACATATGTCACATTTATTTATAAAAAACAAACGCTATAAACAGTGACGAAATTCGTATTTAATTGAATTTGACATCACCGTTGTCTTCTGTCATTTGCGCTACGAAGCTATCAAGCTAACGAATGCTAGCATTACTTTAGCTCCGAGCTAGCTGGGCGCCTGCAAATGCTAGCAATTTCGGGGCTGGTGTAAAAAAATATCCGCCAAAACACGCGCGCCATCCGTTAGAAACAGGTCATAAAAAATGGCATTTACTTACCAAACTACCCGCTGTTCCTTAAACCGAGTAGATGGCCTTATTAGCTTGTTGACAATATTTTGAGAAAGCTAAAGGTTGAAGCCATTGCCCAGAGTGGCCACACAAAATTGTAGCTTGCTTACAGAGCGAGAAGCGGCGGAACGTTTGAGCGGTTGGGGAAGTGCGCGTAGCCGGAGGACTTTGGGGGTTGCACCATGCCACTCCCGATAGGGTCATGAGTGACGATGCGTCACCAATCCAGGCGTGGCTTTTGACGCCATCATCTTTTAGTTTCTGTTTAAGCTTTTCCGGTGTTGATGAACGACAGTGGAGAACCAATGTTATGTATATTTATCAATACACAGAATCTTAACGTGTTTTTTGTTGTTTACATTCAAACTACAGTATAGTTTGTATCTATCCAGCAGTACACAAAACATCCGGTCTGAAATATTTCCCGAGATACGTGCAATGTAATTGTATACAAAAAGAAAAACAAGCAGACGTGTTCTATGGAATAGCCATTTTTGCTTTATTTATACAAAGTGGACAGCCATTTTACTTCAGGGGGATGAATCGGGAAGAGTGTGTAGCTCCAATACCGGGGCGACCGTGCTTGACGGGCTTGTAGGTGATGGAGAACTCGCCCAAGTAATGGCCACACATTTCAGGCTGAGGAAAACAAAAAGGAGGTTCATGATTGTAATAAAACAACTCTTTGTTTGGTACTGACATTGATAGATTTGAGTTTGTGTTGTACTTTACAGGTGCTTGTTCTTAAAACTCACCTTGATTTCAACCTGGTTGAAAGTCTTCCCGTTGTAGACACCAACCATGGAACCAACCATTTCGGGGAGGATGACCATGTCCCTCAAATGGGTCTTGACCACCTCGGGCTTCTCCATGGGGGGAGCTTCTTTCTTGGCCTTACGCAGACGCTTCAGGAGGGACTGCTGCTTACGTTTCAGGCCACGGTTGAGCCTTCTCCTCTGGCGGGCGCAGTACAGCTGCATGAGCTGCTCACTGCAAGGAAAGCACAAAAAAGGACATTTTTGTATTGCAACCTCACTGGAATTTAAAAAGAATTATTTCAGCAACAAGTTGCATTGCACGTTCCAACATCAGGATCTGTTTGACATCTACATGGTACGCTTGGTACCATGTCTCTATAAAATGTCTATTTTAAACAGTATTATAGAAAAACTGTACTTTAATATGTATGACGCTGACTTTATTCATCTGGGTCCAAAGAATAACAGACAGGAACATGTCCAACCCATTGAAACTAGGGGGCGATGTTATCCCTCCCAGTCCAAATGGACGTCTATCACCGTCAATGCGAGACTAAATGCCATCTCCTTTAGCGTCCAACTTACTTGGACATGTCCAGAAGCTGGTCCAGGTCAACACCCCTGTAGGTGAACTTCCTGAAAGTACGCTTCTTCTTGATCTCTGTATCCGCCTGAAAAACATCGACATTTAGATTTCACTTCAAATGTTACAAAATGTAGTTTGATATTTAAGCGACTTCAAATAAAATACTGCCTGCGCCTAGATATTCCATACAGTGCCGCGGATAGCAGTTAGCCTAGCATAGCCAATCACAAAACCATACCGCCAGTTGACATATTTTGGAGACTTATATAGAAACGATTTATGGCTGGGGAGATGTAAATAAAGTCAAGAGATCGACCAATATATTGATATATCGTGAACGTTTGCTGGACAACTCAGATTCATTTAGATGGCTTTAGAAAGATATACGGTGGATTTGGACCTACCATCTTGCCGAGAGTTCCGGGGGAAAAGGGGGCTTGAATTCTCGTTCGTCTTAATATCGCGTGGTTTCAGTCACATCCGGCTTTTTTTTTTTTTTTTTTTTTACCATGGTAATTTTTCACTATATACGCTAGACGGCGACAAAAGTCTGTTTCATGGAGAATGTTTTCGAAATAAATGTTGAGTGCATATTGTAATTCATCAGTACAAAACTATATTATACTTTCCACTACTTATTGTTCTATCAGTGGAATAACAATTTTGTAATTCATCAGTACAAAACTATATTATACTTTCCACTACTTATTGTTCTATCAGTGGAATAACAAGAGGAAAGTTTTTTGACAAAGATTTTTGGAAAGTGAAGTCTTTCCAGATAAATGGAAATTGCCTTACATAGTGTACTTCATAAATATTAAAAGTAGATTATGGTCCAAACTCTTTATTTACAAACCATTAATACCCTAAATCAAGGAAGAAAATCCAAACCGCACCAAATAAGGAATACACATTTATTACATTTGTAACATGAACATCAACTACACTTGCTAATTTATTCTGTACACAGACACAACTAAAGCGGCATAATGACAATTGACAGAGATTGTGATGCATATTCTCTCATGATAAATTAAACCTTTAAAATCCAATTAAGAGCTGTTGTCGCAGTTTTTTTTTTTCTTCTAAGTGTAACATATAAATTAGCAGGTAAGTTTACAAGCTAATTTGTTTTTCGATTGGCAGCAATGAACTCCAACAGGAAAACAATACAAGCATAACAATATCATAAATGTTTTAAAGAGTCATGGTAGAACAAAAAAAAAGGACCCAGACAATTCACGACTATGCATAAATAAGAAAAATTGTATGTATCAAGGAATGATTCTAGAAAAAAATCCAGTATTCATATGTGGAATGTTAAAAAAATGGACTGTGTAATTATGTTTAATCTCCACCCCCTCTTTTGTCAAACAAGTAGGACTGGTTATGCAGTCGACAAAAAACATATACTGCACGTTAATATATGAAAAGTGAGATCATGTTCAAAAGTAAACTTCCAGAATTTAAATGTGATGATGTCTTGGTGTTTTATTCTTAAAATACGGTGCCCTTAAATCTCCCTAAACACGCAAACTGAGTGAAACTATGGGTGTGGGGACAAAATTTGCCCCTCCCCAAAAAAGTTTCCTGTTAAAAAAAATACTACATACAAAGAGCCAAGTGGCTTGGCTTTTGTAGCTAATTTCCAGATTTAAAAAAGGAACTAAAATCACAAAAATACAGTTCATTTTGATATGTGTAACAAACTGGAATACTACGAGGACGCAACACATCCTTTTGGATATAAAACTAAAACATCTGCCTCGGTTGTTTTTTTCTTTTGTTTTTTTCTTGTTCCTTTTTTGCCGGGCATGCCTCGGTTTCCACAATCTCTCCTCTGCCCTTCTTTCCTTTCTCTAATAATCAGTCCCTTCCTCCCTATACACCTGCTCCTCCTCTTGGTAACCCTGGTAACCCTCATCTTGGTAGTCTGGGATGAAGGGTCCACTCGCTCCATTAGTTTCATCCAAGACGGCTCCCTTGGAACAGTACTTGGCGTCGTAGATCTGCCGGCCCAGACCAAAGTTCTGGCCGCTCTGATTGGCTCCCTGGCTGTAGCCCATCTGGAGGGACATGGTGCTGTTGTCGCACTTGTCCGTGCCCAGTTTGTGGTCGTAAATGGCGCGTCTCGTCCCCGGTGCGGTCATTCCAGCCTGAAAAGAAACGAGGGGGTGGTAAAGCTAAGCGCTCAACAACAGGCGTTTCTTTTCTTTCCAATTCCTTGATTGTTACTCACTGATGACAAGTGTGCGCTCTTTTAACAACCAAAAAAAAAGGTCAGCAAGATCCCTTTATACAAGACTCAACATGACATCGGTAGTTCATAGCAGAGGAATGACAGCCCGGAGGGAAATTTCCATTTGGGGCCCTGCGATGCTGCTTTTGTGACAACTTGGCAGTATCTTCACAATAGCGCTGGGCAATATGACGATGGTTATCGCCAAAATAATGGTAAATTATGTAACGTCTGTCAGTTTTTAAATGATATGAATGTAAACTGTAATTGACCCTGAAGTGCTGAAAAAAAAAAAGCCACTAGATGTGCCTAAACCAGCAAATCAGGGATATGATAAATAAACACATGATACATATACATATGGTATATAAAATGCAGTCAATGAAAATTTGAATAGTTTAGAGGTGGGAACACTTTACTAATTACCAAGAAGGAAAACAAAAACATTGTTTAAAAGGAAAAAAAAGGTGTGCACCGCAAGGCATGCTGGGACTTTAAGTGTCACACTATACAGTGTCCCATTGGTGTTAATGCATTGGTTGCCATTGACTACAACAAATGTCCAATTCATTTAGAATGGAATGTGCTGCCAGTTACTGATTACTTCCCACCCTACCAGTCAAGATATACAAGACACCTAATGTCGTCAATGTCCCTGAAACATGATCATGAACTAGCATTTTTTCGGGAGGATAATACTATATTTAGACTAAATGAATTGAAAGTGTAAATGATTGGCCCTTTGGATATTCTTTCCTTACCTGGCTTGCTCCCTTGTTGGTTCCCATCTGCAGACTAATGGTGGTGTGGTCCATGGGTGCCAGCATTTGACTCTTGGGGTCATACAAATGCCTCCTGGTGCCATAAGCACTCATACCTGCCTGGCTGGCACACTTGTTGGTCCCCATCTAAAAAAGCCAAACACCAAAATTCAATTGCTTTAACGTGGTGGGAATGCAGCCTGACTGTAATTGAATAGATGGCAAACCAAATACACAAAGAAAATCATACATACTGTGCATTAAAGTATATATGCAATACATGTTGCATAACAACCAGGGCAGTTCTTTTTATTAAAATTTTAGTGTAGTTTAAATGGATTTCTTGTATTCATTTTAATCTCATTTATTTTATTTGTCATTATTGACTTTGTGTTAATAAATTTCACTGCTAATTCTTTTTTATTAAACAAGATGCAAGTTTGAAATAACCACTCATTTTAACTGGGAAATGGAGGGGGGGGGGTTCTTTTTTTAAATTGTATTTAATCATGTGCGGGTAATTTTATTTTAAATTTTATTACTTTGTAGATCCTCGTGTTTTCAAGGAACATTCTTTGGAATTAACCAGTCATAAAATCCAAATTAAACAAGACCAAAAAAAAAAAACGTAAAAAAGGAGCAACATATGCTCTTTCACTACGATTATTTTATGTCCAGTATGTCGGCTTTGAAGACATTTTTTCAGTGTTTTATTCCAAATAAAATACCGTCTGTCGGCAAATTTGAATAACACAATTAATGTTAAAACACCGCCTTGCCATGATTTGGTTTTCTTGTAAAAATCGAGGTCAGATGTCAAGACATGTCAAGTTGAGGGAAGTTTAACTGAAATGCTTCTTTGTGAAGAACGCAGTAATATCAACAACAACAGCGAGCTTTAAGTAGCAATACAATGAGCAGCTCTGACGGAAAGTATGCCGTAACATGAGCTCATGACAAACTGTGCTTTCACAATAGTTTCACCCATGAAGCTACCCTGAAGCGGGTTTTTTTTTTTCAACTCATTGGCTGCCATTGATAGCAATCGACAGCCAAGTCATGAGATTTCCCATTAGAAACTCTGAAACCATGACAACGAGAAAAAACAACTTGTTTAGTTCATTAAAAGAAGTATTCTATTGTAAAAATGTCAACATGTAAATTAAAAAGTTAATCATTTCCGGCATTGAACGGAAGCGCATAGATGAAAGATACAGGTTAGTGTTTTAATTAAATGAAATCCATACGTGGATGGATGGGAATCACGGGTCTAGATCTTTAAAAAAACAAAACTATCAATTATTTTGTATATCAATTTTTTCTAAAGGTTAAGGTTTATATCTATAAGAGAACTTCTGAAAATGGAAATCCCCATTTTTAAATGGAGTAACAGTCGTCTATGTTTTGCAAGGAAAATAAGTGATGAAAGCATGTTTACCTGGAGGCCGATAACACACTGGCCAGCCTTCATCTTCTCATCATCAAATGTCCTCTTCTGCTTGTCGGCGTATTTCACGCCAATGTCAACTCGCGACTGGTTGCCATTGGTCTTTGCCTGTGCAAAAAGTACAAGGTTACATTGCATCAATAAACAAGACCGTTTGGAATCACTTCCCTCCACTTAAGAAAAACAAAAAACATTTAAAAAACATGCAAAAAAACACATGCTACCACCACCACGGCCAACATTAAAATATCGCAAATCTACTTTAATTTTGTGTTATGCAGGATAAGTTCATACGAGTTAATGCTTTGTGCGTTTCACAGTTGTTTGAAGGTTTCCAATTGCCCTAACATTACTACTGACATTTTCTTATAGAGTTCCACATTAGCATTAAACCAACTTTGTTGGTTGAAATGGCAGTTTGGTTCAAGAGTTTGCTGTTTAAACACCTTTAATCTCATCGGTGTAACGTACCAGTGTGACATTGAATTTTAAATGAGTTTGACAAACAGCCTTGAGCAAGCAACACCTTCCCTCTCATTTTACTGACTACAAGTGAGCTTGTCGGAACAGTGGTAAACTTCAAAAAGTGTTTTCTTTTTCAAGCAGGAAGGGTAAAATTATTCCTTGCAAGAAATGGTAGGAGTTATCATTTAATTATTTGCACAACAGCCATTACAGAAGATCCACAAGTCACTTTGTACAGTAAATTGCAACGTGTATAATACTTACCATACTCGCCAACGCCAGCAGTGTGGTCTGTAGCTGCGTCTTGTTGCCGTTTTCAAACACGTCGTTGGCCTCGAAAGTATCGTGGGGCTTCAGGCCGTACGCTTTGATGGCCGTCACAAAGTTGGTCAAGTTCTCCAGCTGAAATCAAAATTAAAGAATGAAGATTAGTGCCTGTGCAGAAGTTCAAGTCGGCCATCGACGAAGCTTTCCAGTTGGATCTTAGGAATGTTTAGTAGTCTGTAATTTGCGCAACGAAACCATTTGTTACTTCCATCTGTCACGTGGCAAGTGCCAATGAAGTCACAGTGGCCCTTAAAAGTCAATAAAAAATAAAATAGTCCCTGAAGATTTGAGTACTCTTGCTTTACGCTAGTTTCCGTTAGCATTTTTCCGGCGTAGCGTAACATATAGCATTAAGCGTAAAAGCTATAAGTTATAATTCTCAGACTACAAGATGTTTCCACAAAATGTTTGTTCATATTTAAGCCACAGTGGAATAAAAATATATATTTTAATGACCAAATCAGATCTTTAGCTATTGTTGCATACCTGTCAACCTCTGCCGATAACTGCCCTTATAAATGATTATGATTCCCCTTACAAACCCCCAAAAAACCTTACAAACACCGGTGTTTGTAAGGTTTTTGGGGGGTTTGTAAGGGGAATCATAATCATTTATAAGGGCAGTTATCAGCAGAGGTTGACAGGTATGCATCATACAGCGCTGCATATAATGAAATGGGTGAAATATCATTCAACAAAGGTGCTCTTAAATGAGTCAAAATGGTCAAAAGTCTGCATTTTGATGGCCAACGTTTACAATAGGTCCAGAAAAAGACTTGGACTGGCTTGGAGAGTCTGCAACAGGGGTCCTCGAGGGCCGCTGTGGGTTGGGCCAGCATTTTTTTTTCGAAACATCCAGCACAGACTCGGACTCAGTTGAAGCAACGGGGGTTGGGCTGCAAGAAGCACCTGACGGCAATCCACTGATTGCACTTGTAGGACACTAGTATTGTGGAAAGCTTTGCTCTTTATGAAAACCTACATTTTGTGGAATAGTTTGAAATGAAAGCTTAGTTTTATGGGATGCTATGCCTTTACATCAAATGAAAAGCCTTTAGGTCATCATACACCGCTGCATATAATGAAATGGGTGAAATATTCAACAAAGGTGCTCTTAAATGAGTCAAAATGGTCTAAAGTCTGCATTTTGATGGCCAACGTTTACAATAGGTCCAGAAAAAGACTTGGACTGGCTTGGAGAGTCTGCAACAGGGGTCCTCGAGGGCCGCTGTGGGTTGGGCCAGCATTTTTTTTTCGAAACATCCAGCACAGACTCGGACTCAGTTGAAGCAACGGGGGTTGGGCTGCAAGAAGCACCTGACGGCAATCCACTGATTGCACTTGTAGGACACTAGTATTGTGGAAAGCTTTGCTCTTTATGAAAACCTACATTTTGTGGAATAGTTTGAAATGAAAGCTTAGTTTTATGGGATGCTATGCCTTTACATCAAATGAAAAGCCTTTAGTGTCATCATACACCGCTGCATATAATGAAATGGGTGAAATATTCAACAAAGGTGCTCTTAAATGAGTCAAAATGGTCTAAAGTCTGCATTTTGATGGCCAACGTTTACAATAGGTCCAGAAAAAGACTTGGACTGGCTTGGAGAGTCTGCAACAGGGGTCCTCGAGGGCCGCTGTGGGTTGGGCCAGCATTTTTTTTTCGAAACATCCAGCACAGACTCGGACTCAGTTGAAGCAACGGGGGTTGGGCTGCAAGAAGCACCTGACGGCAATCCACTGATTGCACTTGTAGGACACTAGTATTGTGGAAAGCTTTGCTCTTTATGAAAACCTACATTTTGTGGAATAGTTTGAAATGAAAGCTTAGTTTTATGGGATGCTATGCCTTTACATCAAATCAAAAGCCTTTAGTGTCATCATACACCGCTGCATATAATGAAATGGGTGAAATATTCAACAAAGGTGCTCTTAAATGAGTCAAAATGGTCTAAAGTCTGCATTTTGATGGCCAACGTTTACAATAGGTCCAGAAAAAGACTTGGACTGGCTTGGAGAGTCTGCAACAGGGGTCCTCGAGGGCCGCTGTGGGTTGGGCCAGCATTTTTTTTTTCGAAACATCCAGCACAGACTCGGACTCAGTTGAAGCAACGGGGGTTGGGCTGCAAGAAGCACCTGACGGCAATCCACTGATTGCACTTGTAGGACACTAGTATTGTGGAAAGCTTTGCTCTTTATGAAAACCTACATTTTGTGGAATAGTTTGAAATGAAAGCTTAGTTTTATGGGATGCTATACCTTTACAAGTCCGTAACTTACACTTATTTAGGTCTTTTGCCGATTAAACGTAGCTTATGGAGAAGCACCATCAATTTCGTCACACGCAGCTTCTGCGTGTGATGACAAGTAGGCTTTTGTGTTGTGGTAATGACGACATGGCCTATGTCCGATTATTATTATTATTACATCAAATCAAAAGCCTTTAGTGTCATCATCATACCTGTCAACCTCTGCCGATAACTGCCCTTATAAATGATTATGATTCCCCTTACAAACCCCCAAAAAACCTTACAAACACCGGTGTTTGTAAGGTTTTTTGGGGGTTTGTAAGGGGAATCATAATCATTTATAAGGGCAGTTATCGTACGGTGTTTATAAGGTTTTTTGGGGGGTTGTAAGGGGAATCATAATCATTTATAAGGGCAGTTATCGGCAGAGGTTGACAGGTATATTGTTGACATGCATGCCAACAACTGAGGTTTGCACAACATTATTTCGATGCAATCACGTCATTAACACAACTTTTGTCAGCACACCCACGCTAACGTGCACCCACTCACTTGATGCCAGTTGAGAGACGAACGGTTGATGGTTTTCACAGAGCCGGGCCGGAGTTTGTTAATAAGCCTGAGAAATGGAGAAAAAGGGGAAAAAAAGTATTTGAAGCAAATGTCAAGGTCTACCACAAGAGAAACTCTAGCATCTCCACTTACTGGCACAGGATAACTCCACTTTTGAGGCCGTTGTGAAAGTCATCGCCAATGGATTCGCCAGTCAGCTCCTCGATCCAGCTCCTCAGCTCCTCCTCCTTCAGGAGGTCGTATTTCAGCGCAATCTGTCCAGGAAGACAGGTCGGGAGGTCATTAGAATTCCTTGGGAAGTCATTTTTTCTTTTCCACCCCCAAAAGTTGATCCACTAGGTCAAGGCAAAGTCATAAAGATGGATTTGGCACAGTAAAAACACCAGAGCATCACATTTATTTTGACTGTGTATTGGGTTTCAGGGTCATTCCCTGATAGATTACCCGCACGATGCTTTCTGCTTATTCTTTTCTCTCGTAAAAAAAATAAATAATATACTTTTTTTTTTAAACGTAATGCTGACTAAATCACACCCCCACACGCCAGAAAGGATATCCTGTTTACTAAATAGCCAAAGTGAGAACAGGCTGGTCTGTTCGAAGGCTAAATGTGTACAAGGGTGTGTTTTTCTATATAGCTCTTCTATGTTATTGAATTCTAAGAGTTGTAGAGCCTCGGAAAAGTATCCATTCAAGAGGAGAGTTATAAAAGTAGAACAGGTTTTCTTTCTTTCTTTCTTTCTCCTCCCACTCCAAATTACCGCTGCCACAAACAATAATTTGGGTCGTCAAGTCATCGCCAGGTCATTTATGCGATGAGTCGACTGAACTATTTATATGCAAATCATGACAATCATTTGAACCAAACACATACCTGTCAACCTCTGCCGATAACTGCCCTTATAAATGATTATGATTCCCCTTACAAACCCCCAAAAAACCTTACAAACACCGTACGGTGTTTGTAAGGTTTTTTGGGGGGTTTGTAAGGGGAATCATAATCATTTATAAGGGCAGTTATCGGCAGAGGTTGACAGGTATGCAAACATTATGAAAATGTTGAAATATTTTTTTGTGAAAAACAAAATAGTTGGACTATTAAGATTATATGACTGTTATTTTCTAGTAATGTTATACTTTGGTTAATTAAAACAAGTCATCAAAGACTGGCGTAACCAAAGAATATTTACTTTTTTTTTTATTTTAAGAGTTCAAAGAAACCATTTAAAGTTTTTTTTTTTTTTTGAAAGGCAACATTTTAAAGCATTATAAACATGAAAGGGAATATTTAACTTAACCCTAACTCTTTCTTTATGTAAAGATAAAAAATAAATAAAAGTTTTTCCTTTGTCATATTAGTTTTTTCGTAATTAAATCTAACTTTACAAAAAAATATTATTTATACATGTTTCGCAGTCAGTGGTAGTGAAAAAATTAGGAGGCTCGAAAAGAAGGATTTTGAAGTCAACGATGTGTCTAAACAATTCATCCCTGATTAAAAATAGATCCGGATTAATTGAAGTGATTAGTGGAATAATGATCCGAGCCTGGCTCTAACGTCAGGCTGGAATTTAACCGTCCACATCCTGCAAGAGAGAATTAGAGAGTGAACCGGAAAATAAGCGTAGTCCAACAAATTGTGCCAGGGTTTGGCTTCCAGATGCCACGGTTCAGGAATGCCTGAATTACGTTCTAATCCCTGTAGACAAAAACAAACAGCAGCTACTTAATTGCCCCACAAAGAGCAAAACGAGCCCTCCAGATGTGATTTCCAGAGATATGTTGAATGTGAGGAATGCAAACCGCAGCAGTGCGCGTTAAACCTGACTCCAAATATCCTTTTGACGTTATTGGAAAATTGTCAGCAGCGGTTTTAACAAAAAAAAATAGAAGGAAAGTGGAGGTGAATTCCTAACATTTTAGAGTGTATGTGCTAACGTCATTGATGGCAGGAAATACCAATGTCAGCATCTATAGGCCTCCTCCCTTAATGTTGAGTCTACTTTTAAATTGTCTTTGTTCAACTTTCGCCTTGGTAAACAAGCCAAAGATGCTAAATTGGGTCAAGATATTTTGCACACTTGGTTTTGTTAGCAGGTTTCTCAGATTTGAAACTTTTTTCAGGGCTGCCAAAAACAATTGTTTTGATGGTTGACTAATCTTAGCCGAATGTTATTTTACTCTATGGTCGAGATTTTTTAGCTGGAAATCCTAAAAATATATGAATATTTTCTTATGATATCATTGTTTTCCTAAGTAAAGAAAGCTTGCAGCAGAAGTCAAGGAATGATTTTCATCTTTTTCCCCTTTGGAAAAAAATATATGTTTTTTTCAATGTTTGTTTATTTAAAAAATGTGTCAATAAATAAAAGAATATTTACTGTGAGATGTCTAAAAAAGAAGATTTGGCCCATTTCTAGGTCAACAATGTCTAAACAATTAATCGACTATCACAAGACAGTCGGTTAAATTGATCATCAAACTGTTATCAATTACTTGTCGACCAATCGACTCATCTTTATTATGTGAGGAAATCATCAATTTCATGACATTACAATGTCAATTCTTTGGATAACTATTTGCATACCTGTCAACCTCTGCCGATAACTGCCCTTATAAATGATTATGATTCCCCTTACAAACCCCCAAAAAAACCTTACAAACACCGTACGACTCGTACGGTGTTTGTAAGGTTTTTTGGGGGGTTGTAAGGGGAATCATAATCATTTATAAGGGCAGTTATCGGCAGAGGTTGACAGGTATGCTTTTCAACAAAACTTGGAATCAAGTTTTGCATTCCCATCAATTGGATTGACACTTTGCTGAACCAATCGACGTATCTGCCGGCCCCCACCCACCCCTAATTTGTCATCTTCTGCTCTCCAATTAACAACAAAAGTACATCTTAATAAATACAGTGGCCAAGAAACGTTATCTTCAGCGTCTGCTTTGCTATTTTAAGTGGATCCGGATGCTTGAGGGGAACTTTCGCAAACTTTCTCCAGAAGTTTCCAACAAGCAAGGGTCATTTAGGAGACACATTCCACACTGGGCCTTCATTCAACCAACAACAAAAAAGGCAGTCTTTGTGAAAAGTTGAGAGCGTGACTTTTAAACGAAAATGAGGATCATTTTGCGTTTAAACTTGAATTCCGATCAGCAAAATGAACTCATAGGCGAATTGCATTAAGCGCTAATGTGGACGTGCACATTTGCAGAGAAGCTGAAATACGATTAAAAGTTATTTAAAAATATGCCACGATGATTTTTGGGGGGCGAGTGGACAACGCCCAATGACTACTTTGAAGTAGTTTGGACATATTGCTCGGAGACGTGTTTTGTTTTTGTTTTTTTATTTTTTATTACAGTTTTAAATCACTGCGGTGAAATGAAGAACGACTTTTAATAATATATATCGATTTTTAGGCAGTAAGATTACTAGAGCAATTCTTTAAAAAGCAGCCCAGAACTCAAGTTTCCAACAACCACTAAAGAGGCGCATCAAAATGGAGGATCGGCAGTTTTGCGAATGTAGAAAAAGCGCAACGACGACTTGAAGATGCGCAAAAAAGTTTCAGATAAATTCCAGTGATTTATATTTCGGAGGAGAAGTTTACGCACCTTATTTCTGACTTCCGCGGTTAAACCGTAAGCTGGACCTCGGTTGAAGCTCATTGTGAGAGTTGGACGTGTTCAAGTGAGTGGAAAAGAAGACGTTTAGAATTTAAAAAGTGAGGAAAATAACTTGGCCGTGGATGGAGGTTGGACTAAATACTTCCTTTCTCTTTGACGGCTACCAATTGGAAAGCACTCACGGTTTTGTCCAAAGAGTGCGACTCGAAGAACCAAGAGCATTCCCTCCACTCCTTTTACTTGGCGGTGTAGTGTGTGGGGTTGTGTGTGGGTGGTAGCAGTGTGCATAAGATTTTGCAAATCATTTTTTTGCTCCATTTTGCTTGCCGACCCCAACACAATAGATGCAGGAAAATCAGAGTCAATTATATTTCCATAATTTCCATAATTTATTTTTATTTTCACTGTATATTTTTCCACTGCTTAAACACTTAATCTACTGTAATAAGTTATAGGATGAAAAGATGTATATCGTAGATGATTTTGACCAAATTTTAAAAAGTGAATTTGATGGGTTTCTGAGTATGCCAAACAATAGACCATACAAACTAGCGGAACTGGTAGCCATCTTGGCTTAGCACGTAGCCTTTGTCAATCGATCCATACTCCTCCTCTTCTCTTTTATTCGTTTAAGTGTCGATTGATATGAAAAAGTCCATATATGGAAGGAAACTTCCCGAATTCCTGAATGATGGGAGTGCTACGGGGGTCTCACCCTGCATACCAGACGAGCTTTGGACTGCCTGCCGGCCCTTTTTGTCGCACGAACTTGACTCAGTGATGAAAAAAAAAGTGCGACGGGCTACTAGCTGACGTAATGTCGGCTCCATAGTGCCAAACTAGAAAAACAGCTACTAGTTTTGGACAAGTGGACAGGGGTGGCAAAGTATCCGGATTGTGTACCTAACAGAAGTCTACATGTTAGAAAAATAAATAAATAAATGAATAAAAGAAGAACTGAGTAAACTAATGTACTATGATAAAAGTATATACAAGTGTCTTGTCTGGACAATAGGACGATTAAAAATGACGTCACACGTACTTTAGGGTAGCGAGATGACGTCACGCGCACTTTAGGGTAGCGAGACTTCAGTAGGTTTGTCACCTGTTTCATAGATTTGTCTTTAAAAGGAAAAACTTCATATTCTTCATATATATTTTTTAAAGGACATTAGATAATGGGTGCCTTTTTTCATTATCTGACAATAATAGGACTAAGGTTAGATATTCACAAAGACAAGAAATAAAAGGCAGAAAGTGTTTTTATGCTTTCACAAAGAAACTTGCTTACATTAAAAGAATCAAAGATACTAACAAAATGTCTTTTATAAATACAGGTTTTACAATACATAGAACTGGATGAATCAAAACATCCATCAGTTTTGTTAAAAAGAATAGTTTTGACTGAAATGTATTGGCAGCGATATTGCTTTGTATTTTTATATTCAATTATATTTATCTTTTATCATTTTTTTATCTCATTTAGATTTATTTTATTATTCCTTTACGTGAAATTCAACTGATGGTATTTATTGTATACCTAACCAATTGATGGCCTTCAACTCAAAATTGAATCGTAGCCAACTTTGCAATGTAAACAAGTATCATATCATTGTCCAAAAAAATGGATATAGTATTATAAAATTGGGGATTCACACTCCTGGTAGCAATGTTCTTGTCTTAGTTGCTAATGGCACCACAATGCAGTGTAACCAAACCCAGATGTCATTTAAAAATGATTTTCATTAGTTTAAACACGTGAAGTGCCACTAGAGAAGATTCTACACGAGCTAGTTCCTAGTTGATTGATCACTTTAATTAGTAAGAGTTAAAAAATAAACATGGTGGAATTTTAAACACAATTAACACAACCATTAAGGGACGGACTTCAACTTTTCAGTCACTCAGATCAATGCGCTTTTAATAAATTGCTAATTTAATTTAATGGAAAGAGTTCCGTAGTCTACTAGCAAGCTCACCTATCTTTTGCTAAACGACGTAAAAACAAACAACCCAGATTAAACTTTTATCCATGGAGACACACACGTACTACCCATGACTAAAACGGGTACGAGCCTTATTTTCAAGCAATACATCAGTGTGTTGCACAATTGCACGTTGAGCTGGCAATGGCTGGTAATTTGCCAATGACATCATCCAGGTGTGCTAAAGCCTGATTCAGAGTAAACACCTGTTGGAAAAAAAATCACAGCCCATCCCGTATTGTGTCTGTGATGATGAAATGTCAAAGCATTGACTAATATTGGGCAGTGACGCATTCCATTTATGGAAATAGCAGTCGTAATCTGTATTAACAAGGAGTACACATGACAAAAATGATCATCAAGGTATGTAACATCTTGAATAGAGTTGAACAATCCAATCAGGTCGATAGAAACACAAACCAGCGATGAACATTGTCATCTTTTACAAAAGAATGTTTTTATAGTTGTAATCTCTGAGCTGTTCCAACAACATAATGCTCAAAAATCTTTTTTTTATTATTGCTTTAAGGGATATAGTGTTAAATGTGTCCATATCTTATTAAATCGATCAAAGGCCCTTAAATCAAATGTGGCAGGCTTTTTAATATTGGAAAATATCTTCGACAATTGTTTTTGGTGATTTACAAACGTGGCAAAAGAATGATACAGTAGTAAGTAGGAAAATCTTGCGAGTGGGACAAAGGTATTCTTTTCCGCAGTTGAAAGTTGGAACAGGAGACAAAAAGCAGCGCTAATAATGGAAAAAAAAAAAAGTTGTGTTCAGAGTTCACATAGTTCAAGGAAGTTGCTAGCCATACTTTTGACGGATCCAAAGCACCTCCTTCTGGACGAGCTAGAAACAACATATTTAAAAATATACTGGCCAGATCACAAATCCTACTTTTCCAGAATCCCCCACACACATAATTACACGTCCGAGATGAAGAATTAGATCATTTTATTTGTCAAACAATTGCGAGCTGTTAAACACTGAACAAACACGTCCGAGTCAAAACACCAGAAAACATTCTTATCAACCAGTTGTAGCACTTTTTATTGCCAGCTGTGTTGTGCACTTCTTCTGCCGTCTGCACTTGCGCCCTCACAAAAAATTCCAAAACAACGTAGTACAACAAAAAGAAAAACAAAAAAGAGGCCAGAATTGATTCGTAAACCAGCTTCGTACTGATCACGGGATTTGGAGCTCTAGACGAAGAACCGGGCTGGCGAGGACGGGGCCTCGCATGCGGAAGCAAACCCAGATTTACAATTGACTAAAGGCACATCGGTAGGGAAGAAAGCGAGAGAACGCGAGCCAATCTGACATTGTTGGCTAATGAAGATCGAGTGTAAATGGAACATAAACTCAAAGTCAAAAGAATTGACACCGACCGACCGGGCCCTCACCTCACTCCGTTTCCCTTTTGTTTCGCTTGACAATTTGACACCAGCAAAATACGAAACTCAATTCAAACTACAATCTCCAAATCCAAACAAACAACCAGTAACTGTTTCTACAGCTGCGTGTCCCTTAAAAAAAACTCAACTGGAGAGCTTCATACAATGGTGCCTTGAGATACGAGTGTTTATTCAGTGATCATGCTTGTAACTCAAGATGCAAGTACCTTTCATCAACTGCTACTTAACCCACTAATCAAACATGAACATTGGATTAAGTGTATTTGACCATTGTGGTGCTTCCTGTCAAAAACCCAGATTTTTCTTTGGAGAGGACACTTGCATTTTGTGTACTTGTTTTTTTCTGCATTTTTGTATTCAAATAACAACTGACAAATACAATTTATTTGTAAACATTTTTATGATTCTAAGAAGCCAGGGGAACAAATTTGTTCTGTTTAGACAGTAAACTTGAAAGTGGAAGTTAGCATTATCATTAAGCTAGTAGACATAAATTGTCTTTCCGTATAGGCAGTAAACTTGAAAGTGAAAGTTAGCATTAGCATCAAGCTAGTGGACATAAATTGTCTTTCGGTTGAGGCAGTAAACTTTTAAGAGCCAAGGCCATTTATTTGAAAAAATGCTCACTCATTCTAACAAAGCTGTGCTTTTTACTGCTTTTAGCGAGTTTGCGCTTGCAAGTCAAAGCAAAATATGACAAAAATGACACAATGCGTGCCCCCGTTTTGGGAAAAACTCGTCAAAATGAGTCACTTGTATCTCAAGGCACAACTGCAACCAGATTTGGTGTCATTAAGCAAACTGTGGCATCCATTTTTGTGTAATATTAAGATACATCTTCCAATTACACCGCCATACATGCTTAAAAGTTTTGGAAATATTTAGGCGCAAAACTCTGAACTTAAAACCTTGAATTTGAATCTTTGACAGCAATAAGGCAAAGAGAGTAAGGGACTATGGAATGTTAAACCCAAATTAACTACTAGCCAATCTAGGAGAGTGAAGGGGGGGCTTGTTTTTATGAAACTTTGAGATTGACAATACTGTGATGCAACACAAGAAGAGGTATGGAGAAAAAAAGCAGTGTGTCGGTGGAAGTCCAGTCAAATGTACTAGCCAAAAATAAATAGATGTACATGACAAGAAATGTATAATTTACTCTTTTTAAGTTCACATAAAGCTTCTGGTAACTGCCAGTATTTCAGACTAAAGACGCGTACATACACTTGGGAGATGAACACTAATATGGCGGCCTGAACACCAGGCCACCCTCATATTGAACCAGAGATTGCAGAAATCAAAATGGGGGGTGAAAGGAGAGCAGTATTAAAGAGGAACTAAAATCCAAAGGATGTCTCCATTTTTAGCAATGTCCCACTCGTGCACCCACTCGTCTGAACACGGTATTCTGATCAAAATAGCAGTTATTGGAAAAATGTCTAACCAATTTATTCATCTATCCTAGGGCCGCCATTTTGGGTGATACCTCTGTGTAACAACAATAGAAAGGCATTTATGCAAAACAGCAACGTAAGATGAATGAAAACATAGTTGTCGGTTTAGATCTTATTCTGTGAATGTAAAATTGGACTCAGAACACCGCGTTTAAACTTTTTGGTTGCACGTGAAACACATTGCTATCATAGACAACTAGGTTGAGTTCCCCTCTAACCCCGTGAGCCTCAAATTGGTGACATTTCCAGCGTGCAGGGCTCATTCTGCCCCTTTTTCGGTCTTCTGAAGCTAGCAGCGGCGCTCTGCAACTTGGGGCCCCCGTCCTTCCTGTGGCTTTCAGCTTGAAAAAAAAATGAAAACAAAAGCAGCCCTTGTTTATCACAAACTCAAATACTCTTTTTAATTTCTCGTATTTTTTTGTACCAAAAATCTCAATCACAGAAAGAGGAAGGAGGCACGGGAGGGATGAGGGAGTTTAGCAGGCCTGGCTTTTGCCTAAGAAAATCCCAAATGACGACGTCTGTATGGGGGGGGGGACCACTTAGCCCCCCCTCCAAAAAAAGGAAGAAAAAAAAAAGGAGTGGGGAAGAAAAAAAGAGCCCTCAGTCGAGGCAAACGTACGGCAGGATGTTCAGCTTGCTTTCGTCCCCGTGAGGGTCCAACGATATGCACTCTGTCCAGTCATACCAGGTGTCCTTGGTGTCCAAACACCCGTTGACCCCGGGCCAACGCTGATTGTGTATCCTGTCCAAGTCCTCGTCGTTGACGTCCCGACCCGCGCCGGGTAACTCCGCCGGCGGGCCGTCCGTCCTCAAAACGTGCGTTTGCCTCTTCTCTTTCACTTCCTGCTCTTCCCTTTTCAGATACTGGGACATGAAAAAGTGTGCGCTCGGGGCCTGGACCCCGGACGAGGTGAGCACGTTGCTCTGAAGGTTCAAGTAGGACTGAATGATTTCATTTCTGGACAGCTCTTTCCAGTTTGTCTGGTGAAAAGGATTAGGGTTGGCGTTGGGGATTGGGATGGGGATGGGCTTGGGCTCGGGCACCGTGGCCCGCGGCGCAGTGGCTTCAGTTCTCTGCTGAGGCTCGACGGGCTCGGGCGTGGGGGGCTCCTCCGACTGACAAGGTTCTTTATGGATTAGGGGCTTGATTTGACCCGTGGTGGGGTCGAACGTTAGCCGACGTTCTTTTAACCGTACTGGCTTAGTGGTGTCCTCTAGTCTCTGGCCGTCCAAGTTGACGGAATAGTCTCTCGAGCGGTACTTCCTCCTCTTGTACTCCGAGGCGGAAGTGGGCGGGCCGTCCGCGTCGACCCAGGCGCTCGCGGTGGCTTCGGACGCCGGCCGGTGGAGTTCAGAGTTGTGTTGCTGCCGAGGTGGCGGCGCGGGGGAGACGGAGGGGGAATCCAGTGTCGTGGATAAGTCTTGTGGGGGGCAAGGAGAGGGGACGTCGGAGGAAGCGGCCCAGTGCGTGGTGGACCTGTGGGAAGAGTGAGCACTCTGAGCCGGAGGCGACGCGGGTTGAGCCAAAGGCAAGGGCGAATCCCGATGCGAAGGGCTCGGGACCGACGTCAGCATTTGTGCGTACGCCGCAGAGCGCTTGGCCGAGGCGTCTTGTTTCGTGCTCCTCGGACTGGTGGAAAGACCGCGGGGACTTCTGGCCTGATAATGCCCCCCTCCGCCACCACCCTCATCCATCCTCGCTTGCTGCTGCATAACAGCGACCTTGATTAAAGATGAAGTGCTAGGGAGTTTGGCCACTCCGGGGGAGCTGGGACGAGGCTTGACGGCGTTGACTGGAATTCTGTTGATTTTATCATTGTCAAGGTGCTCTATCCGAGATCGGTCGGGAGATGGGACCACGTCCTGCTCGGGCGGGGCGTCGGGGCTTCCCGCGATCCCGTTGGTGGGCGGCGGCGGCGGCGAAACGGCGTTATCGTAAGACGACGACAACTTGGAGATTTTTTCTGGCAAGTGCACGCCACTGTCTCTATGCTCTGCCCGGCGCTTGCGGCCACTCGATTTCTCGGCCTTCGGCGAGTACGTGTTGTGAACGTCATTTCTGACTTTGACTTCGGGAACGCCCTTCACCGACAAAGAGACGTCGGGCGGGGAGGGCTCCGTCCGGCAGGGGTGGGAGCTGCCGTTGGTAGAACCGGGAGCGGCCGCGGTGACCGCGGGCCCAGGTTCGATCAGCTTTTGCCAGTTTCGCAAGAGCTTCTTGGCCCGTTTGGCCAGGTCTTCATCCTTTGTCTTTTTCCTCACATCGTTGATCAACTTTCCAAGCCGGGTTTCCTAATACAAATGGAAGTGTTACGAAATTAGAAACGCCGCTTTTCCACTGCACGGCAAAATTACCAAAAGGTCTAATGTCGGGATATTTAAGGCAATATATATATTCACAGTATGTACCTAACTAGTATGAGAATGTGTTAAAACAAGTAAAAAATTACTTAAGAACATTTCTTGAGTCACTTTTGGCATTGGTGACATGATACTAGCGAGTAAAGAGGTATGCCAGTGTAAATTGGTAATAAGGAGGAAATGGGCCAAAAAAATTAATGAGAATTATTCCTAAAAAATTAAAACAACAAGAACTAAGAATTTAGCTCACCTCAAGTGCTTCTTTGGTGATAGGATACTTCTCCAAACAGGTAATCACTTCCAGTACAGCCACCATATTGCATATCTGGGACAGAAGCAATTTGTCTTGTTACTCTTAAAAACTCAACTGAATTATACCAGAATATGGGTGAATTGTATATCATTCATTTGTGCCATCAGCCTGACATGCTCGCAGATGAGTGCCAGAACCACATTTAAATCTTAACTCACAAATGTAAAGTGAATTATTACCAGTGCGGCCATGTTTACCAAGTACCCAAAGGCATTCACGAAATGTGAATTATCACGAGTGGGGCAACAATTAATAAACCATTAATTGATTAACTATGAATGAATCAAACTTAAAATTACATAGACAGTTATTGATTGATGAAACAGTGAGGGCAGAGCGCAAATAACGGAGAAAATTAGCTAGGAGCTACAGGGATTAGCTTCAACGTGAAGAGATGGTGGTTGAAAACTACTCAGCGTGTGTCAACTCTCTCAAAAACTTCAATGTGGCCAACGAAAAGGCACACTTTTGTCACGGGACCGTGTTGAACAAACCGCCACTACGTCACTTAATTTAACAAAACCGGCCCCTCATTTTAAGACGCCAATGCCACCGAGGGTTTGTGAACATTTCCCTGCCTTAGCATGAGCCGACCATGCTAATGCTACCAAGTTGAGTCGGAAGGCTCGCTCGCTTTCTCGATAGCCGCATCCGACACTTGTTCAACCGGGGGAATTGTAAGCGTCAGGCGGTCGGCAGCCAAACCCGAGTCCGCTGGACGGACGCGAAACGTATTTCCGAAACATTTGTCAACATTTGTTCGTGTTTTGTTTCCACCGGCGTGCATTGAAGAATGCTACTTCCCTGCTTTGGTGTTCGAGCTAACATGCTAACAGAGCGTGCTAACGGACTACGAGGACCCCAGTAAGCGGGGAAGGGGGACCAAGCTACTGTTGCTAAATTAGCCTCTAAGCTGTCAACTCCGCTACCCCCGGGGAGCCTCTCCTCCCTTTTTTCTAAACACACTCGCCATTGTCAATGACAAGCGTCATACGTTGGCCACGCACCTTTTCCACCAAATGGCCACTAAATGAAAGCCCTCGACTCAGGCGCGTTAAGTTGGGAGTTTGCCGGACTTGCGTGTAGCCCTCGGTAGCCACCTTAGCTTTACTCACATTGCTCTGACTGTCGATGGCCTGCAGCAGCCGGTCCCTCATCTGCTGCGGGGTTGCCGAGACCGTTGTCATTGCCCGGAGGATGGAGGGAGGAATCCTCCAAAATGGAAACCGACAGACAGACAGACAATCGTGACTCAAACGCCGCCGCGGTGACTCGCCAGGCGTCCGCGCAGCATATTTCTCTGTCGCCTGGAAGGTAGACAAGTCAGTCTTTACCCCCCTTTGCTCACATGGAGCCCCCCTCCCCGGTGGGATAAGGTCTGTGCTGTGTTGTGTGGAGCACAGTACAATTGCTGCCTGCCTGCCTGCCTGCCCTGCCTCGCTCGCCGCTGCGCTGTGGCGACTGTCGAGACTCGCTAGCAGCTGCTGGAGCTCTCAACGGCCTCGCGGTGCATTGTGGGATGGCTCGCTCTGCTCTGACGTCCGCGGCGCCGAGTAAACATCCACGCCGCGCGTGCACCCTCGTTACCCGGACTGTCTTCTTTGTACACCCCGGTATCAGCCACTTCTTCCCCCAGCGTCCATTTGGCATCTGGACTCACACTAAAGGAGAACTTTATTCAAAATGTGGCACAAGCACTCGCATTTGGCATGAAATTATAAATATCTAAATTCATATATTTAAAAAGTTTGGAGAAAAAATATGCACAATATGCTTGCAGGGAGCCTTCAGTTAAAATAGATTTTTTTTTCTTTGAACAAATTCACCGTAAAATATATATTTTCTTTCTCAGGAAAGTGAAATGATTTATTTGGAGTATAATTGAATTGATTTTAAATGAGGCGGCTAGGTGGCTAAGTGATTAGCACTATTATTTACATATGTATAATATCCTCATCTCATTTTCTGAACTGCTTTATGCTCATTAGGGTCCCGGGGGGTGCTGGAGCCTATCCCAGCTGACTCCGCGCCAGAGGCGGGGGACAGCCTGAATCGTTGGCCAGCCGCTCGCAGGGTATTTATAATATTCAGATTTTAAAAATATATTCATTTAATTCCTTTCTAGGTGATAATTTTTTTAAATCAATTTTGTCCTAGTAAAAATTATACTGGATGTCTATCGCCATCAATGGCAGCGAATGAGTAACTGATGATAGTTGGGTTTATATACGACTGGACCTAGTAACTTCTGTCATTTTAAAATCTAAGTCGCCGAGCTATGCCTTTAGTATGTTCCAGATTGATGCCTAAGGTCAGCTGATTCGCTGCTCATGAAGGTACCAAAGTCTAAGCGGAAGCTCAAAGAGGCGGTGGCCTTTTTTTTCTTTTCCTAAACTATGAAATGAGCTTATGTTACACATTAGACGAGCCTCCCTCACGGTCCATTTGTTAAAACTGCTTTGTGCTGTATTTCTTGGTTTTCAACACAGCATATGATAAAAAGTGTTTATTTTCCTGTCTCAATCATATTTTGTTTTCAATATTTCTGTTATATTTGTGTTGTTTTCAGATTATACCATGGTCAAATAACTTGTTTTGTTTTTGCACATCACTGTTTTTACAAAGTAGATACTAGTCTAACAACTAGACTGGCACAAGTAAAAGGCCTGATTTGTTTCAAGATGGCAAAGTACTCACATCCTGCAAAAAAACACAATGAAAGTAAACGTTTTGAGTCAAGTTTTGCTATCTGTCAAAGTATTTACTCTACTTAATTGTATTTATCACTTACAAACACTGCAGTGGTTCTGTGTGTAGGCCCTACACTGTAGGGTAACACAATTCCCCCAATTCCAAACATAACGTACTAGTTTGGGTATTTTCAGAGATTAAGGTGGGAATGAGTAGAGATGTGCACAACATTTTTCGTGACTATATTAAATTCTTTTTAGACTCTGGGCGTCTTCAATTTAGCTCTTTTGAGAATTTCTTCCTTGTTATGTAGTATCCTAAAATTCACTGCCAAAGGGTTAATTCAGTCTGTGGTAGTCATTGAATTAATGAATTGATACATCTATTACAATAGAAAATATATTTATCAATGTAAGTTATTAGCACACCTTTGAAGTCTTATTGGGGGGAAAAACACAAGTACAAACTGAATTTATATCCACTAAAGTCGGTACATTCGAAGACATGCATTGTAACTATCTCCCACTGGGGGGCGCAAGAGAAAAGTCCAGTTTAACTACGACGCTTCCAATTACATTTTGTTGTTATTATTATTGTTTTTCTTCAGACATTTGGGATTCTGTACAGTTTCTTGTTAGGTCTAAAAAATATATTTTTCGACGCTTAGTATTGGCACTTAATTTCTTTTATGGCGTCATAATGATTGTAAGTTACTGTCAAGTTTTCTGATTGATGACGCAACTTCATGGTCTTTAGTGGGTAAAATGCCCCAAAATGGCTATCTACGCATCTCTTTCATTCCTTGCGTCGTAGTTACGATCACTGTACGCATTGATTTTTTAAAAAAATCTGTGCTCTGACAACACACATTCTTTGAAGGTTTTAGATTAGTGTGTCAGTAATCATATTTTGCATAATACAGTTATATACAGCATCTACGAGGAAATGAAAATCAATATGGATTCTATCAAAAATACAAAAAAATAAATTACTTTACAGGGTAAAATATTTAGGAAGAAACCCAGAAAACAAACCCATGAAACATTTGGTGTTAAGTATTCTAAAATCAAATGTGTTACTGTATCTCACAATTGATCTGCCATTTAGATGTGGGAGTTTCAAAGTATGTGAAAGAGGACAAAAACATGACATTTTTTAAAAATGTTTTTGGGAAGTTTCACATTTCACATATAAAAGTACTAAGGCGGGTACTCCGGTAGCCAGATTGGACACTCTAATGCAGGGGTGTCACACTCGGGTTGGTTCGCAGGCTGCGTTAACGTCAACTCGATTTCATGTGGGCCGGACCATTTTAGATATAATATTCGATTTTTAAAAATAAATGGATTAAAAGAACTGGATTAAAAGACCTTAATATTCAGTTTTTTATAGATCTAAAACAATGTTTATTTTAGCTTTTTTTAAATATATTTTTAGATTTAAAAAAAATATTTTTAACTAAAAACTGAAAAAAATGATTAAAAAATTACAATTATTGATTTAAAAGGGGGAAAATCAGGAAATGTAATATACATCTATACTTTTTATTTTTATTTGATCCTAAAACAGAAAGTCGGCACTCATGATTGACTTTCCCGGGCCACACAAAATGATGCGGCGGGCCAGATTTGGCCCCCGGGCCGCCACTTTGACACATGTGCTCTAATGGTTGTTTGTCTCCTCGTGCCCTCCGATTGGCTGGCCACTAATTCAGGGCCCGAAGTCAGATGAGATAGGCTCCAGCACCCCCTACGACCCTAGTGAGGATAAAGCGGTTCAGAAAATGAGATGAGATTTTATGATACTCCAAAGAAAAACAGCGGGTTGTTACCCGTTCCGCTATTTGCCTGACTGCTCCTTGTTACTTTGTCTTTTGTTCCCATTCATTCGTTTTGGAAATTGGGACTTTTTGGTAATCATCACTTTGAGGTTAAATGTTATGAAGCATGTGTAAACAGAATGTGGACTGCTTATTTGAAGTGTTACTGGCAGCAGGGGGAGGTAAACGTCTAATTTATATCTGAGTCAGGGCTGTGGATCAGAAAAATCCAAGGTTGCGGATTGCCTTTCACCCACACAGGCAACCATCCCTTCCTAGTTCAGTATTTTGAACTTTAGGCACTATAATGCAGAGGAAAATCAAGTACTGAGACACTAACATAGTGATACGCTTGGAAAAATGTCCCATAAGTGGAGGGCTGTTACATATATATTGAATAATAAGACATTTTTATAAAGAGGCATTACAGGAAATCTGATTTTAGTTTCTTGTTCTTCTTCTTCGTCTTCTTCATCATCCCCCCTTTTCATGATATTCAAAAGAGGAAGCGTTCTTTTGCAAGTGTGACGCCTTAGACACTTTTCTCACAACTTTCTACTTTGGGGTCCTGAGCGGTAAGATGTTTTTTTTTAATTCAATTTGCACTCATTTGGTCCAACAAAACAAATCTTGAACTCACTGTAGTTGATGTCCTGCCAATTCAGCATTTACAGAATGTGTTGATCTATTTAATGGATCATGCGGTCAAAGAAACTCCTATGTCAGGAAGTGAACTTTTTGGGGGGTAACTTGGAAGAAATACCAAGTTGAATTGAAATGAAGGTTTAATAATATTATGAATTTTGTCATTTGCAGAGCTTTGACTGATTTGAGGTTTGATAAGACAAGAAAAGATAGTAAACCTGGAACAATAGCATTTCATAATATCATTTTATTAGGGGTGTTTAAACGTTTGGAGTGACTTGTGTGTTTATTTTTTTCTAACCATTTGAGTGTTTCGGTTCTGCCTAGTTTAAATTTGGTTTATTTGTCGAAATGCAGTCAGGTTGAGACCCATGTGGACTTTTTTTTGCAGATGATGGAGCGCAATAACACTTGTCTCTTCGGAAATGACCCCTCATGTTCAGCTCCTAGTCCAGCTCCTACCCTTAATTTAGGTCTTGTGGTGGGCCTGACACTCTTCTTCCTGATGCTGATTGCTATTGTTGTTACGGTCGTGGTCAAATTTTGGAAGAAAAAATGGAATCTGCCGCTGTCACGTGGAAGGAAAAGCCAAACGAAGGCCGACGTGGAAACAACGCAACCCATTTATGAAAACCTGAACCAGAAAAGCAGCGCCAGGCCCCAAATCAGGTGCGCCATTCTCGTCTGTAAGCTCAAAGTATGATTTGTGGGAATGAAAGATTGCCCTAAAACCAACAGCACGGAAACAGATGACAAAACAACGCATGTGATGTGATTTCCCAATTAGACTAACTTCTGTTTTAGAGAAAAAGCCTCCTAAGGATGTATAATGTCATTTTAGCTTTAGTCAAGGCAACTAATGACTCACTACTGAAGCGTTAAGAACATAGTTTGGAAAGGGGAAATCCTTACATGTCTTCAAATGTATTCACATAGAAGTTAGCCTTCTTTATATCTCACCAAATTACGTAGTTTTGGGTGTAGATTTTCAAACGTTCTGTTCAAATGACCAGTATAAAGAGATAAAACCAGAGGACTAAGAGGAACAAAAGCTAAACTACACATGTTTAGCAACATGTGAAAATGAAAGAGAAAACAATAAAGCCCAAAATACACAGGATTAGCCAACAAAACAAGAAAACACCAGGTGGTGTTTTTGAGAAAGGGGAAGAGAAACACAATTCTTAACAAAAGAAAAGGTAGCATGAAGCATCTAACTGCAGAGTTAGCATTAGTTAGCAAAGGAGGAAAATAAACCACTTGAAGGGCACCATTAAAGGCTCTTAGACTTGATGTTGCTTATCAAGCAGTTGTTTTTATTTTTAATGACATCATTAATTCAGAAAAAACGCTAACCTAGCGAGTGATAACAACTCAAAAGATGGTCATTTCAAACTGCCAGCATCCCAGTTCAAATGGACTTGGCAGCTATCGTAGCGAAAGGAAACATAATCCTTGGTTTATGTACGTCCACGTCACCGTCACTTGTTGTTTCCCCGCAGTGCGTCTTGCGTACCTACTTCGGAAGTGTACTTAAAGTGCGATGCCTTGGACGACGCCATCTACTGCAACGAGCCTGCATGTAACCTCGCCATTCTCCCGGAACCCCAAGATGACCTTTATATTGTCCCAGAGTCATAGGTTGACAATAGGATTGTTTTTAGTGTGTTAAAATCTTTCTCTTCATCCCCCACAAACATTGCTAAAAAACAGAACCATTTGAACTTTAAGATGGTGGACAGCTGAGGACGCCGGATCCTTTCGATAGTTTTTCTTACCATAGGCAATTGGGCCATCCTGTTAGTTTCCACCATATATTGAAAATTGTTTGTTTCAGTTGATTATTCTGTTTGACGACTCGTTTTCTCGGTAAGAAATTAGTCAGGGCATCATTTGCCAGTTTACATGACTCCGCTATACTGATCTGTTAGCAAAAACATTGCTAAATTTAGCTGTACAGTGTCTTCAGTCATGTTATGCAGATGACCTGAGTGACTACAGATACATTTAAACAAATGTAAAATGTTAAGAATTACGAAACGCAGTGGGATTTTCTTTTGGGATTGTGACAGTAGAAGAACATTTTACACTGTGCTATACCAAGTGGCTAACAATAAATTTGCTGAATTATCTGTTGTACACATTCCTCACTCGGGTCAAGGCAATCGTCATATTAATTAGAATTAATAGAAGCTAATGTTAACTCATCAATAAGTGGATCTGGCTTTCAGACTCACCTTGACCTTCATAAACTATACGACTAAACTAATTTGATGACTGCTTAGTCATATTTGGCATCCTTTTATTCTGAAATGTCCTTGTTGATACTGTAAGTTAAAGTGCAACAGGTCAATATGGATAAATAAGAGTTTTCAGATAATTAGTCACACTTTTCTCGATGATTCAATTCCAGGCGTCTCAGTTAAAATGAATTTGAATTCTTTAATGTCAATAGCAGTCACTGAGTTACCACGGTTTAGGACAATAAATAGGGTATCAATAAATAGAACATAGAACCAATCATTTTGATGTGCCTCAGGCACAATGACATTTGGTGACTATCAGGTCACTAAAAGGTGTCAGTTTCAACTTGCCCCTGCCGTCATTGTACATGACAACCATGGGCTCGTAGGCGGCCGGCACGCAGCAAGGCCGCGGCGAGTTGCCCTGCAGGATTTGATGCAGACGAGACTTGATTTGAGTGTGCATGCTCGCCGGCTTGTAGTTGTGTGGGCAGGCGCCGTCGCACAAGTGCATGGTGTACTCCGTGGGAGCCACGATCCAGTCGGTCCAGCCGATGTCTTGGAACGACACGTTGACGGATCTGCGGCAGCACCAGCCTTGCTCGTTGCAGTCGTCGTCTCGCTCGGAGCGACGGAGCCTTCGTGACGCTGCGGTTCGAAGGAAGTCTAATTCCAGAGAGATGTTGGGCCGCCCTTCGCCCAAGGCCGTCTGCACATCCACAACTAGCGACGAGGCATTTGTTCTTATCCACTTTGTTGCCTTGGCCTTGACATCCATCCTCACATTTCGCAAGAGCGACACGTCGTGACGGTCGGCGGGAGTCCATCCGGAGAACTTTGCGGCCCGTACCACCCCGACTCCAATGCTGGCCTCAGACTGGCTCACCTGTATCGGAATCTGCCGGGAAACCTTGAGTTCGGCTCTGGTCGGAACGGCTTCCCCTTGGGTGTTTGGCGTCTTGTGGAAAACCGCTTGGTACTGCTGGATGCTTTGCCCGGGGGGCGACAGGGGTTGACGTGCTTTTAGTGGTATCACAAATGGGAAAAAAAACATTAATTAATTACAAAGATCATGTAATGATGAGACAACATCAGTTTTCGCTAAGCTCTAAACCACGGGTGCCCATTATGTAGATCACACGACAATAACATTTTGATCTCTTCATTAGTCGATTTCATTAGCTAGGTCCTTATGAATTTAGCATGTCCGCAATAAGCTTGAGCTCGTTAGAAGTGCAATCAGTGCATTGCAGTCAGGTGCTTCTTGTTTCAGCACAGCCCCCGTTGTCAAAGTGTCCGTGGAACAAAATCCTGCACTCCAGGACCGCTTTTCCCACCCCTGAAATTTAACCCTAAAAACAAAGTAGATTGTAGAAGGTTGGCTCATTGAAAAGTAGATCTCGGAGCAAAAAAAGTGTGAGCACCCCTGCTCTAAATAAATAGCATTACAAATGGCTCAAAAAAGGGTATTTAATATCCGCACCAGCTGAGATTATGTTATGTGCATAACGGTTTATAATGTGCCCTTGTTAAATAAGATGCTATGATGCTGCCACTGCAGTATTTGGTATGTCCTTTTATATTTATATTTGCCATTCATTTTATTTTTTTATTTGATGCAATTTTATAACCCTTGTTTTCTCTTTTTTAATAGCAGCCAAGGAATTCAAATTGTGACCATGAATAACCAAAGGTTGAAAAGTGTCTGTTGTCCTTTTTCACGGTTAAATTCCCATGATAAGCTTTTATGAATGAAACATTCCTTCCAACTCCCACTCACACGTTCCTCTCACTCAGGTGTGTTAGTCATAAGATCCCACACGCCGCCGCTCACCTGTAACTGGGAAAAGCACCATGGATGTGGTTTCGGGTCTGGGCAAATTTCCTCTCAGCTCCCTCAGTTTCTCCCGGTACAGCCGAGACATCCGCCTCAACTCTGGCTCGGATACCCCTCGGGTAATCTCGGGCTCTTTGTCCATCCCGAGTGAGTTCAGGATTCCCATCTTCAGCGCCTCCACCAGCTGGAGCCGGTGAGCGTCCACGTCGAGTGTGGCCTCCCGGGCTTGTCGAGGCCTACGCTCCCCCGAGCTGAAAGCGGCGAGCAGGATGAGCAAGCACGAGGGAAGCGTACATGACATAAACATGCTGCGTTTCGGATCCGGATCAGGGAGTGCCGCTCTTTCCCGCATCAGCGCTGTCTACGCTGTTATTGAAATTCTTGGCATGCTTTCATTTATAGTGCACAGCGGCGTCCGTGTCGTCACGCCCCCTTCGCTCAGTCGGGTGAGCTTTGATGTGCTTAGTCAATTTTACTGGACATTTTTGCCCTACGGCCATGGGTTTGGCAAGGAAACGTGAAAATAGGAAGGCTGTTATACTGTAAGGAGATACACTGATTGGAGTTCAAATCAAAAGGGAGGAATGTACAAGAGTAGGATTTTGTCTGTTTCAATAACAAATAGATGGACTCCTGAAGGTAAGGGCAGGAACAGAAAAGGAGGATTGGTTTATTTGGTGTTGACAATATGTGGTATAATCACTGTAAAATAGTTGTAAATACAAGATTTTTTCATTCGTGGGTGTGATTTTTTGGGCGGTTGGCGCATTTGGCTCACAGTTCTGGGATCAATGGTTCAATCCCCCGTTCATATTTGGGAAAATGGCCATTTTCCCAAAGCTACAAAATATATTGCAATTAAACAAATATCATTATGTTATTTAAATTGTATTAAACTGTGGTGGGACATGACAAAATGGCATTTTGCTTCACTAATTTTTTTTAGAGTTTTTTTGTTGTTGCTTTTTTAAAATTTCACTCTAGGACAAGTTAATTTACACCAAAACTATGTACATTAGTATTTTGTCTATAAATGATTTAAAAATTGAAGGTTGGGAGTTTAAATGTCAACCCAATTACACTCAGTCAACTGCATAAGAGAAAATAAAACGTTCTCTCGTATATCTGTGGGCGAGATAAAAAACCATGGTTACAAAATCATTTATTCCATTTATTTTCCTCGTAATTTTTTTTCACAATAGAGAGCAGAATGATAATTGGGGATGATGTTTGGTCTTGAATAATGACTAAACCTCTTCATTGAATACATCTGCTCTCATGGTAACACATACAAATGGGAAAAGAACAAACTGACTGGAGCACACTATTTAACTTTAATGACTTTGGCGAGCAAGTTGCTGCATATGTAAAGCAGAGAAGCTACATTTCCATTGACGTGTGTGTGCATGCGTGCATGTGTTTGGATATCTGAGCTGTGAGTCACTCAGGTAATGAAGCAACATATACCTCGCCATCACCATTCAATCGAACCTTGACGGCTTGAAGTGTGTGAAAGGCTCTTATGAGTTACACAAGATTGCAATTTTAGAGTTTGGCCAACAAATGTCATTAGAACTGCCATTGCCATTTTCACTGGGAAAGGCTGGCATCCAAAGATCTGTGCCAGCTCTCCCAGTTAAAACGGATTGGACGTCCTGTATTGTTGCTGTTCAGGTTTAGACTGGGATTTTTTTGCTACAGCTGGAATTCCATCTCTGTGTGTGGTCTTGTTTACACTGTCAAGTAACTGCCAAGGCCCTTTGAGGACAATGTATGTACTGTACTTTACTGTAGTACATTACTGCTACGCCCTCTAGTGGACAGTACTCTGTTTATTATGAGTAAATGTGAACCAAACACCTGGCAATGCAGGGCAAATTGAGTCCAACTGTGAAAATAAATAATTTATCAGCATCCTATCCATACTAGATACTGTACTACTACTCTAGTATGCTATATTTTAAGGGTTAATTAAGCACCAATTATTTTTTTGCTATGAGGAAACAAATTGGTGTGTGTTTTATATACACACATTAAAATTATAATAATATAATAAATACCATATTTAATCCTTCTGTTTTTCAACATACTATGTTTTGAAAATAATTCATAATGAAAATGAAAATAAAAATAGGATATTTTTCTTTGGTGATGGGAATAGACGTCCAATCTATTTCAAGTCTACTAGTGCAAGTAAATTGGATGTCTATCACACTTTATCTTTACTTAAAAAATTCTTTTAAAGCTTGATTTAACGGGGCCCGTGTTGATGTTCCCGAATAGAAGATGCGCCATGAATAAGGAATTCCGGAAGAACAAAGGCTTCATAGTCCACACGAATAAAAGGCCACGTTATCTCCAACACACAAGCCATTGTGAAAGCAGATCCTTTTAATTATTGACTTTTTCCTCAACAAGTACTTTTACTGAATTACAGACTGGGATTACTTTTACCTCACTTCTGCCTCCACATCACCACGTGACCTATTAAAAGGACCACCTTGAAAGGGTTTGTGGCGAAACAGGCGAGGATGATGAGCAAGATGAAGATGAGGGGGGAGTCCGGGGGGGATGATGATGATGATGATGTGGAGGCGCAGCCGTGAGGAAGAACGCACTCTCCGCAAATGGCTTGACTGGAGAAAGAAAGCGCTCTGAAGCACATACACTTTTGGAATTCTATTCAATAATGGATGAGCCGAATATCCTGAGACGACGGGGGCTGCAGGTAAAATCCATTTTTATTCAGAAATGGAAGCCGTCACAACACGACGCTTGTTTCTAGGCAAATTTCAAGGAGATAAAACCGGGGTTTGCACGGGTGTTGTCAATGGATGGATGGTTCATGTGTTGATTGTTTTTACGAATGGTTGGTGGTGGTGTGAAGTGACCACGGGTTGTGTTTATTTTGGAGCATCTCATTTCCAGGCTTTGGCAAATGGTTGCCTTGGTGATAAGAGGAGAACACATGATCGCCACAGGAACCTCCTTTATCTCCTCCTGAATGCCATGTTTGTTTTACTCGGATGGGAATGATCAAGTGCTCTGTTAGGCCAGTGTACGTTTTGTGCATTTTCCTTAGGAAATATAGGAGACGTAACTCAATGGCTGTCGTTGACAGAGAGGGGCGTTCATTGTTTGGATGTTGGGATGTATTTACGCATTGATGGATTTGCGATTGATCGCAGGTTGGCTGTGGAAAAATAGCGGGTTATCATGTGTTTGCTTGTGCTATATTTCCTAGATTGATTAATTTAGGATTCTCCGTTAACAGTTCAAAGATTAAGTTACCATATATTTTTCCTCATTAAACAACAATTTGAATTCATATGTAATCAATTAGGATTATATTATTGTCACCATAAGCAAGTGGATAAGAAATGATCCAATCAAATTCCAAATGTCAATATTGAGCTTCTTTTAGAACTGCCATTTTCTTAAAAAGAATGATTTTCATTAAAATGTCTCAAATGTTATGTTCTGCTAAATTGCCCAAATTAAGCATATGCCATCGTTTCTGCATACACCGTCTAAGAAAGCGGAGCACATGGTCAGCTTGGCAAAGTGTAAACTTTTACAACATTGTCAGTGACTCATGACCTATTTGTAACCCATAAAACTAGGCCACACTGCATCTAACGACATTTACACGCACTAACAAGAACAAAAGAACTTCTTATGTTCACTACCTTGTTGAACATTGAATGATTATTTGAAAATGATTATTCACAAACCCTTGTTCAGTTAAGTCATACCAAAGTAATGCTTCCGTATTCCTAATTTGGTTTCGCTATTTCTTCCTTTCAGAAGGAGCTGAGTCTTCCACGGAGAGGAACTGTGTAAGTATTACAAAATCCTTCTCTTCTGACCAGATCAGACACCTGTCAGATTATCAGTATACGTATAGAGTATACAAGAGTATACCATCATTTCATGGGTGTATACGTTAACCCCGCCCAGCCTCTTGGAAAGCAACCATTAACGCTGCGAGAAAAGGCCGGGCTGAGGTCAAAGTGGTCTCACTGCTCTGACTGGTTTTATGTTAACTCAAGTGAAAAAGTGAAAATGTGTCGGTAGGCCATTGTTTGAATATTGATTGATTTTTTTTAATCTTGAGGTTTCCAGGCTTTGAGTTCATAGGGCATTGCCTTTTAATATTGAGCAAACATTGTGTTAATTTTAAAAGAGGGAGGCATCTGTCTTGACAAACTTTAACCTGCTTGTTATCATTTGTACTGTTTTAACAAAAAAATAGGTTGATGTTCACCTTTCAACACTGAACAAACACAATATAAACTGGTTGTTCATGCTTTAGCAGTAGGCAGATAACGTCATTCAGATGGCATTATTTTGGTAAAGAGACAGAGGAGGCGCTGTAGGGTTGTTTGAATGTCACTGACATCTCTGAAAACATTATATACTATGTTAATATTTATTAATATGGGATAAGGGAATAGCCCGTTCATTAAGTTAATATATGGATTTTAGTTATGAGATTATTACTAATTTACTATAGTTTTATGCCCACTCCCCAAAGACAAATGTCACATTCATGAACATGCTCCATGATCCTACACAGGTTGGAAAGTTTCTTCCCCCACATTCCAGTTTGGCATTCAATAGTGTAAATAAAATTTAAAAAGCATTTATTGGCGCTTTTTATGTCTCCCGCCGTGACCTAATTCCATATATTTTCTGTTTAGTGGCTCATGACTACTTCATTTGTTTCCCATTTCCAAATCTTCCCGTGGTACTTGAAAGCAACAGCATTTCTCCTCCCTTCAGCGCAAATTTTTGCACATGCGCCGTTTGACGCTGCCGTGCCTGGAAAGTTTTTTTTTTTTAATTCAGTCTTTATTGTTTTTGCCGCAGTTATCAGCCGATAATGTCGCATTCTGGTGCGGATAGTCTTTTCTTGAAGCGCTACGGGTGACAGCGGTGACATAGAAGCACGGGAGATGGATGTAGAAACGGCTCGTCATCACCGAGTTGGCGAGCTTTGGGTCCGGGCTCAATTTTCAGCCAAGCTCAACGACGGACTAACCGAGCTAAGCTAGCCGACCCCGGTGAAGCCTCACTGGGGAAGACTCTTCGACATGGGCGCTTGGCTGTAGAGGACGACTCCCGTACCTGGCTCGTCTTTATCGGTCATCATTATTGCTACCATCATGGCTGACCAAAACCATTACTGGACGGTGTTGCCGAGCTACAAAACTAGTTTTGTTACCGGGGCCATGATGAAAAGAACTAAAGGGTAAAAAAATAATAATAACACGTCAAACATTTTCTAATGCCATGCTATCATCTTATCTGAGCTTCATTTTCTCTTATTTAATTGTGAAATAGATGATAATTGCATTGTGGTGTTTGTGTGATAGGCTCTTTTATTCCGAAAAGCGCGTTATGTGTGTCGACTGCATATTGTCTGCACTTATCTGTCGCATAAAACGCCACTAACTATTAGTGCAGATCGATTTCTCGACGTAACCACGATGTAAGATTCTCTCTGGTAGAGGGATTGAATTAGCCTCCCAATCGAATATATATGTCCCTTTTGTGAACCGTAAAACGAGCTTGTAACGTCCATTTCGAGCCTATTGTAGTTTATGACAGCCCTTCTCTTTGAATGTCACCGACGACAATATAAGTCAATTTAAAGCTGGTAGCACTCCATAATTAAATGGTCAAATCATTAATTAATGCTTCTTAGATGTAGTAATGTCAGTAAAGTCGCCATCACTGATAACTCAGTTTACTTGTTAATCATATTCCGTTTACCCATTGAAATGCCATTAATCAGGCACAATATTTATGCTACATATTACAAAAAAATAGAACTATAGAGTGAAACCCACTTAATTTTTAGGGATTTGTTCCAGATACCCCTACAATAACAGAAATTTCATGAATCAGTAATTCCATGTACAACTACACCATAACCATGTTATCATGATTACTTTATAAAACAAAATTATTTGACCCACTTTTACAATTGCATTTTGCCACACAATATATTGAAAGAATAAACAAAAAACAATGGACAGCATCCAAATTTTGTACAAAAGGTGTTAAAAAACAGAATAACAGTTTACTAGGGTAATAACATTTGCAAAAAAAAGTGCAATGCGTGCAAAATATGAACATTTGACGCCACAATGGTGCTAGTGTTTTTAGGAGCGTCTTTTACAAAGTAACCTGTTTTGCAAGTGTAGTCGTTTGTGCGTTGTTGTATACTGCCCTGCACAAATTGGCGGTCATAGAAATGTTTACTAATGTTCTCATCTTGTTCCAGATTTCACTGGTTTTGGTACCATGTTTAATTCTCATTTAGTACTACAATACTGATACCGTTGACGCTATTCCAGTATCAGTCTACTGGTGACTTTGAATATACAAATAAGTCTGATAACTCAGAATATGGGGTACTTTAGTCCGCATTCTTGCCTCATTAGTTAGTTTTACGAGTGTACACACAATGATATGTCCAGTGTGAATTTTTCTACAGCTTAGTTTAAATTGCTTTCATTTTTAGCTAGTCTGACAACCTAGTGATTACTGTGGCTTTCAGTGAAGCCCAGCGATTTTAGAAGCATCTTCCCATGAGATCATGTACAACATTAAACTGTTGTATATTCTTTATAACATGACATGCCTCTATTATGTTTCTTCGAACCAGAGATAAAGTCTAACAGTGACAATGATGAAATAGAAATCATCCACGATTTCTTGTGCGTTTAGCTTCATCATTCTCAAGTCAAACATTTGTCTACTACTTCTACTGGTTTTTACATTTTGTCTTGGTAGCCTAAACACACAGCACCAAAGGGTGAATCTGCCTCAATGTTGACCCAGAAATGCCTTGATCTATCATCGTTAACGTCCCTTTAATTTTTTTAAGGGTGCATGTTGTTTTATACTAGACTTCTAGCAAAATGTATCTAACTGCAGTAATTCCATCACGACTCATTGCAGATTCTGTATGTTGACTTCTGCCACTGTGTAAGAATGTCTTGCTGGTTCACGGCGATGACTGCAGTGGTATGAAGAGACTGCATGATTATGTCATGGTTTTAAATGGATGCATTTTTGCTCCATAACAAGGGTGTCCAAACCGGTCCTCAAGGGCCGCAGTGGGTGCAGGGTTTCATTCCAACCGATAAAGAGGTTACATTGTCAGCAATCTGCTGTCCTTAATGTGTAAACAGTTGACTGCCATCGGGTGCTGCTGGTTTCAGAAGAAACTTCATTGGTGAAACTGTCTGGATCCGTTGGAACGAAACCCTTCACCCACTGCTTGTGGAATAGTTTGGATACCCCTGCTCTATAACCAGTACGCATGCCTTTTGGTTGTAGGATGAAGCGCTGTTGCTTCAAGCAGTTCACCAAACACGTCATTGGCAGATCAAATAGATCATTAGCTCATACCGCGTCTGACCCGGCACCGAAAAATGAGTCGCAGTGAACCATTTTTTGAGTGAAGTTTCCGTGAAACATCCATTTTTCAATGTCATACCAACAGATATGCGTTACTGTGTTTTTGAATTTTAACAGTTGAATTTGTTTTCCGCCTCTCACAGAGCCCGCAACAACAAGAGAAGGAGTTTGGCGGTGGGGACCCCTTCCCCCACTCTCTCACGGCCGCTTTCACCTCTCCCGCTTGCCACAGGTGCTTGTGTGATTTTGTGTTTACTGTTGTGTGCCAGATGAGATGTGTTTTGGATAATCCCGTGGCAGTCTCATTTCATTTACTGTGTACATAATCATAAAGGGGGATCTTCTATGCTGGGATACCCAATTCGACTCTTGATGTTATCCGTTAGTATTTTCCCCCCAGTCTTATTTTGTTGATTTCCTGTCTATAGATCATGTTGTGTTAAGGCTATGGTGCATAGACATGACATTTTTTAAATATCTTCTTTATCTGGGAAGACTGGCTGTTTCAATGCCATTGCCAGCGACAGACGTTCAGTCCATTTAAACTTTTGTTACCAACTCTCAATTCAAATGAATTGGAGGTCTGTCACTGTGATTAGTTGAATATTTAAAAATGATAACACGTGACAGTGCAAAATAGTGTAAATCAAACTAGGCTAGGGCAGTTCTACAGCACTTCATAGTACGGTTATGGACGTGGTTAACTGTTAATGGTCGGTAAGTCTAAACTTTTAATATACTGTCTTTCTTTAGCTGGCAACAGCCCATCAGAAAGCCCCAGAAACGTTTCTGCCAGCAGCTCTGCTAACTTCCAGTTTGCCCGCAGGTAAGAGTTGACTTGAAATGATTTGAATAGCTACATGGGATATCAGGCTCCTCTTTTTTTTACATGTCATCTTGATCTTGCTTCTGATACAGGCTTAGACATTTGCGTAATTCAGTTTGAAGTGATTAAGTGCAGACCAGCCGAGCCGCTGTGTTTTGTCTTCCAAATTGAATGAGCTGTGGGTTCAAAAACCACGAGACAATGACTGAGCAACAGAAAGCTGAGTTGTTATTTCGATTCATGAGTCTGTTCAAACAACAGCACGATGAACCAAAATTTCCACTTGGACACCAGCGTTTAATTTTCAAAACACAATGTCTGTTTTTTATTTATTTTTTATTTTTTGAGGGAAAAATTGACAAGGTCATCCTGGCGTGCTGACCAGTCCATTTCATACACCATGATGGAAACAAGCAGTAAAAAGCAGGCACGCCAGCTGAAAAGCCTCAGGGCCTCTTGCTGGTCACGGGTCTTTGGTAGCACTGTTGTGATTATGAGTGAAATTACGGACTTTTCAAAACATTTCTCACAAGACACAGAATGGTTGCTTGCACATAATGATGTATAATTTGCAGTTTCCAAAGTTTTTATTTTTTTAAAAACAAAAACAAATCTGACTTTTTGTAGAATCTTCAATTTAGGATCCATAATGTTTTGATAAATCAAAGTTAAATGAGATAATAATTCAAATGTTACGTGACGTTTTTTCGTGCAAAGTAGTAGTTAAAAATGAAGTGTCTTTGTACACTACCTTTTCCCTCTTTTTGGTGTTGTTGCGCAGTACAAAATATCCCAGCAGATTTGCAGGGATGGTTTGTGTTGCTTGTCTGCATGACTCATTTAAATTAAGCCTCGACAGACTGCCAATGTTTAGACAAAGAAGGCAGTGCAGTGTTTTTAGGTTCATTGGGTTCGTTTCTTATTCACACGAGTATCCAATTATTTCATCACACAAACCTGGAACAGCAGTAACATGCAATAACTGGCCTAAGATTTGACATGACTAAAGTGACCAATTAGCAAAACGATTACTCAGAACCACACGCCAGTTTATAGATCTTCATATATGGACCTGTGTGTTGCAATATATTTTTTTCCTCATCTTCAAACTCTGACAACAATATTGATCAGAATTCAGAATTCAGAATAACATACCTGTCAACCTCTGCCGATAACTGCCCTTATAAATGATTATGATTCCCCTTACAAACCCCAAAAAACCCTTACAAACACCGTACGAGTCGTACGGTGTTTGTAAGGTTTTTTGGGGGTTTGTAAGGGGAATCATAATCATTTATAAGGGCAGTTATCGGCAGAGGTTGACAGGTATGGAATAAGCACTTCCAACAAAGGCAATCCACAGTAACCAATATGTTACATATGTGAACCCAGTTATAAACCGCCCCAAAAAATCCACAGGCCTTGGTTATTCTTGTCGTTTTGTATTTGGCAACATGTCTCCAAAAGCTTGTTTGTGTGAAGAAGCCTTGTCATCATGGATTGAATCAGTGAAAGAAAGTGGGACATGTCCTTAGAGAACATGCTGGACCGGTGGGGGAGGGGGTGTTATGAGTGTGCTACTTCTTGGTTGAGTTTATTTTATCTTTGTACAAAGTTAATGTCATTGCTGCGTAATGACAAAGAACAGTCTGGCAGGTGTTCAGCTGCAAAGTGGGACACGGGAGCATGACAGCTAGGCTTGTTTTGTCATTCTCATTAGGCTGTGTTTACTTTGTTCCTCACATTTGTCTCTTACTGTTTCTCTGCTCTGTTTCTGCTTTCCCCATATCGTCTCCGCAAAGCCACCTGGTCCGTACTGAGAGGTAAGAAATGTTCTAAAATGGTTGGTTTTTCTTCCTCATTTTATTGTAGGTTGCATGTTTATCACTGTCATTGGCAACCAAGTGAAAGATGAATTTGTAGGATCTCACAAGCCAAAATGGTAAAAAAAAAAGTCATCCTGGCAAGAAAAAATGGAGATGTGGCAGTTGAAACTGGCCAAAAAATCCAGATGTCATGGGGTGAGGCAGGAGACTAGTTTAAGCGTAGGAGTGAGTTAACCAAAAACTGTGGAGAATGAAATTTCAGGTCAATTGACAAATTATAAATGTTTACTAAAAATATGTACAATTCCTAGTTTTTGAAAAAAAAAAAAAAGTAAATATTATTTTATTTATTTGGAAAAACACCAAAAAACATTCTAATAAAAAAACTCAAAAAGCTTTAGTCTCTTATTTCTATTTAATTTTTATATTTTCTTATTTAGATTTTTTCTTCATATATTTTCAATTGAACAAAATACACTAATATTAGTTTTTTTTTTTAATTAAAAAGAAACTAAAAGGTGCACAGCTGGCAATATTTTCTTTTTCATTTTGTGAATTTTCATTTCTATAAATAGATTTACAAAGAAACCTGGAGACATTTGAATATTTTCCGTTTTTTGTAGCTCAAAACAGACACATTAATTTTCAAACCACAATGTTTGCCATTAACTGCTTTTTTTAAAAGAACAATGATACACTAACAGTTACCTGGTATTCATAGTCCATCTTTTCTCACTCCATAATTTTGTGTTCTGTTGTTCATTTCTTAAATGTAAAGCCCAAACGAATACAATTAGTAGATCATTTGTTATGCATATGATTCGACTAATCCTGGGAAATACTCAAGGATTCATCAACTCTTGGCTAAAATTTCTTTGGCTAGGGGATTTAATAATTAATTACTGAGGTAACATTACTGTTTATCTTTTTTCAGCCGAGGAGATGGCCGAAGATGGTCTGTGGCATCAGTTCCCTCCTCTGGATACTGCACCAATGCACCCAGTTCATCCGTATCTGTAAGCTTCTATTTCAACCAATTTTTTGATATCATTTAATATTTTCCTTCCAAACCCCCCGCAGTCACCTTTCCTATGTCAGTGCCAATCAATTTTCAACGTGTGAAACTCTCACCTGCTTGCGAGCTAAAAGTTGGCCTTTCGAGCTGTGTGTTTTGCTCCGCCGGGCAGTCTAGAAGCAAAACCTTCATTCATGGCGTGTCCCTACTCTTGGCAGGAGGACAAACGTCGCTGGCGTCTGCCCACCGTCGGAATTGCCGTTTCACACTCACACGTCAGCAGTGTCGAGGTCCCGCGTGCGAACTAGAAGTGCGTCGTTAGAGGTCACAAGAGACGCTCGCACTCGCCTTTAAAAGCACAAACGGGTTGACTAAATATTCCACACGATGCCCAGTTCTACGCCACACAAGAAAAGGAGACGCAATCTTGTTTTCATGAGTTAGTCATGATAACAGGATGCGTCTGATGATAAATCCTTGAATCACAGTAGTTTATCACGCCGCACAGAGGGAAGAGATGAATCATTCAAGCGCTGACCAAAAGTAACGGAGATGGTTTCCAAGAGCAATTTGATCTGTTTTTCAGACTTAATTCAACTGTTTTGACGAGAAAGAGACACAGAATGCTGACGTTTCTTGCAACAACGCACTTCAAAATGAACCTTATCGTTACAAGTGGTTATGTTTCCACATTTGTTTCCACATTTTCACGTTCAATGTGAAGAAGCCATTTAGCACTTGCAACTTATGGCTTTTCAAATTTCTTGAAAGTCATTTCTGAAAACGGCACTCGGCGGTAAAACAATAGCTATGTCCTCTCTGTCACGGCTGTAATTTTGCATGGTTGGCCACATGGCTCAGAGACGGACGGTGAGGTCAGCCCTCCCCAAACAAAGCCCCTTTTCAGGACTCCTCAGTGAGCTCTTTATGCTACTCCGGCCTGAAACATCTCCAGTTTCCTCCTGCGTCCTCTTTCCATCACCTTTTTTCAGTCTGTTGTACATTTGACGTCCAATCGTGTTTTCCTCTTACACTTAAGACCCCCGCCAGATGGAAGTTATCACAAATTCCAGCCCGCCCGTCTCAAATTTTGACGTGCGGCGAGAAAAAGAAAGCACACATGGCCAATATAACAGCCGTGCGGCCTGCCTAGGGATATACCGCAGCGCCAAATAAAAATCCTGGTCTTGGTGAACTGAACACTAAAGCTCTCGGACAGCTGACAGTTAGCGGAAAAAATGAAAGAAATGACGTTTCTTTTTTATTGCCCTTTCGGCTTCATACTCTCCCAGCATATTTGGATATGTAAAGCAAAAAAACAATGCTATGAAGCTACGATCTGATCTCACTTTTGTTCTTTTCCACCTTAGTCGTCATCCTCCCAGGAGCTCTTGCACCAGCTGCCTCTCCAGCCTACACAAGATGATCTCCACTTCCTGTTTAAGCATTTCCGGAGTACGGAATGTGTGGCGGACGAAGAGGGACCTCATGTTTCACCTCCTGTTAGGCTCCGCTCGCGTAGTCTCAGGTATCAAATCCGTCCTCACCCACAGCACTTGCCCAAGTTAACTCAACTATTCTTGAGAGTAATTTACAAAAGTCAAAGACATTGCATTTTGGGTCATCTGGCCACAATATTCAAGTTTGAGGTATGTTCTGCCTGCTTGATCAAAAAACGGGATGTCCACGTATATTAGATATGATTATTTATTTGTCATTTTTCACCATTGTTAGTATTTTTATGAATAAATATAAATTAAAATGAATGACATATTAATCCAATTTAATTTAAATGAATTAGTTGATCAAAAATTAATGCTTTTGAGAAATACATTCATTTTCTGTACCACTTATCCTCACAAGGGTCGCAGGGGTACTTGAGCATAACCCTGGAGAAACCCATATTGGCATGGGGGAGAACATGCAAACGCAACGGGATTGAACCCCCAATTTCAGAACTGGGAGGGATACGTTCTAACTTCTCTTCCACTGTGCCACCAAAGAAATATATATATATATTTTTTTATTTTTTTTAAATGAATAATGTCAATTTTGACTGGGAGGATTTGCAGGGAACATTTGCTATCAGACTTTCTCAATTAAATGAATTGGACATCTAGCTCCATCAATGGCAGCCAAAGAGTTAAATTAATGGCCTTTAAAAGGTTAATAAATGGATTAAAAAAAGTTTAGTTATTGTCCAATGAACGTGGAAGAAAACATTAGAAAACTCGGTGCGCTGCTGGTAAAACGCTGTTATTTAACTTCACGTTCGAATTAAAATGGGTTACTGGTAAGTGACTGGTGGCTTCAAAAATAGTTACTGAGTGCCTGTAAAGCTTGCATAAAGTCCCCAAGCCGTTAACCATTGCCATGCCGGCCTGTTAAACCACTCTACTGAAATAGAAAGCTCACGTTACTTGTGTTACACGCTCTTGTTCCGACTTGCTGTGTTGCATAGGTTGCTATTTTCAGTATAGCTGTTGATAGTACATTGATCGTGCTGCTTGTTTTCAAATTTCCCACGTTACACGAAGCAAATGTACTCAGGATTTCTGTAGATGAGAAACTGATGTCATACCTATTAGAGGCATTTTTTAAACAGATTGCGTTTGCGATACGAATTGGCTGTCAATCCTGAGAAAGCTCATTTCAGGACAGTGTTCATATCTTGGACAAAAATGTTGTCCATTTCATGCTGGGTCACTAAATGGTTGATCTGTCAATGCATTTAATGTGATTTGAAGTCATTCCAACATTTGCTTTTTCTCATCCAGCCCCGGACGAACCTGCGGAACGTTTGACAACGAGATTGTCATGATGAATCATGTTTATAAAGAACGTTTTCCGAAGGTGCGGTGAGATTCGGAAGCTCCTTTTCTTTGCTTCGTTTAATTCATTGCAATGTTGGGTTCATTGAACATCATGTTTATGGACACCCTCCACCTTGGATACTCTCTTAGGCAACTGCACAGATGGAAGGTCGCCTTCTGGACATCATCGAAGAGTGTTCGCCCGGAAGCGCTCTGCCCCTGGCCGATGGGGTTCTCGGGTTCATCCAGCATCAGCTGGTAGAACTGGTTCGAGACTGCCTGGACAAGTCCCAGAAAGGCTTGGTCACCTCTCGCTACTTTGTGGAGTTGCAGGAGAAGCTGGAGAAGCTTCTGCACGAGGTACGTCTGCAGTTATGAGCGTTCGTTAGCAACCAAGTTGATTTGTGGAGCCAGTTCCTACTGCTTGGTTGCACATTAAGTTCTTTCATGTGGTTCCTTTGGAACATTGAAAAGGAACTGCTTGTTCGAGCTGTCATTACATGTTACGACTTGATGATTTCAATTCCAGGACAGTTCATTGGATAATCCTTTCAGCAGACATTTAGTATACTAATACGTGCTATAGAAGGGACAGAAATAGCTTTGGACTTCATAGACTGCTTTTCTCGTTACTATCCAGCCATGGAAAAAATGATCAACAACTGGACAGACCAGGATTGACCAGAATGTGATGTATTTGATGTGATGCTGGTCGTAATCGTGTTCCATTCTGTCAATTAGAAAAATGGCTGTAAAGAAAGCCAAAATCATGATATCAGGGATCAAAAAAGTATTAGTCAATTTTGAATCTTACCTTCATGCAAGACATTTGCTCTAAAGTCCAAATACATCATAAGATGCCCCCCCTTAGCTCAGTTCACGCTTAGCAACTTCAATCATTTCCAGGTTTAGCTGAATTGGCTGTTTGAAATTGCTCTTTTGTGCAATTTTAACAGATAAAAACTGATTGTTTTACGAAAACAAAACTACTACATTCACGAGTTTGGTAATACTACACTGTTTATTAGTCGGCTGAAATATTTCACTCCTTTGACAGCATAAATATTTTCAGTTTTTGCAATCATGGAAATTAGACTCCAACACAGACATTCTGCATCAAGCAGACTTTTCTATAATTCAGAAACCTGACAAGCAAAGTAACATTGAATGATGGATGCAAAAGAACGGCTAATGCAAGTAGATAATTATTTGTTTCTCCACCAGGCATATGAACGTTCAGAGAGTGAGGAAGTGACCACAATTACAAAACTAGTGAAGAAGATCCTCATCATCATCTCCAGGCCTGCAAGGCTCCTAGAATGTCTGGTAAGGCTCCTTTGGCTCATAGTCATTGGATTAAATACTTGAAATGCAGATGTCACGGCACAGACTGATGATATGTTCTAGTAGTAATAATAATGACACTTGGATGACGTTAGATGTAGTGGAATGTATTGTGATGTTTTGTTCTTAGAAGTTGGCAATTGTGGAGCTACAGTGTCAAGTTGATAAATATTCAAAGGAGCTGTAATGTTTCACACAGTTAGCAATACTTTTCGCTGCCTGTCAACTCAGTGATTTCTTTCTTTTTCCATGTTGGCCTAATCATAAAAGTTAACTAGGTCAAATGATATGAAACAGCGCATCAGTGAGCACGTGTACATGTACCCAATAATCCTTTTGTAAACGTGTTTTTGGAAATAACCCAGGTATGTGTGGCCATGTAAACAAATGCAAAAGTTGAATATGCTCTTGTGCTGTTCTTTTTTTCCCCCAAAAAAGTTGCCCCTGGGTTGACTCTTTTTTTTAAAGTGAATAAATATCTGACCATCATCTTTGATAGGATCTGCTGTGCTTGATCTATTTTCAAGGGATCATTTGAGTACAGGAAGTACTTGTTGGTGTAAAATACAAAACAAGGCAAAATGTTTTTGGAGTGATTCTGAAACACGTAACTTTATTAGTCTAAATTACTGTGATGGCAAGATTTACAAGCAGAAAGGAAAAAAAGTTCACGTTCTCTCTGGAAACTTACTAGAGAACTACAAAAGAATTACTTCACCGATTGATTTACAGTTTTGCACCATTGTATTATTTAAGCGGATTGATATTATAGTTAAGATGAAAAAAACTGAATAATAACCTTAAACTAAATATTGGTTACATGTAAATGATGCTTTTGTCTTGGACAGGAATTTGATCCTGAAGAGTTCTACCAGCGTTTGGAGACAGCAGAAGGTCAAGCCAGGGGGATCAAGACCGATATTCCCAGATACATCGTCAGCCAGCTCGGACTCACAAGGGATCCACTTGAAGGTATTGTTAGAAAAAGGGGGCAAAGAAAATCACATATCTCTGGCCTCACTTAGTTTTCATCCACATTGAGAAACGGGGTATTTTTTCACAGTGAAGTTACTAAACACATTGGCTGCCGTTGCCCTCGTTTCTCTTCCCATTATAGTCTGTTTTATGTTAATTCTGCTCTTACAGATATGGTCCAACTGGAACAAACAAGCCCAAGTCATAGATCCGCCAGCAGAGAATCGGATGAGTCTGGAGATGCAACGCCAACACAGGTAGAGATTGAAAAGCAAGGAACAAAAAGTCCTGTTTTACAGAGTTCATGATCATATTATCACATGGAACATTGATTCAGTTTCCTGTTATTTATCTGCGCTTTAGACCCGTGCGGTTTGCACCCCCCCGCGCAGGAAACCACTGGAGAGTGACTTTGACACCATCAAGTTGATTAGCAATGGTGCCTACGGGTGAGAAAGACTTAACTTCTTTGTTTGCATTCAACAGACTTTCTGTCTTTTGTGAATATAAGCAGAATAAACAGATTGGGAATTAAATATTAGCTATCAAAGAGACCCTGTTGTCATTAGTGCTGGGCAATAGGTGAAAAATAGCTTCTATGCTAAAATGTATATATCGTGTTAACAATATGGGATGATATAGTACCATTTTGGTTATTTGATGAAAAACTGTTTTCTAAATTCGACATTAAACAGACCTTCCACAAATAGGAAATCAATGATTTCAGGCTAGCATGTTTCTCAATATTGCTAAAAAAAGTAAACTTGCTTCTCCTACTTTTCCCCCTCGCAGAGCTGTATTCCTAGTACGTCACAGGGAAACCCGTCAACGTTTTGCCATGAAAAAAATCAACCGGCAGAACCTGATTTTGAGAAACCAGATCCAGCAAGTGTTTGTGGAACGTGACATTCTGACTTTTGCCGAAAACCCATTCGTGGTTTCCATGTTTTGCTCTTTTGAAACCCGCCGACACCTCTGCATGGTCATGGAGTACGTGGAAGGTACAATTTGTACTCGGTGTCGTTTTGAACATTCAAGCCATTTATACTGTCTGTCATTGAAAGAAGGTTTTATAACCGTAACACTGACTTATCAAAAGGTGGCGATTGTGCAAATCTATTGAAGAACATTGGTCCTCTGCCTGTGGACATGGCGCGCATGTACTTTGCAGAAACCGTCCTGGCCTTAGAGTACCTTCACAACTATGGCATTGTACACAGAGATCTCAAACCTGACAAGTGAGCCCACCGACTGCCCCAACAGCTAGAAATAAATAGCTTCTATCATAATATACGGATGTCATGAATGATTTGAATGTATTTTCCCCTTCCTTTGTAGTTTGTTAATCACCTCCATGGGCCACATTAAGCTAACAGATTTTGGGCTGTCAAAGATTGGCCTGATGAACATGACAACTAATTTGTATGAAGGTCACATTGAGAAGGACACGAGAGAGTTCATTGACAAACAGGTCTGTTGTCACTTTTGTTTTTTGAAAAGAATATTTATCTTCTTGTCTCATTCCTAATCCTACCCAACCTGGTCACTCCTAAGGAGAAGATTGACATCTTGGCTTAGTAGCTTGTGAAAAAGTGAAATCATGTGACTACTACCTACTTACCTATTCTTCACAGGTGTGTGGTACCCCAGAGTACATTGCTCCAGAGGTGATCCTGAGGCAGGGCTATGGGAAGCCCGTGGACTGGTGGGCCATGGGCATTATCCTTTATGAGTTCCTTGTGGGCTGCGTGCCATTCTTTGGAGATACACCAGAACAGCTTTTTGGTCAGGTGGTCAACGGTAAGTCCGGCATGGCGACTTTTTTTGTCACAAATATTGGTCATTCCTCACAAAATTCAGTCTTGACTTCATCAGCGTTCTATCAGTGAGTCACCATTGTTGGCTTGTTTGTCCAGATGATATCATCTGGCCCGAGGGGGAAGATGCGCTGCCAGCTGACACCCAAGACCTTATCACTAGACTACTTCGTCAGAGTCCACTGGAGCGCCTGGGAACAGGTAGGCAGCAGAGTTTAATGACTGATCTGAATGAATGTTAAAAAGAATTTTCTCTTCATTTAAAGTGAAAACGTTTTTAAATTGAACACCACACAGCAAAAATAATGTCACAGTATAATTCTGATGCAATACGATTCACTACAATTTTCAACAAAATGTAGCTCTTTTTGTTTGGAGCAAAAATAAATCGCCCTGAGGAAAAACTAGAAATATTTTGGACCAAAATTGAAAAACTGGACAGAAAATTATTGAACTAATTTGGATAGAAAATGAACCCTTTTGGAAAGTGACAACATTTAACCATGAACTATTTTGTACCCCAAATTCATCACATCTGACCATAAATGAACAAAGCTTAACCAATAACTAACCATTTTGAACCAAATATTAATATTTTTTTCACAGCCAATCCAAAACTTTAGACCAGTGGTCTCCGAACTATTCCACAAAGGGCCACAAAGTGGGTGCGGGTTTTTATTCCAACCCAGAAAGAGGACACCTTTTCACCAATCTGGTGTCCTACAAGTGCAATCAATGGATTGCAGTCAGGTGCTTCTTGTTTTCTGCTGAAATCTCATTGGTTAAAGTGTCTCTGCTGGATCGGTTGGAACAAAAACTTGCACCCACAGCGGCCCTCGAGGACCGGTTTGGGGACCACTGCTTTAGACCATAGAATAACCATTGGATGATATAATTGCTCATAGTCATATTTATTCTCCTCAGCTGGAACCACGGAAGTGAAGATGCATATGTTCTTCTTGGGTCTTGACTGGAATGGCCTTCTGAGGCAAAAAGCAGAGTTCATACCACAACTGGAGACTGACGAGGACACTAGTTATTTTGATAGTAAGCAGATTTTTTTTTAAATGCAACACATGTTTATGAGCTTGAGGCATCATGTGAAGGAAGTTCGTCATGAGGACGGCTGGCAACCAGTATAATATACGGTATCATATTCTATTTTAGTACACATGAACGTCATCAAAATAAAGTAGTGACGTTTTCCCTTTTTGAATTGGGAATTGAACGTGATTTTTGAGGTGCTGTTATGTTTGTAACCTCCAGCCCGATCCGAGCGCTACTCTCACCTCGACTCTGATGATGATGAAACTAACGACGACGAATCCTCTCTGGAACTGCGGCAGTTCTCCTCTGTGGCTCATCGCTTTAACAAAGTATTTTTCGCCGGTGACCGCGTTACTTCAAACTTTTGCATTTAAAAATCACCAAATCTATTTCCCCGTACTTTTTCAGGTTTACAGCAGCACCGAGCACTTGTCCACTTCCACACCCTCCAACCACAGCTTGTCTTCTTCGGAGAGGAGCCACAGTGAAGAGAAGGAGGAGCGATGGGAAGGCAGATGTGCTTTTTCCCCAGGAGACGGACACAAGCACCTGGCGAGCGGGGACAGACCAGATGGACTCAGGGGAAGGTGAGAGCCCTGAAATTAGCCATGGGTGGTTAGATATAGCCTCAAAATGACTATATCACAATATTTCAGGAAAATTTGCTTCATAAACAAGTAGGTTTGGTCAGTTAACCTTGGTGAGTCAAGACATTCATGTCCAAATATGACTGCATCTATCTGCAAAGAAAAAAAACAGCCTGGCGACAGACAAATGCCAAACTTTAGCCTTTAAAGAAGGAATCCAAATACCAGTGGGTGCTGTCCCCAGTGGTTATGTCTTTTTTTTTCTTCTTCTCTATTTTAATGTGGTCAGTGAGCACAAAATGTTCAGAATTCAGGAATAACTAACTCTCTTCTCTTAACGTTTTTCCGAACATTGAATGACGATTCATGACCGCAGGGCTGTGTTTTGAAAATGAACGTTACCAAACTCTGTTACGACTGTGTGAAACCACAGTTCGTTTACATGCGCACATGGAAATGCATAAAATATTTGCACTTTTATTTTTGTTAGTCCTAGTTACTGCAAAGTGGAAAAGACTCATGATGCAGGTCAATAAAATCTTGTATTTCTCTTGCAGTTTGCGTCCACGTGCTTCCTCCAGTTCGTCCCAGTCTGAGCGCAGTGCGAGCCCGCTCGTGTTAAACAGCACGCAGAGCCTGGACATGATGCCTCGCTTCGCCATCTCTGCCGAAGAGGAGGGTAAGACTCGCGTACCCTGTTATTCCGAACTCCTAAAAGACTCGAGGTGGTCCTCCTCCGCTCCTTTTTTTAGACGGCGTGGTCTCCAACCTGCGACGCATCCGCCTACGCAGCAACAGCACGGGCACCAGACCGTCATTCCGCAGGGGCGCGTCCAGACGCATCGCCCACCAACTTGATACACCGGATAAACCCAGGCCTCCTGCTGGAAAAGTCCCCAAGTCTGCCTCAGTCTCAGGACTTTCCCTCATTATCACCCCAGGTGCACAGATAACAATTACACCACATGAATTTTAAGAATGTTCACACATTAGGGGGTCGTTTTTACAGTCCCAGTGAGCTGATATAATGTTCCACGCTGCTCTACTTCCCATTGCTTTTATGGTTCATGTTTACACTGCCCTCTACAGACTGTTGCTAAGCAATTTAGACCAAAACTAGAAGGACGAAAGTGTGCAAGACTGAACACGAATGTCCTGTGGCACACATTATGGCTCAAGGGAGGCAAAGTGTCATCTCGAAAAATGCAATTCATAGCATAATATCCAGCTTTAAACTATACAATTGGAGTAGGTAGTGTTTTTCTTTTTTTTTCTCTTTTTTTTAATCCCTAAAAAAGGTATGTTTACAATAATTGTACGTTATACACCCTGTGCTGAGATACGGTAGAGCAGGGGTGTAAAATACATTTTTATTACGGGCCACAATGGCGGCAGCCAATGAGTTAAATGTAATCATAATAACCAAGCGCAGCATGCGCCTGACCTTTTTGGTTTGCGCTTCTCGTCCAGATGACTCAGCGGGGCCTCCTTCCAGCCCCAAGTCGTCTTTATCGTTGTCATCCAACCCATCGTCCAGAGACTCCTCCCCCAGCCGGGATCTTTCCATCAACATCAGCTGCCTCAGGCCTCCGGTGGTCATCCACAGCTCTGGGAAGAGGTTTGGCTTTGCTTTGCGAGCCATTAGAGTCTACATGGGAGACACTGATGTCTACACAGTTCACCACATGGTCTGGGTATGTTTATTTCAGATGTTTATTTGGAATGAAATAAGCCTCATTTGAAATGGCTATAAATACAATTTAAATAATTCGATAAAAATGGAAATAAGTAGATGGACATTGAAATGTTAATGGTAATAGAAATAACATTTCATTCTGAAATAACATATTTAATGACATTATTTTTGAAATATGTTACATTTTGGTACTCCTGGTTCTTTGTAGTGATAGCCGCTTCCCTGAAAGTTTTGCATATAATCTTTTTAAACATGTTTAGTGCGTGGAGGAGAGCAGCCCAGCGCACGAGGCTGGATTAAGGGCAGGTGACCTCATCACTCATGTCAACGGGGAATCCGTACAGGGTCTTGTGCACACAGAAGTGGTAGAGCTTCTTCTCAAGGTATGCAAATTCAACACCAGGGGCCCTTTGTATTCTTTTGAATTCCATGTCAGATATAATGAAAAACGATGCCTTCAACAGAGTGGCAATCGGGTGACCCTTCAAACTACTGCTTTGGAAAACACTTCCATCAAAGTAGGTCCTGCCAGAAAGACAAGCTCCAAGGCGAAGATGGCTCGGCGCAGCAAAAGAAGCAAGAGGAGAGACGGACAGGACAGGTCCTTTTTCAATGCACGTTGGCACGTGAAAATAAAAACGACCGGATCGTTGACATTTACGTCTTTGCTTGTAGCCGCCGGCGTAATATCTTGAAGAAGCTGTCCAAACATGCGCCACCGCCACCCATGCAAAGCAGCCGCAGCTTCTCCTCCGGGTTCCACCAGTCCTCCAGCGACAGCCTCTCCGGATCCCCCACTCAGTCCCTCTCCCCCGGACCGTCCACTCCCTGCCGTTCCCCTGCCCCTGACCACTCAGGAGGTAAAAATAGAAAATGAAATAAATAAATAAAAATACAGAGGGGAAAAAATATGTGTAAGCGCTAGCTACGGAAAAAAACAATGGTGCAAGGGTCTTAATGGCAGTCTAGGCACGGGTGTCATAAAATCTAAACTTTATAGGTCGAGTACTACGCTTCCGTTTCTGCCCATTCTCAATAAATGGCCTTGTCTCGCTGTGTCTCTCCTCTTTGTGCAGATTCAAGTTCATCCCCGTGCTCCAGCTCGCCCAATTCGCCAGTACCTCAAGCCCGTCCCAGCTCCCTTCACGTCCTGGGCCGCTACACCAAGGCCGGCCGCTGCAAGTCCACCAGCAGCATCCCGCCGTCGCCCCTGGCTTGCATCCCACCTCCCCAGCCGCTGTCTCCTCAGTGCTCTCCCTCCTGCCTTCCCAGCCACCCCAAATCTTTGCAGGGTTTTCACGGCAAAACGCTGTCCCCTCCCACGATCGCCCGCCACTCCGTACGCCCGCGCAGCGCCGAGCCACCGCGATCGCCGCTCCTCAAGAGAGTCCAGTCGGCAGAGAAGCTGACCGGCGGAGACAAAGGGACCGGCGGTTATCACTGCGACCGCAAAGCTTACGGCACCCGCAGGCACACCATGGAAGTGCCGCTGTCCGAAGGCGAGGACGCGGAGGAAGACGGCGTCACCGGGTTTGTGTGCGTGGGCGAACACGGGCGCCAAGGCTTGTACGAGCACCATCGCAGCACCGCCACGCCTCAACACCGCGGCGCCAACCACCACTCCGCGGAGGTGGTGGTGATGCGGAAGTTGGCTCTGTCCGAACGCCGGGACTCATTCAAAAAACAAGAGGCCGTGCAGGAAGTGAGTTTCGACGATTTGGACGAACGTGAGGCGGCGCTCCCCGCCTCTCCGCTCAAAAGCGACACCAAGGCGAAGGCGGGAGGAAAAAATACGCAGGATACGGCGATGCCACAGAAAGCCAAGTCGAAAGATAAAGAACCCTTTTAAACACAGCCCACCTCACAATTGCTCTGTATTTACAACAAGAGTGAGCGTTTGACTTGCCACTGTATATTTGTCACACAAAAAATAGCGACATTGGAGTTTTGAGAGAGATTTCAGGTTGAACCTAAAATGACCGTGACAGGTGAATGCTCAATCAACCATTTTTCATGACACTGTAAATAAAACAAACACAGGAAATGCTAAATTGTAGCCAGAAAATGGATATGCGATATACACCAAATCACAACATCATTCATTTGAACGGCTGACCTCTGGCTAATAAAAATGGAGCACATCCCTGTATATAAAGTGCACTCAAAATAATAAATGGTGGTTGTTTAATCTGAATAAAATGCACACAGAATGTCTAGATAAGGAAATGATGTACATTTGTGCTGATAACTTGCACCTGAAATACTAATCCGTGTGGTCATATCATTCCCTTTAACAACTCAGACATTTTTATGTCACATACTTTGTGGCAGCAAATAGTGATAAACTCCCTCCCTGACATTGAAGGCGAGAGACATCCAATCCATGGATTGGACGCCTGTCACGGTCAATGACGGTTTATGTGTTTAATCTGTTTGAAGCTCAATAGCGCCCCATTTTAGGTTCACCCTGAAAATATGTATTTCCGACAACTGTGATCGAGTCCCTTCACAAGCTTGAAAAGGGATGCTCGTCAACCTTTAATATACTGTTAAACACAAACATGACTGCCTATCTACGTTGACTCCATTGTTTTAAAACCGTCACCTACCACAAATTTGATTTTTGTACAAATATTTGTATTTTAAACGAACACGTGTATTTATAACTTTCTACGCTCATCTTGTTTTTGTTGCAGAGGATGCTTTTGTGATTGTTAGCAACTGTCCAAAATGTAAATGTGTGATTTTTTTCCCCTTTTTTTCCCCTCCGTTTTCAACAACGCTAACATTGGTGCCAAAGCTAGGTTAGACAAAAACCTGACACGAGTATGGAAAGATGTTCTGGTATTACATATGTGCTGAGAAGTGTCTGTTTTTCACCGATTGGGAAAAAAAAAAAAGTGAATCCTCCAAAATTCAAGTGCATTTTTGTTGCTATTTTTGGGTGCGTAGAATGAATGTTTACATTTTAGTGCATATATGTGTGTGGGTTTGTTAAATTATATATATTAAAAAAATCACAGTTAATCCCAAAATTGTTAATGGACAAAGTGTTCTTGTTGCAATAGCAGTGTAGCATTGAAGCAAGCTGTCGATTTGTATTGTAAAAACAACGGTGGCCCTTTAAACGACTGTCTGGTGTTTTTGGTGACTTTTTAATGGCTTCTTGGGCTGCAGAGCAAGTTCTTAAATCTCTTGTTCAAATCTACTTCAAGGGATTCTGCATGCTCCACATTCCACTATATTTTTCCCACCATTCTTTTTTTAGAAAAGAAAGTTCAGCTTGTGGATGTTTTTATTTTTTTATTTTTAACTCATTATCTGCCCTTGACAGCAATAGACGTCAAAGTCTATTCGGACTAGGATCACAAACTGAAGTCCCCCACCTAGTTTCTTTGTCTCCATGGCAACCTGAGCTCATGAAGTTTCCATCATGCAGGGATTTTGTTCAGATTGATATGGCAACATTTTATTTTTAATCATTGCTACATCTCTCGACAGCGCTTGAAATAAAATGTTCACCGAGTCCAAGATTGTAAGATGTTGGATACCCCTGCAAATCAAACAGGAGAATGTAATATACACGTTTCATCACTTATGAATATGAGAAATGTTATGGTGTTGACCTATGATTTACAGCTGTCATTCATAAGATAATAAAAACAAAAACCATATATGGATGTTTGGGGTCATGTAGGCCAAAATAATGAAATTTGCAAACACTTATTATTTTTAATGTATTGCTTCGTTTAAATCATTCTTAATTAAACTTTTAAAAAGCAATAAATATTCGGAGTTTTTTTTTAATTTATACAAAATCAAATGTTCATGCGTGTAGCTGGCAACCGATTTTCCTTTAAATAGTAACGTAATAATTCCTAATATTTCATTTTTTAATGACAAAAAATGACATTTAAATAGCTATCATATTCCACCACTGTCACTGAATAAATAATAAATAAATAAATAAAATAAAAATAAAAACCCTTTATTGTCATCATACACAGCTGCGTATAACGAAATTGGTGAATTTTGGTGAATAATTAATACACATAAAAAAACGAAATATATGAATAAGACTATATAAAATGAGTGCTCTGTCAAGAGTTTATGATTATTCAGAAAATATTTACGACCTGATGAATATACGTATATATATACGTAGTATTTCGAAGTGTCATTTTTTTCGGAGCCAGTAGCCAGCCGAGGGCTTGGTTCGTACTTTTCCGTAACACTTCGGCTATTTCCGCCATTCTCCTGACTGTTCCCACGCGCCCGCCTCCCCTCCGTTGCCTCGCTGGAAAATGGCTGTGCAGGGGAGCAGGGAGTTGTGAAGGGGAAAAGAAAAAGAAGGCGAAGTGAAAAAACAAGAGCTTCCCTCTAATTCCACGCACCCCTGGAAGCTGCCGTCTCATCTCCCCACACTGGAGCGACTCCTTTTGATATTTTGCAGGCTTTCGAGCGACGCCACTGGAAAAAAAGTCAGGAGAAGACTGAAGAAATATCCACTGGTGAGTTTCGCCCCCGACAAAACTTATTGCACATTTCCAGTACAACGAGCGAGGAAGCCACTGTAACTTACTGGAAAATGGTGGAAGCTTCAACTCAAAAGCGAGTCAGGCGAGCCCACCTTCATTTTGCTACTTTTTGCCATATTTTTACAACGAGAAAAGCTGGGTTCAAAAGTCAGGAAAATAGACAAAATGTTGCCAGCTGCCAAGGGAGAAGTGAAGCGAACTTATGCTGCGTTCTTTTATTTATGTTTTCTTTTTAATTTTTGCTTCGAGTTGCTTTCTCGCTGTCGTTTTCTTGCTTTTTTGAAATGATTTTGGTTATGGTTTTCCTGGCGTCATGTTTTTTTTACTCTATTTTTAAGGTGGTCACAGTATTTTGTTAGCTACGGTAATATTACAGTCATTTCGAATATTAGCATAAAATACAGGTCGGCATTGAACACAACCACAACAATTCAACTTTTTTTCGGTTGTGTTTCAAATTTCAATTCAAATAACTAACAATTATAATATTGCACTTTTATAAAATCAATAACCAGGTGCGTCTTTAACAATAAAACATTACGTTTAACACATTCTAGGCAGGCGACTCTTTTCGTTCATGAAAAAACTTCACCATAAAAAACCTTAAAGTGCAAGACAACACCTAGTATAAATGATATTCATTAAAAAAAGAGATAGTCATACAAATGATGGATATGACATATTTTTTGGACTGTTATTAACAGAGAAAATAATGTTTGGACACAAAAAAATGACACCGTTTACAGGAGCAGTCATTTTGTGATGTCAGTTATACCCACACATAAATAATGAGGTTGGGAAATTTAGAGGACTCACGTTTATTGGCTACAAGAGTAAATTGTTTTAATGATGTTTTCTCCACTTTTAGACATCAGAAAAATTCAATTCTGTTCTTTCAAATTCATTAAACAAGATTTTGTTTCTGTTAGGAAGCACAGTTGAATTCAACATAAAAAGTACGTAGGCAACTGTACTTAATTTCACTTGGATGATCCCTGTACTAAATAATTGCTTTCAATTCTTTGTGGTGGAAGAAAGTGTTTTAACTTTTTTACATAAGTAGAAAATTTTGAATAAAAAGAAGTACAGACTCGGAAATGTACAAAATTTATAGCTGTTGAGAACATACCGAATAGATAAAGGCTTAGTCAGAAATCTGAAAATAACTTACTAATGTGATAGTCATCTAATCACATTTTCAATCAGCAAAACTTGACTTGACATTTTTCACGGAATAATTACCTTTCGAAATGAGTCGTCTTAAAGACATTTGACCTTTGAGTTAACAAAAAGAAAGTCAGTCCCGAGACTCAAAACCGTCTCAGACCGCGACGCAAAATGCTTAAAAAAACCATCCCGGCGTATTTAAGTGGCACTACTTTAAAAGTGTTGAATATTCAAGCCTCCATTTTAGGAGAAGGAGTGCTTCTGAAAGGTTGGCCTGTCTTTAGCGTTCACTGTGGCGCAGTAAATTTTTCACTCGCATGTGGCGCCGTGGCCGAGAGCCAGACTGCGTGCGTGCGTGCGTGCGTGCGCGAGTGGTGCTTCAGTCGTCAGCTCCTCCAGCAGCTTGGCCATAAAGTCTAAACACAAACTTCACGGCATGAATTGTTTCCTTGCAGCTAGCACATTTAAGTATGAATTCATTGGCTGCTGCTGATGGCGCTCGCCTCGCGTTCAATCCGTCAAATTGGTTTGGATGCCATCACTCGATGCCGACCTTCCCTGTTGAAATTGATTGCGTAACTTACTGTCCATGGCAGTGAATGAGTTAAGCCATAAAATAATAATCCAGAGATGACAGGATATTGCAAAATAATTGAGTTGAATTGAATGCCTTTACTGTCATTATGCGAGTATAATGAGATTTAAAGCTTCACCATGAACTGCACACATAAATTGGTGTAGTCAACATCATATTAATGCTATGTAAAGTACTATTTATACTAATATATATTTCTGGTGTACCAAATCGGATCACTTGATCGGACATTTGGCTCGATTTCGTAATTTTCAACAGATTGAGTTTTTCTTTATTTCTATTTTCAAGTGTTAATCTATTGTTTGCCATTGACGGTGATAGAAGTCCAATCCATTTTGACTGGTGGGGCTTGCAGCCATGCATAGATTTACCACAAATGTCAGTCTTATTAAGCCCCGTTAGTTTATCACATCGGATGACCACCTTTATTTATGTAAAGCTAAACATTTTAAACATAATTTGTTTACGTTATTTTCGGTGTGCAACTGATTTGGGGGGAAAACAAGGATTTCTGATTTTCCTTTGTTGAAACCACTGCAGTTTGAATTTAAAATTGAAAAAAAAAAGGATTAGCTGTCATCCAGTATTCTACTGGTTTTCACTTTTTAAAAATGTTTTTGCCATGGTATTGTTTCCGTTTTAGTATTTAGGTACAGTACGCATAATATACAAGATTACAGGATCTTTTTTTTTTTTCACAAATATTACGTTTTAGTATTTAGGTACAGTATGCATAATATACAACAGTACAGGATATTTTTTATTTTTTTTTCCACAAATATTCATTCTCGAGATAATCACCAATAACATTGTTACCTCACTTTTTTTTAAATTTAGCCATTTATTCAGCTAATTTGAAAGTTGTGAAGTTACTAATAATGGACTGAAATATGACACAACAGAAAACGAGTCATGGGAAGAAAATGTAAATATGTACATTCCCTCCCTTTGAATGTCTGACTTATTTCCAAAACTAGCGTTGAAATTTCCCAGCTCCAATGATGCCGATCTCAGTTCGATATCCCCGTTCTCCCATTAATATACAACCTGTAATGTTTATTTTCTATCCCTCCCAAAAAGCTGATTTCCTCTCTTCTCATCTTTGTTTAAATACGTGGCTGAAATATTAACCGAGAGCCATCCATGTGGGGCAAATGTGCTCTTGTTTGGGTCAGACGCACGACGGCTGCCTAGAAACATTTTCTAATATTAGAACGTTTCCTTGATTTGCCCGGCTTCTCCGGTGACTGGGCAGCACATGGTGCGGGCGGCAGCCAATCACGTGGCGGGAGCTTTCCCTCGCTCTAGCAACAGTCAGTTACTTGCTGCCCGTTCATTAATTATTTTCCTGCGGTCTCCCTCATCCGTTCGGAGTGCGCTGACAGCAAAGTGCTCCGTCGCTTTCTTTCTTTCACCCAGCGAATAGAAAGTTTCAATCAAAATCCCAAAAAGAAGCGATGAATCCGCCGATGCTGCTCCCGGGCTCAGCGGGCTGCTCCTTCCACACTCTCCCAACAGTTCTCCATCGACTCTTCTCTCACCTCGCACGACTCGTTGCGCTCGGCGCCCGCCGGAAAACGACGGCCGAAAAAGGATTAGCGCACGGGGGCGACATTTCGTCCACTTTTCTTCAACTTGTTTCCCGAAATATGCCACAACTGGAAGAAATGTTGGACTTTTTTCGCCGAGCGAAGATAGGGGGGGGTCGGTCAGAGGCAGGACTGTGGGTGTTGGGGGGGGGGGGGGGGGTGGCGCAGAGCAGGTGGAGGGAGGGGGGAGGGCTAAGGGGGGGTGGGGGTTATGGTGGTGTGAGGATTGCGGGCTGTGGTTGGGTATACCAGTGCCACGTGTCTAGGCTGGCACCTCTCGCTTCTCGACTGGGAAGGATGTGGAACGGAGAGTCTGGCTGAGCCCGTCCAGCTTCTCTCGCGACCAAAAGTGGGGTGAGTGTCACCATCGCCTGCATCTTCTCCATTTTTTTTTTCCGTTTTCCCGTCCGACAAATAGATCCGCCTCAGTGCGCTTTATAAGGAATTTACGTGGTCTTTCCCTACGTGGCCAAGGAACAGCGCAGTGTCCGCGAGTCCAAAAGCGAGACCTTTCCAAGCTAAAAACATATTTTTGGGGGGGGGGGGAATGTACCGTGCGCTCACCTACTTTTTTTATTTCAGTGTCTGCAATGCATCACTCTCAAGTGTAGCTATTCATCTAGCGTTTCGGGTTGCACAACGTCGGGCCTGGCAAACTAGGCCTTACGGTTATTTGGTTTCGGCTGTCATTTTTTTTCTCCAAACATTGCCCTCGATAGCTCGTAACTCTCGCCGCTTGACACCAAAACCTGCACGTACCTTTTCAGACTGCCTACCTGCGTCTCCGATGACACGATGGCCGTCCTTGGCCGCAGACCGCAGATGTTGTACTTAATCTGCAAAGCCTAATCTCTTCTCTCTTTTCCTCGCTCGCCATCTCTTCCCTTCGGTCCAGCGGCCATTTTTCAAGCGCAACTTCGGAACCACGGCGTACGTGAAAATGACGTCTGCGTATTTTCGACGTATCCGAGTACGAACGCTAGCGAAATTTGCGACCAACGATGGCGTCGATGTTGAGGCGGGATCTGAATTTTACGTGGCGCATTTTGTGCCTGGAAAAATTGCGGGATTCGAATGACGGTATTTTTTCACTCATGGTGTTTTGTGCCTTGGCTTTGCTTGATTCACGATCTGTCATTTGCTAGTCAACGCAGTGTTGCTTCCGTTCCTTTCCAGCAAGAAAAAAATCATTATTGCAAGGCCTTTTGCACGATCCCGAAAATTCTAGCGACCCCTCGCTTCAGCGCACCTTCGGTTTTCTTCGTACTATCGCTAAACGAAAACATTGTTCTTGGAAGAGCTTGGTTTCCCAGGCAAAGTTCACGTTCCTGAGCAAATGGTGACGCATCGCTAAAAGGAAGGCGTGAGCGCGCGCGTGTAGTAGAGCGGAGGCAACACAGGCTCCCGTCCGGGGACCGAGTCCGCTGCCGGTTGTGACGCAGCAGCATCATCCGATCCGTGTCCTTTCCGAAGACTGCACAAATGGCGCCGTTCGCCATTTTTCCCCGCGTGGCCCTAACACTGTATTTTATTCATGCCGGTTATGTAATGACGAGACGTGAATGTACTTCTTTGAATTGACTTGATACATTTTCTCTCTGTTCGGGGGGTTTTAATGTCCCGCAGGCCGCTCGTAATCCCTGTCCAGAACACGGCGGAGCTCTACGGAACCGAAGAGGATTGAAGAGCGTCCCGTTCCGACGCCGGTTGTCCAGTTCAGGCCACTTGATCGGAGCCCAGCGACGCACGGTCCTTCGGTGGTCAATTTGAAGACGGCTGCTCCCGTAGCATCTGTTCGCCGCTTTAAGGAGCATGTTGCCTACGCTCTCCCTCTGCTCCATCATCTGGCTCAACCGGGGTATCAAACTGAGGAAAGTGGACCACTTCAACACCGGTCAGGTCTGAACAAAAATCCAGCCTAGGTCAAAACGCTACCTTGCGGACTTGTGAAAATGCTTTTAAGCTTCGGGTGACTCCGCTCACCTTTGGCGCCAAACCACATTCAACTTTTGATTTGACGCTCTCCCGCGAGCCGCCGTCTCATCCTTCGCTCGCCGGCCATTCCCATTTGCGCTCGCCTGGCGAAATGGCCACGGAAGGTTTCCGCTACCGTGCCCTCTACGCCTTCACCAAGGACCAGGAAGAAGACTTGGATCTGGCAGCGGGCGACCTGCTGCTGGTGAGCAAGGCGTCCTTGCTTTCCGTGAAGAACTACCACGAAGGTTGCGAGGAAAAGCCGGAATGCCTGGGCTGGCTTCTGGGTTACAACGAACGCTCCAAGCAGAGAGGCGACTTCCCCGGGACGTACGTCCAATACGTGGGCCCTCTCAAAACGGCCATCCCGTCCAGTCAAGCCAGGTCTCAGCGACCCCTCCCTGCTGCTCCCACTCCAGAGTCATGTCAAGGTAAGGACGCCTGCATTACATAATAACCTTCCACTCTTAGTAGGCGAGGCCACGGACGTACAACGGTGCGGAATTTCTCGATGTTACAAAGTCTGCCACAATTTGTCTAATTGCCATTTTGATTTATTGATATTTTGTATAACAATCGGAATCCGTTTGACCTAGAACAATAGAAAATGCAAAGTCATTTGAACAATTTTGTTGCTGACACAAAGGCATTCTACCAGTGTTAACATTACCGGTAGTAATTTACTAAACGGAAATTTCGCAATGAACAATTGATTTGAATTTCTTTTCAATGGGAATACCTTTAGCTTGCAAAATATCGCTTTTAATTTGAGAAAAACTCATGCAGATGCACCTTATACGTGTAAGAAAACCACTCGTATAAAAGATGAAAAAGTCAATCTGTCAATTTGACTGGATTGTCGCTTCACCTTTTAATTGATTAATCCAAATGGATGTCTTGGCACCTTTGAATGCTTTTTAAAATGGCGACCAAGAAGTGTTAAGTTCCCATGATTTTAACAATGTCTGCGCGATTCACGCAGACATAAGCGTCAGCGTCTAGAATGAGCAGTCCTGCTGTTCCAGTCGTCCCAACTACACAAACATCATTTACTGCCTCCACCACTTTTATTGACATAGCATTCTGTTAAGGCACATGCTGTGGAATATATTTTTTTTACACTCACCAAAAAAAAAAATGCACGAGATTGATGATCAAAGATGGTTGTCTCACTTTTTATACTGCGTCATGACTTGACCGAGTCAATTTCAGTGCACACCTTCATTTTATTTATTTATTTTGTTTCAATAACCTGGATGCCAATCATTCTCAATGACATTTCATTAATCAATATGATATAAAAAAACAACAACATTGAAGTGCTGTTGAGGGCCGTAAATAGTGTATTTCATTTTTTGATTGTGATTTTATTGAATTATATTTTATTATAATTGTACGTTTGAATGTATTCCAAAAAATATAGAAATAATAATAAAAAAATATTTTAGATTTTATTAAATTAATTTTTATTATATTGTACGTTTTAATGTATTCTGAAAAATATAGAAATAATAATAGTTAGTAATAAAAAAATATGTACGTACTTGATTACAATTGTGACTGGGTAGCCTGTATTACTTATTATGTTATTTATTGTTTTAAGTAATTTTTAGTGGCTCTTCATCTTTGTTAGTTAGCTTGTTTCTATTTTTGTTTTTCCCCCACAACATAATTTCAGATGAGCTCAAATTCATATTATGTTTGGGATGCTAAATGTTGCTTCATGAAAATGAGTTAGCTAGCATGCATGTACTTTCTGCAATTCTCTTAAGTGTCTGGTTTGCATTTCATTACAGTACATGCTAATGGATATTTTCTCTGGGACTATAAAGAGTTCATTTCATTCCCGGGAAGATTTACACTTTGGCAGACCCCTTTGCATTCCGGCAGACCGATTCAAGTGTTGAGAACGTGCGTTGATTAGAATCCCGCATAGACAAGAGTCATTAAAACCTGAAATATGGGTAATTGCAATTGTTATTTTAAACCTGTTATCTTTGGGGTACTTTACTGAATTCAATAGATTGGATTTCACTGAGATACAACCAGTAGTCTTTTAAAAACAAAACAAACAAACAGTTTTAATCACATCTGGCTGCTCACCATGAAGCTGGAGTCAGTAATCAAAAGTATTTTTTTTTCTTCTTCTGGACATGTACTCGATGATTTTCTCCAGCACGACTAAACCTCTCAGGCTGAAAAAAGTCTCTTGCTCAGACTATGCCGTCACGGTAAAGCAGCAACGAGTTGTCGTACCGCAACTCCATGAAGGAAACGCCTTCTTTTACATCGTCTGTCGCACTCAAAGGAAAACTAGTATTTGCAGTTTAAGATCTCAATTTTTTTCGTGACATGGATTCTGAAATGAAGTCAATGGCCCTTTAAAAAGTCATAAATTGAGGACAAAAACCACAGCTAAAACTTGAGTTATTGTGGATATTTTTCCCCCTCCTGTGTTATATCATTCTTTCCTTCAACCTCACTTTAATTGCATGCTGAGGTGAACCTTGGCCTCGCATGTTTGCAAACTCCTCCCATGGCCCGGTCCAGCCTCTCTCTCTCTGGCTTTCTGCACTCTTGCAGCGTCGCTCGCTGATTCGCATACACGTCTGATACTGTCTCTGGGCGCCCATCAAGCATGTAAGCCGGGCCAGTTCTCAGAAAGGAGAGGCCTCTCCCCCCACGCTACTTGGAAAACACTTTCAAAGAATCCATGAAGGGGGTGGGGAGGGGCCGAGACAGTAAAGAGTGGGAAAAGATGTGGACAGGGTGAAAATGAAGGCCAATGCCCCTCCATCCATTTAGATTAGATTAGAGTTTTATTTCATTCCGTATTCGGGAAATTTCTTGGTTGCAGTAGCAAGCTAACCCATCGGAACCATCTGAATTTGGTTCACCGACTTGAACGGGGAGGGCTGGCATTGAATGATCCTGTTTCAGTGTCACTTAACTATACAGTCAGTCATCCCTTGATTATCGCCAATTCACTTTTCACGATTTTTTTCTGCTATTTTTTATATTAGTATTTTTTCAAGTTCCTAAAAATGTGAAAATTAACGCTGAAACTCGTACCCGGAAGCCACTCTTGCAACTAGAACTCAGCACCGAAGGGGGAAAAAAAGGTAGTTATAGTAGGGGTGACCCTACTTTGAGATTTTTCGATTATCGCGGCCATATTTGGTAACATTAACCGCGATATTCGAGGGATTACTGTACTAGCATTAAGCTAATGTTCAAGATGGATTCTCTACGTAACAGATCATAAATTAAATACTGCTAACTAGGCTTGTCTCAGCCCTGGTCTTGTCTCTCAAAGGTCTTGGTTTCTGGGAGTTCTGGTGTTTTGTCTTGAGGATACGACAAACAAAAGTACTTACACACTTCAAAAGTCAAGTTTTGTCATTTGAACCAATCATATCAAGCTAAAGTATGTGTAAACTGGAAAAAATACTAGAACATCAGGAATTCATTGGCATAATCTGAGTTAATCAGCGGCACACAGCTCCTAAATGTTACTATAATATCAATTTACTTCAATCCAAAGCTGCAAACTTGTCATACGAAACCAAATTTCTAGTCGTTTGTTAGGGAATAGAAGCAAGCGTGTTGTGACACTGAAATGGACGGTCTTCCTCAGCCATTAAACATTGTGTGTCTGTTTTGTCGGGATGTGGCGAAGACACGCAGCCGTGAAACTTGACCGGCAGCATTACATACTGTTACACACCAGCCGTTAGCCAGACACCAACTGGTCTTGTCACCACTGAACATAACAAACACTTGTTTGGGGGGAACAACATGGCTTGAGACGGGCTTGTCTTCTCTTGCTGATATTTAAAGATAAGAAATAGACAGTAAAATTAGCAACAAATTTGCAGGCACAATCTCCGACAATTTGACGACAGGAGTTGTAGTTATAGATTCTCTCTAAATGTCTCCTTATGGAACAAGCGCTCGAAATGGTCGGACGAACTGCAATTTGCATCCATGTGCTGTGGTTGGTTGACCTTGGTGGACTCCGAAAGAATTTTGTCCGTTTCTCAACCTTCGAGTTGAGTTGTTTCAGGATGAAATGTCAACTTCTTGGGCAGACACAGATGGTAGCGCATGACATAGCTTTTCTTTTTAGTCTCTTGGGTAAATATTGATTTCTGTCACGCTTTCTCTGAATTAGTCACTTTGAGGAAAGGCTTTGGGCCTTACAAATTGACAAAGAAAACAAATTGTGGGCTCATTTAACAAGATATTACTTACTATTTTATACCTTCCCTCACTGAGAGAACTGCTTTTGAGATTAGGAAGAAAAAAAAAACTCATAGCTCCCCTGGTATTACGGTTTGGCCCCTTTATAGGGTAGAGAACTAAACTGTTTCTTAAAGTTGGTTTTGCGTGTTAACTCTTCTTCTCAAAAGGAGACTATAGTAAATCCTTCCATTTTCCTTTTTTATTACACATAGCCCGGCTCTACAAGTAGTAATAATAAGCTCTGCATTTTGCCGCATCTGTATTTTAAGACTGAGGTTTATTTTTTTTTTCTCAGTTCAAGTGCTTCCTGAGAATGAGTTGGAGTTTTTGCGCAAGACAAATGGCAGCATTGATGGCTTGTCCTAAATTCAACCTTTGTTCGCATGACACGGCTCTTCAGCAGCTGTGTGAATTATAACACTCGGATGCCAGGAGCAAAGCCAAAGCTTGACGTCAGAACCTTCAAGTTCTTTTCACCAGCTTAACGTTGTCGCCGCACATCCACTAATATCTGTCGCACGTGTTCCAACCTTCGCTCGTCCAAACATCCAGGCAGACTAAATGCTTCCAGTAGTTGCGGTGTGGACAGGAGAGGAAAAAAGTAGCGCATTATGTAATAAAAGTGCAGAGATCTAGTTTTATCAGTTAAAACGAAAAGATGCTATTATCATTTTCTGTTCCAGAGGCTCCCGATTATTTGTATCCACAATATAGATCAAATCAGGGAAGTTTATCTTTTAAAAAAATATAATCAAATGATGCTATTCGGTTAGAAAAAAACAAAAAACAGAAGCCAAATAGAACTTGTAGCACATTTTGGAATTTCCTTTTAATTTGACCATTATTTTATACCACACAGAATTTCACAATTTTATGTTTGAACTGCAACACTAATGAATAAAAAACAAAGAATAAAAAGACAAATTGTTGTAGTTTATCAGTTACTGTTTGCAATATGCAGGGATTTTAATGACTTTTGGGAGAGAAAATATTTTTTACATCAACAAATCTGTCATGATTCCATTTCTTATGATTTGTATTTATGAAGAGAGAATATTGCTAAAATAGCTTCCCTAGCCTCCTATTTTTTGTCAGGAATGTTACCTTGAAAGAATGACCCATCCAATCAGATTATTGTAACCCGCACCAGCTAAAAATGTCAAAACGAAGAACAAAACATGTACGTCGCACTGGAGTAAAAGTCACATTTTTGTGACATGGCGCTCGAGAATAAGAACAAAGAAAATACGGTATTTTTTGTCATACATTAACCCACCAACTCACACAAAAATAGACAATTTCTAATAGAGAGATATTACTGGGAAAATTCTATAAAGTATTGCCATTTGTAGCAAACTGTCATGTCAGGGCTGCACAAGTCCACCCAAGTGAGTGGTCTGTCCGGCCTTGAGAGAAGAGGGGGAAGGGGCCAAAGCCCTCCAGATGGCCGACAGGGATAAAGAGAAGGTGGAGGCGCCGCAGACGCTGCCAGGCAAAGTTTTCATGTTTAACTGGCAGGCATGGAAACCGAGAGGGAGGGAAAAAAAAGACAAGTCGGATAAAATGTGAAGAGAACAAAAGGCAGTAAAATAAAAAAAAGCAGTCCTGGAGAGAAGCAGAAGGAATTTATTCAATACCGCGCATCCTCGTAAGGGTTGCCTATTCCAGACGACTCCGGGCGAAAGGCAGACTACGCCCTAGACTGGTCGCCAGTGACCCCAAGGGCACACAGTTTAACCAATGAGGTTTCTGCTGAAAAAAGAAGCACCCGACTGCAATCCACTGATTGCACTTCTAGGAGGTACTCGGACGTTTCGTCGACCGGACGTTTGGTAGAACGGACGTTTGGGCGCTGGGTTCTTACGGTTGAAACCAGCTCTCAAAATTATAATCATGAGAGAGAGAGAGAGAGAGTTTAATATCTAAATATCTAATATCAAAATATCAACAGTAAACTGTCATAATTTGACAGCGAGCGAACCCGGCGACCAAACGTCCGTTCTACCAAACGTCTGTTCTACCAAACGCCCGTTCTACCAAACGTCCGTACTACCAAATGTCCGTTCTACCAAACGTCCGGGGACCAAACGTCTTTCGTCAAAACGTCCCGTCACGCTTCTAGGATACCAGATTGGTGGAAAGGTTTCCTCTCACGGGTTGGAACGAAAACCCGGACCAACCACAGCCCTTTCTGGAATAGCTTGGGGACCCCTGCTCTAGGCCATCAGGTGGCTCCCAGCAGAAGGAATGTCAAAGCTAAAGACAGACATCCAGGAAAAGGCAGAAAAAGAACCAGAGCGAGAGAGCGAGAATGGAATGTGCTGACACGGCGTTTCTTGTCTGAACTCCGCAAATTAATAATCAGCAGCGATTTAACAGGAACAGAAGGCTAGTGCCAAGCCCCGGTCAAGCCCGGCCCTCCACACTCCCGGCGTCACCCCCACCCCCATCCCCACCTCGCCCCCACCGGCCAACAGCTCCGCTCCGGCACCGAATAGAAGGCGCTTTACGTGCCTGTGTGTCCTGGCCGCGCCGCACCGCGCCTGGCCCATTGCCATGGGGGCTTTTGCTTGTTCAGGAGTTTTGATTAAATCCTTTATTGTGCTCCACTCACGCAAAGAGCGAAGGCGAAGCAGCGAACGGGACAGACTGAAGGGGAGGAGATAAAGCTCGCCAAGAGAAAAGAAAAGGACAATATGAATAGGAGGGGAGGAAAAAAATGGGACTGCTTTTTTTCAGTTTTTTTTTTTTTGCCCCTTTCGCTTTCTCCTGTAAACTTTTACTTTGAGTCAAATCCTATTTGATTTAGTTTACAGACAAGTACAGTTTCCCCCAAGAAAACTTGAAGAGTCTGGTGGTAGAGAAGAAATTGTGGTGACAAAGGTGGCCCAGTGGTTGGCACAGTCGTCTCACAGTTCGGAGATCAATGCGGAGCTTCGGCCTTCCTGTGTGGCGTTTGATTGGTCTCAGAGTGCCTGTGTAGGTTTTCTCAGGGGACTTTGGTTTCTTTCGACATTTGTCGGTCTGCCTCATTGCGCCCTTTGATTAGCCGGCACCCAATTCAAGGTGCACCCCGTTTCCTACCCATAGTTAGCTGGCATCAGGATTAGCTTTTGAAGAAAAGCGTCACGGCCCACCAGGCTTATAAAGCCCTTGGGGAAACCTTGGATGAAGCGTATGAATAATAACAACTTATGTTGCTTTCCTCTTTTTTGACCTCCCTCTTCGATTGACATCCAATTGTAATGCAGTGCTTCATTAAAACAAATAACATAATGAGGACAGCAGAATCTGTGTATCATTTGCTCAATCAATTTTCAAATCAAAACCAACATTTTTATAATAAAATGATAACTTCCAATTTCTTTCATTTGTTTGTTAAATCAACCAATTTAAAGTGCATTGGTGCTATTAACATTACAAGATCTCATCAAAACAATGTTATTGTCTCATCCTGAGTCAAAAAAAAACAATCAAAACTGTATTGTGTGCTACCTGAAAGAATCATTGTCCCAGTGCACACATAGTTGTATTTTAATTCCCCAGTTCAAAGCATTTCTATAAAAATCTAATGTTAAAAGTAGAAGCTATACGTGTATCCCTATATTTAAACACGTACATAATGTTTTATTGTCTCACAATGTTAAATATACTTTGGACTAAAACCTTTGCCTCCCATGAAGAATACTTTGGTGATGCATGGAGCACCAAGTACATTTCTTTATGGGATGTAAAAATTGGAATAACCTGGGCTTTATGAGGTGGGCAGGTGTTTTTCTTCTAAACTGGGACTAAAATGACTTTTTATACCCTGGCCTCTGCAGAGTCATGTGTTCTTAACATTGTATACTCTTTCTTAGTACCTCAGTGATCCCCGTTAACTGTGCCACTGTCAATCTGGCAGGACCCCCGTGGCTTTTCCCGAGGCTCTACGGTGGATTTGTAACAGTGATTTGTGTTGTTGTTTCAGCTGCTTCGCCGCCCGGCCTGAGCGAGCAGTTCACACCACCAGAGACGGCCCCCGCAGCCCTGGTCTGCCTGATCCAAGCCATAGAGCAGCGAGGTAGATGCCATATCTGCTATCTTTCCATCTCTGCGCAACTGTCTCCTTTGCGCCATCTGCCTCTCGTCCTCACGCCAACGTTGGCGTGAGTGGAAACGTACAGACAAACGAGTGCAGTCGCGAGCAATGTGGCCGAGTGACGCGTATAATGACGGCACATTTTCATTTAGCGGTTAGACTGGCCAATTGCGTCCCAACGTACTTCCCGTCTCGTGCGCAGGGCGCTCACGCTAGTGTATGGTTATTTTTCATTTGTTTGAGCTTAGTGGAAAATAAGACTTACGATTGCTTTTTAATAGCATGTCATTTTTGTTGGAATTTTTCAAACTATCTTGAACTTCCATGCCGTCTTATTGTATGTGGCCAATGTTTAACAATAACTTTTGTATGCCATACAAGAACCTAGAGGGTGAAGTTCCACTCACATTTAAAAAAATGGGTTTCGTGTTTGGAAAATATCAATACCGGTATGAAATGTGGCGAGAAGAGTGTAAATATTCTATGTGGCAATGGTGTAATGAATTGGATGTGTATACTCATCTCAAACCATGTGGTTTTCTCAACTACCTGAGCTTTGTCTCAAAAAATGGCCTTTTTGATGCCAAATTTTTAGACTCCATGTTCCTGGAGCAATTTATGCATTGTTCACAGGTTTTTTTCCGCAAGTGGAAACAGAAATAGCTTATAATGGGTGGTACTGTATGAGGAAAATCTTATATAAAATGTTGGTCTTGAGTAGGCCTTATGTGAATTTTGGAACTGAACTGCAAATAATCCATGTAATAATCTGAATCCCTTAACTCGACGGCTGTCATTGATGGTTTTGGTCACTTTTAAAACGAAGAGTTTTTACATTGTCCACACAGTATTATTGGCTCGCTCACAATGACAACGCTGAACCGAAGACCCATTTGTAAATCGTTTGCTCCGCATTTGTGTCGCCCCAACTCAATCCACCTTTTTGCATTGCATTCTTTAGGTCTGGACTCCCCAACTCTGTACAGGACATCTACCAGTTCTTCCATTTCAGGCAGCCCAATGCACAACCTGAATCCTGGTGAGTCCATTTGGCAATACTGTTCCCTGATGTATTCCCTACCCTATGATTTTGAACTTCATGTACACAAACTTGCTTGACTGTCTATTCATGCAGAGAGCGATATCAGTCAGGCGGATGTGGGCATCTTGTCAGAGTGTATCTTGCACTATTTGAGAGAGCTCTCCTCGCCTGTCATCCCTGCCTGTACCTACGCTCAGCTACAAAGCGCTATCACACGCCAGCAGCAGTCAGCAGGTACCAAGTGCGCCACAGATAAAAATTGTATATACTACACCGAAATGGCAATAACCCTGCCTGCCTCAATCCTCTCTTTTAGATGGTGCGGTAGCTGGAAGCCATGACCGAGATGTTAGCAGGGTGCTGGAGAACTCCACCACCGTCCCTCTCCACCACCGCCTCACCCTGCAGTACCTGCTCACACACCTGTCCAAGGTGGCACAGGCCCAGGCCAGAAATGCCTTGGACACACACACGCTGGGGGAAATCTTTGGACCACTACTGATGAGGACGGGTCTCTCCACTCCAACGTGAGTTAGATCACAGTCAGGAGTGTTATATACGTATTGTGACTGACAAGGTAAGCCTTTGCTTCTCAAACAATGACTGGAAAGGTTGTCATTGGACGAAGAGTTGCCAGCTCTCGTCGTGGAAAGGCTTCTGATCGAGAGAACGGCAGAACAAGATCTCACGCCACCCGGTAAGGCCAATAAACGCCACGGTGAAAGTCTGCCTATTCACAGTTTGCCTGTTTGTTCCCGATAGTTCTTCCGGAAAAGCCAGCAAAGACAAAAGTGGCGCCGTCTGCCATAACGGACACAAGCACCCTTCTCAGCGATGCCGAATGGTACTGGGGAGAAATATCCAGGTAGGCATAACTATTGAGATGCCATTCAAATGTATGCATTTCTCAAATGATCGTTATAGCAAAATTATTTTTGGTTGTAACAGTCAGCAACTTTGTATTTTTTTTTTACATTGTGATTTAGTCAACATTTGCCTTGTTCATCTGTAGGGAGGAAGTGAACGAGAAATTACGAGACACTCCGGATGGTACCTTCCTGGTCCGAGATGCTTCAAGCAAACTGGAGGGCGAGTACACGCTCACTCTCAGGTGAAGGAACACTCTCTTTTGAAATAATAGTCAGGACGACAAGCAAAAACCTTTCCTTCTTCCATTCCACCCACTACAGGAGAGGTGGAAACAATAAGCTGATAAAGATCTACCACAGAGATGGCCGCTACGGCTTCTCCGAGCCGCTGACCTTTCTGTCCGTGGTTGAGCTGATCAACCACTACAGACACGAATCCTTGGCCCAGTACAACGCCAAGCTGGACACCAAACTTCTCTACCCTGTCTCCAAATACCAACAGGTTGGTGCACTGTACCGCAAAAACAAAAGTCAATATTTTGTATGCAGCAAACGAGTGAAAAGTATGGCGAGCTAGGGAATGCCGTTTCAGGAGAAATTGCCGGAGAATGCTTTCATTTCATTGTGGTCGGTTAACTTACGTGGGGTCATTTTCTGTTGATTTCGGGGCAATTCTCTGTCACTTAATCTTGACTTTAGCGCACATGTGTCAAAGTGGTAGCCCGGGGGCCAAATCTGGCCCGCCGCATCATTTTGTGCGGCCCGAGAAAGTAAATCATGAGTGCCGACTTTCTGCTTTAGGATCAAATTCAAATGAAGATTATAGATGTAATTTCCAGATTTTCACCTTTTTTAAGGCGCAATTTTTTAATCCATTTTTTTTACTTTTGTGTTTTTAGTTCAAAAAGCATTTAGTAAAATCTAAAAATAAATATATAAAGTATTTTCAGTTTTCCACTTTAATATTGGACATAAAAAAATGTTTCCTTTGAAATGAAAAACAAATGATTAAAAGTCGTTTTCCCTTACTAAGAAAAAAGCTCAAACAAACATTGTTTTAGGTCTATGAAAAAATATCTAGGGCTTTTGATCCATTTCTTTTCATCTGATTTGTTTTAATGTATAAACATTATATCCGGCACACATGAAATCAAGTTGACGTGAATGCGGCCCACGAACCAACCCGAGTTTGACACCCTTGCTTAAGGGCATTTCTGTTATTATTTTTGTGTTTGCATGGTTCAGCTGGTGAAGGAGAACAGCATAGAAGAAGTCGGTGAGCAGCTGAAAGTCTATCATGAGCAGTACCAGGAGAAGAGTCGCGAGTACGACATCTTGTACGAAGAGTACACACGCACCTCACAGGTATGAAACCGTTGGGTTGATCTCGTTACGACCATCTAGCGCCCGTCTCTGAGAACTTTAGCACGTAAGCCTAACAAAAAGATGGTTCAGCCACAATGACGTGAATGAGGACGTCTCTCTGCAATCTATGATTTCACTGGTCACTTCTATTCACACCCACAGGAGCTGCAGATGAAGCGCACAGCCATAGAGGCCTTTAATGAGACCATCAAAATATTCGAGGAGCAATGTGAGACTCAGGAGCGCCTTAGTAAGGAGTCTTTGGAACGCTTCCAACGGGAGGGCAATGAAAAGGAGATTCAGAAGTAAGCGTGAGTTAACAAAGATTTTGGTTTGTGTTTTACTCTTGACCACTTACCCACCGCCGCCGCTCGGTCAAATCAGGATCCAGAGCAACTCGGAGCGTTTGAAGTCTCGCGTGAAGGAGATCCACGACAGCAAGCGAAAGCTGGAGCAGGACTTGAGAGAGCAAGTCTCTGATAATCGAGAAATCGATAAGAAGATGAACAGCCTCAAGCCAGATCTCATGCAGCTCCGCAAGATTCGAGACCAATACTTGATGTAAGGCACTGCCGTGCATCTATTTTTCTTCCAAACACAACTCAGAATAGTTTGCTCTTGCGTGTGACCTGACGAATGTAATATGGAAATGATTCAGAAGTTGCATATAGAAAAGGGTAAAAATGTTTTGCTAAGTGAACATAATGGACGTGATGGCAACTATTGCGCTCAATCAATCAAGCCTTGATTCTTCCAAAACCCTTTTGAAAAATGGCTCACCGTGACTCATTTCTAGGTGGCTGGTCACATTTCGTACAATTATAGTCAGCTTCACCGTATGCCTGCATTAAATCTGGCATGATCTCATTCACAGATGGCTGACGCAGAAGGGCACGCGGCAAAAAAAGATTAACGAGTGGCTCGGCATAAAGAATGACGCCGATGAGTAAGTGTGTGCCCATCGACGCCAAGACAAAAAAAATAGCAAAAATAAACGATCAACTATTTTTTTTTTTTTATTCCATGACATTCCAGTTCATACTCGCTGGAGGACGACGAGGGCTCACCCCATCATGACGAGTGCACCTGGTACGTGGGCGACATCAAGCGCACCCAAGCCGAGGAATTGCTGCGAGGCAAATGTGATGGAACTTTCCTCATCCGGGAGAGCCAATCACAGAAGGGCTCTTACGCTTGCTCGGTTGTGTAAGTCGCTGATCATTTCATATGTACACTTGTTGAAAATTATATTTTAACTGGCGGTAAAGATGACAGCGCCATCGACATCAATAGACATCCAGTCTATTGGACTGGGTGGCCCGATTCGATTGCCACCAACCCTCCCGGTCTAATTAAATTAGACAAATCAAATAGATTCACATATTTTCTGGACTATAATGCGCATCAGAGTATAATTTGTTTCATAATTTAGGGGGAACGGATTATAAAATCTAGCAGCAGTAGTAGTGGTGGTAGTGGTGGTAGTGGTAGTGGTAGTAGTAGTGGTAGTGGTAGTAGTGGTGGTGGTGGTGGTCTGGGTGGTAGTGGTTGTAGTAGTAAGGGATTTTGTTGTAGATCCACTAGATGTAGCTGTAAGAGGTCGTGTTATACAGCCACCAAATGTAGCTGTAGTATTAGCAGCAGTAGTAGTAGTAGTAGTAGTAATAGTAGTGGTTAGGGGTTGTGTTATACATCAACTAGATAGAATAGTGCTAAAGGGAATTTCATACAATGATTAAAAATTAGTATATACTTTTTATTTGATACGGGGGAAAGAACTAACTGCTTTTTTATTATCCAAATTGATTGGATATCTCCCCCATTCCTGGCCTTCTTTTGCAGTGTCGACGGCGATACCAAACACTGCGTGATCAACAAGACCACCACCGGCTACGGATTCGCCGAGCCCTACCATCTCTACTCGTCCCTCAAAGATCTGGTGCTTCACTACAAAAACGTATCCTTGATCCAACACAATGACCAGCTGAATGTAAATCTAGCATACCCAGTGCTGGCCCGTTGTCAGAATCACAACCAGCACCCAAGATGAATTCAGCACCAGCAGACAAGGGGGGAACCAACGGGGTGGGGGAATTTTCACTGGGACTCTGAAGAAGGGGTCGTTGTGTTTAAGCGGCGAGTAAAATCAGCTTAACAAGCATGACTCTAGCGAGAGGCTGTGGAATGCTAGCATTTCTTGCTAGCTGCTCGGCCTCACAATAAGCATACCGACTTGTAACTTCAGCACTGTACAGTTAGCCCGACACGGCCAGCCGCGATTGTATTGTGGAAGTTGCACAAACTCGGTGTGAAAATGTACAATAATACAGAAGAAGCACACAAAAATATTTTTTTTCAGGGGGAGGGGAGGAGATTGGAGCGATGGTGGGATGATGGGAATTTTTACAGGAGGCCCTCTTGTTATTTTTGTTGGCTTTTTTTTTTGCCTTAAACACATGATAGCTGTTTATAGACAAAGGCCCGAACTGTTAACCCCAGACTGCCTGCAAAGTCTCCGTAGACAAAAAGCCTGTGAAAAAAAAGGCTAAACCGACCGGGCTTCTTGCTCCACACCTTAAAAGGCGGCCCAGAAAGCGTTGGACCAGATTGGTGTAGTCACTGGAGACATTTTGTGGAGTGGGGTGAGAGACAAGACTAATTGAATTTGACGCTTGTGTAAGTACCGTAGTAATAGCTTTCAATGACCACCAGCCTGTGTCACGAGTACAGAAAAGCGGGAGAGAAAGGCTGTCAAAATAGGCAACGCCGCAGCTTTAAAATACACCGGAGGGGGTCAAATTAGGGTCAAATGTTCTTTATTCTCAACCGCTTTGACTTGTCCCTCTGCTTGAATTGACCAGGTACAACGCAGTTTAAACAAAACGCACGGTATATCTGGAGAAAGATGTATACATCCATGAATGCAGTTCCTCAGGATTCATTTTAGACTGAAATAGCAGAAAATCTCCCGCATCCAACTTGCCGTTCTTTCTTTTTTTTTGGGGGGGGGGGTCTTCTTCCAGACTGTAGCAGCCATTGACTTAACTGTTAGTGCTTATTGTTTGTGTCTGCTTCCTATACGTTAAAGAAGGCACTTGCAGAGCATCAATCTTTGTGATTATTGTATCCTTGGTACTGTATTTTGCTTCGTTACTAGTTAGACTGTTTCCGCGGTCCTCGCAGGTTTTTTCTTTGTTTTCTTACTCACGGTACTTCTTCCTTCTTGCGCTTGACTGTTGTTGTTTTTGTCTCAAGCTTGACTCACAGAGCTGTAGATCATTTAATGTACAGAGAAAAGAAAAAGCAGTAATATAAGAGTATATTTCAGCTATACATGCAGTCAGCGTATGTGAGCTTGTCATTTGTTTTTGTTTTTTTTCCCCCCCGAGTGGCGCTTAGATTCCGTTTCGTGCATCCAGCTAATGTGAGCCAAATGAAGGATGTGTTTTTCATGTAGCAAGAATGACATTTTTTCCGGGTTTTGGTCAGAGAGATGACATCCTCCATGTTGGCTTTTTAAATTTTTTTTTACTTGTGTTTAAACAGTGTTTGACAAATATATTAAACCCTCATTAGGACAATGTTTCAGCACTATTGACCACGATAGGCATCCAAAAATAATAAGCTACATTGGAATGGATATAGCTGGCTTTAAATGATCCCAATTGAATGGATTGGACGTTTATTGCTAAAATGGCAGCCAATTCTTAATCTTGGGCAGCGATTGGTTTACGTGATCATTACGTTAATAAGTTTGTTAAGCACTGTCCATTGGTGCCAGGTTGTTCTATGCACAGCTCAGTCATATGCAGAGAAGAATCAGTTTCCCACTTCAACGCGATTTTCACCTCTTCTCCCATCTTTGGTTCAATTCAGGTCTCACTTTTCCAAGCACAGTAGTTAGCCATTGTTAAGCTCACCTACCATACTCTTGCCAAAAAAAGGAGAAATAGTATTTTTATAGAGCAATTGTGGGGAGGAGATCAAAGTTGAGAGTATTTTTAGATTTAAAAAGTGGCAAAACTCCGTTTTTGAATACAAGAAGAGTGATTTGAAGGGCTAAAAATCTTGGTTTTGTTTTTATTTTTGCATGGCCTGGCCTGATTTTTTTTTTTTTAACCTTCCAAATGCTCATTTCCACCATCTTAGCCAGGTCTATTCATTTGTACTGTACTTTGCACACACTTCTTTGGCAGAGTTGAACATAGAGGTGAGGTCAGCGCGTAAAAAAAAATGAAATTAATGAGAAAAAAAATGAAGAGTGGAAGATTAGAAGTGCCTTTCGTCAATAGTGATGAGCGTATCCGATCCTCTCCGTTGTTTTTTTTGCGCTTGCCATGCTTTTAACAAAAATGTACGCGAGTTTGTTTTGTATTAGTCGTCTTGATTTTTAGTCGTGCCTCTTTGTTTCGATGTATCGTTGAATGCTAACACGTCGTCTCGCTCTCATTTTGCACACAAGCTCTCTTTTTAGCAATTGTCTCGACTCAGACGCTAATGTGAACATCCGCGCTTGATTTTCGTCGCTCTGAGAATAATGCATGCAGAATTTTTCAACTACTCTTTCTGTGCGTGTTGACATGGCTAACGTTGACATGGCTAACGTTGACATGGCTAACGTTGACATGGCTAACGTTGACATGGCTAACGTTGACATGGCTAACGTTGACATGGCTAACGTTGACATGGCTAACGTTGACATGGCTAACGTTGACATGGCTAACGTTGACATGGCTAACGTTGACATGGCTAACGTGGCATGGCTAACATCCATCATCCTGCTTCTTTTGGACCAACACTTTTTTTAACAGCACTTTTTTTGTCCGTTTCACACACAAAAAAACGTCAGAACTGGCAAAATGTTTGGCTGAACCTAAAATAGCGTAGAATTTCATTGTTTCGGTTGATAAGTTGAAAGCTTTTTACACGCAGTATTCAGTATACTCTTGCACTTTGGTCCTCACTGCTAATTTGTTTCCAGGCTAATAGACAAATAGATAGAATTTCTTTTAAAGGCCAGTTTAGCGTGGTAATAAAACATTTGGTCCGGTTGCGGTCGGTCTTTTGAGAGTTCCGAATCAAACGCTGATTGATTTGAGCTGGAAATTGAATCTCAGCTAGCTTGCGCGCAACTTGTTTCAGGGATGTTCAGGTGACTTTGGATCTGCTTCCTTTTAAGCACTCAAGCTTTTTCTAGTCTGTGTGGGGTCAAAGAGGCCATTGCTTTCAGCTGCCATATTTTCAGAGAGATATTTAAAGGCCATGCAACTTTTGTAGCCGGCGTACGTTCAGCATTCGCTTCTCCCGCTCGTTTATTAGATATGCATTTTGTGTCGGTGCATCTCGAAAAGCTGTTTTTTTTATACGGCAAACGATCATTTAAAAAAAAAAAGAATATTTTTTCATCCGTTTTGGTACACTGTATGTGATATTTCTTGAAAAAAAAGGCCTCACGCCCCCAAGCACATTTTTCACTGACGATGAGGAACGGCAATTCGGTCTCGATAAAAATGTGAGATGTAGTAGAGAAAAACTATTTTCAAGTATGTACGAAGATCTCTCTATTTTTGGATGACGTCATTATCATTTGGATTGTGCTTGAATCAAATCGGAAGCAGGCGTTTGGGGTTTTTCTTCAGGAAATCGGGGCGAGCGGTCTGTAGGACGCACGCAATATTACGTACTAATCGGCATCCGCGTCTTTTGTTGCTTATCGTCAGCTACGCGATACTCGACTTGATCATCGGGTGCATTCAGATGATGGAGATGAGGCGACAGCGTATGTTCAATTTGCATTTTTGAAATATTTCAGAGATGTTTTTTCTGTTTTTGTTTCTTGAATTGAGAATCGGTCGTCATTTGGAAGATTTGTGGAAATTAAAGCTTCATGTGAGCGATTATTGTCAAAGTAGAGTGAACCAGCTTGACCGTGGGGGAGCCTTTTTAATGCCTTTTTTAATGGCAAAAATACATTTAAAAAAGGAGTTACACCATCCGACTTCTCGCTCTTGCTTACAAATCTTGTCGAAATGAAAATGTTATTTTATGGTGCCTGATGATATTTTTTCTTTTGCTTTTTGGAGACAAAAAAATCGAAAAGAACTGTTTGTCTGGGTTTTGATTTTTGTTGGTTTAATGATAACCTTACAGAGCCTATAATGGAAAACGATAAGCTAGCTTGAATTTTTTTTTGCTCAATACAGAAAGAAATACAAATGTTTACAAGATGTAATTAACCAAATAGTGATTACCCATTTGAGACTCAATCTATCCCTCAAAGTGGCCATGATTGATTTGCATTTCTTTATTTTCTGTCAATATAAACTTGAAAATATCCTTTGTTTTTTGCTTGTTTTTTTCCGTGACTTGTTAAAACAGTGCTCCCTCTGTTGTCACATTTGAAACACTGAGCCTTGTACATTGCATCTTCTTCTCTTGTTTATGTGTTTCTTCATGACTCTCACGCGATAGCAACTTTATTCTATGGACTTTAAAACAACAACAAAAAAGGAATATGTTGCATTAAACCAACAGTAAAAATTAGACATGTTCTTTTTGCACTATTTGAAGCAAAGGGCAAGGTAACTCAATTTATTCATTTGTCTATAAAAAAAAAAAGTTTAATTGCTTCCTTATTTCCTAGCTCTTGTCCCTCCCAGTCAAATGGATTTCCTATTTCTTTATAGTGGTGTGTAAACTTTATAGCCACTGAATATCCTATTATTTTCACACCATAGTGAGTGCTCGGTTAAATCCTAACATTCACATTTAGAAAAAAAAAGTAGTTGACTGTTACAGTTGTATCAAAAAGCTTAACTTAATTAAATAAAAAGACTGAATAATAATTTGGATGTCTGTGCTGTCCACATTGGAAATGAATGAAGCAATTAGACAAAGCCACTCCACACCAAAGTACAAGTGAACTAAGAGGGAGCACTGTTGTTTTGGGTTTAACAGCGAAAGCAAACATTCTCGTGTTATCCCGCGATCTGTTGGTCTCATATTTCACATCTGACTTTTTTGTCATGTATAGCCTGCAGAGTTGTCTTCATTCACACAGGTACTCTTTCATCTGTACGGTACTTTCTAGCCTGATGCAATGATCTGAAAAGTCAATAAAACATACCGTATATAAATTATAGTCTGCTGTCGTTATTGGGTTCATACAAGTGTTTTTCTTTCACTGTGTTTACTCTAACTCATTGATGACATGAGAAGTCCATTCCATTTTAATTAGGAGCAGCTGAAAAGGCAATAAAACATTAGCTTTTAAATTCATTGATGATTAAAATACTATGAAATTGAAAAAAATACTACTTTAAAGTGTTTTGGGAGGGCATAATGAGCTTATTGTCTGTTTGTGTTCATTTTATTGGGTAAATAAATGTGATTATTATGTTTGTGGATGCCAGGTCTTAATGGGGTTTATTTTTTTCATTTCCTCCCAAAAATTAAAACATTCTATAGTATATCTTTTAAATTGAGCTGTATCTATATACTAATACTAGTTTGGCGTTTTAAAATTCTTACATGCTGCCACTAAACGTCGCTCTTGTTCTTTCCTGACCAGCTATTTACTCAACCCTACGTGTCAGTCGACGCAATTTGACGTCATCGCATCACCAGCCAATAAAAAGTGACAAAGCGCCCAAACAAGGAAAGTCTGACCGAAACGTGCTTTTGAGAAAGTACAGTTAAGAAAAGGAAGATGAACGTGACTTTGCTGTTCTTTTTGGCCTTTATTTTACACTTTAAGTCCAAATGTAGTGCTAATGTAGCTTCATCATGTCCTTACCCTCCTTCACGGTGGTGCTCGACGCTAGACTCAGCTGTCCAGTGTGGGGTGAGAGTCAATTAACTCTACGATAAAAACAACAACTATTTGTTCTTTATACTGTATTTATTTTTCCTTCAAACAAATTAAAGCGGTATCTCATATATTTGTTTTGTGTACGACGCATTTTAACAGCGTTATGGTGAAATTGTCTCTATCGAGTACGCGTTACTATTTAATGGATAGGTGATTAAAATACGCTGATGCACCCGTGTGGACTCCATTACCCTAAATGTTTGTCTCGAATATATATACTTAATTTAAATTTCTTTCATGAAGTAAAATGAAATGCGAACGAAATAACAATAAGAACAAACTTAAGACAATTCAAATGAATACAAACTATGCTCCACTAACACGATGTTATTTGTGTCGTAGTATTGAACTCATTGCCTGCCATTCATAGACATTGTCGACAAATCTGTTTGAAATGGGACGGGTGACACATTAAGTAAACATGTTTTGGTGCCATTGACGGCACTAGACTGACAATTAAAACAAATAACTTTTTAAAATGTATTTTTCCTCCCCCAGGTGCTGAAACACTGTCTCCAATCTAACTTGACTAAGTGGCATCAGGCCGAAGAACCAGTCAAAATGGAGGTCTTCTACGAGAGTCTGTGTCCAGACTGCATTATGTATCTCACTCAGGTGCTGTACCCCACTTGGGTACTTCTGCAGGACATCCTGTCTGTCCACCTGGTGCCTTTTGGCAATGCACAGGTAGTACTTATGATTAAATGTTATTTGTAGGCAACCTGCTTTTGATGTTTTGACTTGCAGGAGGCACACAATGGGACCAAGTACATCTTTAAGTGCCAACATGGAGAACAAGAGTGCCTTGGAAACACAATCCAGGTAGTTTTATACAAATTAACTCCAATGCCAGAGAAAAAAATAGATATAAATATTGGTATATATCATTCTCATTCAGTGTTCCAATTCACAATGGACTGGACGTCCATGCCTTTCAGAAATTGGAGAGCTCTAGAATTCTTTTTTTTTTTTCAGTCAAATTGAGTTTCTCAGTGTAATCCACTGCTGTCGTTTAGTGTTCAACAGCGGCATTACACTCAAAATAAATAAGAGGCAGAAAATGCTAATGACTCCATTTTCTCTCACCAGGCATGTTTACTGAATATGAGCGACAATGCCTTCCTCATCATTTTCTGTATGGAGGCCTCCAGTGACGTCATTGCTGCTGCCAAGACTGTGAGAAACCATTCATACGGCGCATCTGGTGTTGTGACTAATTGCATTTAATTGACACTCAAATTAAACAGAACCATTTTTATAGGCGATTAATCATTTGGCGAAATTGTTGACCTCAAAATTGTCCAAGTGATCTTCTGACCCAGTTAGTAGTATTAGTATTCCCTTTTCAGTTTAACTTAAAAAAAAAAAATACAAATTCATTTCCCCCAATTTGAAATGCAAAGAAAATTCTTTTTATTTGCTGTCATTTTTTTTAACTATAAACTTTTCCTTTAAGTCTACTTTGAACTACAAAATGATTCCGGCCATTAGTCCAGTGCGCCTTATACATAAAAACCATTGTGCCCAGTGTGTTCAACTGTACAGTCCCGAATTGAGCTGGGATCGCCTCATGACTTGCGTGAATGGCGATTTGGGGAACCAGCTGATGCATCAGAACGCCGTGAGGACCAACTCTCTGGATCCTCCGCACCAGTTTGTACCTTGGATGACCATTAATGGGGTGAGCTTTGGTCCATTACTTCTGTAAACGTGTCCCAATTACCTTGTCAATCCTCGTGCAACATAACTTTACAGGAGCACACGGAGGACTTGCAGAAGAAAGCTGTGACTTCTCTCTTCCCGCTTATCTGCAGCATGTACAAGGTTGTGACTTCCTAGTGTTTGCCTTATGTAGCATTTGTGGCGTTTGACCTAGAATTTCACTAATTGACCTTTGACCTTGATTGCAGGGGATCAAGCCTGATGTTTGTGGAGGAAGTGGACGGAAACATCTGAGGATCTAACGTCTCTGCTTGAGGTGCGGCCACGTGATATCCATCTTATGTTAATGGTTGCCATTGACGGGGTCAGACGTCCAATCCGTAGCGATCTTTTGATCGATCTGTCTATTGCCGTCAATGGCACTGAAACAATGGCCCGCCAGGCTTATAAAGCACTGAAGGGGAACTGTAATTCATTTTTTTTTACAGTCTTGGTAAATGGCTCTTTGTCCATCTGGCGACTTAACTTAAATTCTGCTCTGGGAAAACGGTCAAGCCCCATTTTGTGACTTGATACTGTTATACTTTATACAGTTACCTTTCACTCTAAATGTGCTGCCTACTTTTTTTTTCTTTGTGCAATATGCTAAAGCTCGTAAAATATCTAGGGAACTTTTTGAGCTCCTTTTTTATTTTTAGCTAACCAAAGAGTTTTTCAAAGGTGGTTCTCATGCTACTTGAATGTAATAATCTTGCAATAAAAAAACTATAATAATGGGGTCCAATATTTGTTTCATAGGAGAGGCCCTATATAGGGCAAGTGACTATTTTTGGTCATTTAAAAAAACACTTTCAGATTTTTGAGTCCAAAATGTGACCCAATGCCCCTGGTTTGAATTACTATAATAGATTTTTTAAAAATTGATTATTGGTTTTAGATACACATTTTTCAAAAATCTATTTGAGTTTCATATAAGTCAAATTAGTTGTAAATAACAAATGTTGAGAAAATATTTACTAGTGAGTCCCTTTTATAGAGGGAGAACTTTCCCCATAATTGCACCCTAATGGATAGTGCTCAAGCCTGTATTAAAAATAGTATTTTATTTATCCTCAAAAATGTATGTATTTTTAAAATACATACATTTTTAGGATGTTTTCTTTCTATAACTATGCAATCTGAAGCTTGGTGTTATCTGTACACATCCCATGCAAGATTTCCACCAGCACGTTGTGGCCCAACCAGTAGTTCAGGATAAATGACGTCCCCTGATTGTCCTCCCAGATAAACACACTAAAAGCACTATACCGTCAATGCCATCTACTTTTTTGGCAATCTCTCAGCTGTACATGACTTGATCTGCTTTTAAGTACAATTTGTAAGTTAACTGGGCTTTTGACGGCAGACTCTTAGGAGGAAAACCTCGTCAAATCATCCGAAATGGATTAGCTCCATCACCATTCAGGTTTTTTTTGGCTTAGCAGACAGAATATGAAGAGAAATAATTCATCCAAATGTTTTGTCACTGAGGTAAGACGAGCAAAACTAAATATGTGCTATTTTTGTTGTGACACCATAAACCGCTAACTGATCCACTGTCAGCACTTTTTTGTTTTTGATGGCAAGTGACGTCATGGCATGTAACCTGTAACCAATTGAGCTGCTAGCAAACGGAGCGATGATGTCACAAAATGCGAGGGAAAACAACTTTGTTGTTGTTTTAAAAATACTGATGCTGAAAAGCCGTGAGCTGAATCCACCGTGGGAAACCATTTTTGTGTTTGATGTGATCACCTAAAATGAGATAAAATCCCAGAAGATAAAGGCAGCTCTTGAAGGCTTGTCATTGTTTGATCATATCAGGCTCTGTCTGCGTCATGAAGAACACCTTTGGCTCATAACTACAATAATAAATGCAAGACCTTTTTTTTCAGCACAATGTGAATAATAAAAGCCACCTCCAACTTTTAATCTGAGTTGAAACTGAAAAAACAAATATAGTTTATGGATGACTTATTAATCATTGTTTTATGTCCATAAGCTCGTCTGTGCCCTAACCTACACTTTTTTTTGTTATTTCAGCGACAGTGGGGGTCGACGGACCGGACTTCCTATCTGAAGCTTCTCCAAAAGTCCTCTGTCAGATATGCCGTCAAGCGGCTTTTTTCGGGCACCTTGCAGCTTCCCAGGCTGTCATGCAGGCCTTCCATGCTGGACAGACGAGACGATGTTCTGGCCGACTCCTGCTCCGGGTCTCCGGGAACACTTTGGACCCTGACCAGCCGGATCTCCAAGGCTTTGTGAGTGCGATTTTATTGTCGGTCCTTTGGTCCAATGCCATGTCTATGGTAATTGTCAGTGCTCATATTTTTGGGGGCTAAGGAATGCTAACAGACTTGTCAGATAAAGTCACAACACTTAGATCTGGGGTGTCCAACTTGGTTTGGTTCCCAGGACACCTTAAGGCCAAGTAGCTGCTCACGTGGGTCGGAGCAGTTTATTTTGGCCTCAAAAAATTTGCTTACTTTTCGCTGGCTCCTACAAACCGACCAAAATGAGTCAATTTTGTGTCACACCCTTGTCATATGAGCTTATTTATAGTTTTATAGTGATTTTCCGGGATGCTTCTTGTTCGTTTGTCGGTTCCTGTTGATTTTGGTTGCATTTCCAAATGATCAACAATCAAACAAATACATATTTTTGGAATTTATGTAATAGTTTGACTCCGCATAGTTGAAACCGATGACGAAGCCAAAGGTAAGAATCTGGGAGAGGGTGCATGACTCAATGGAAAATAATAGTTGAGACTCGTCTTAATCGTGCGAGGAGTCGGAATGGGAAATTAAAAGTGGGTTGCGGCGGTAGTACGGCTTTATTTATTTGTTTAATATATTTTCACAAAAACGCCAGTGGGCTTCTTTAACCACAACTTTTCTGGAGGGTTTAATTCAATTTGATACTCGGTTCTCTTGAGCCAGAATTGAACCAGATGGAAGTTGACTGACTGGGAATACATCTACACGTATGTTCCACTTTCCATAGCATTTCTCCACATCAGACTTTTCCGTAAGATTTTTTTTTTAGAAAGAAGCTGAAACAAGAGTTTGCTGAAGGCTCTCTCTTAGCTGTTGGTCATCAACTAAGCCCTTTATCAGATGGTTCATTTCCTTAGGTTATTTTGCTCAGTCTACACATGAGACAGGATTTAGCTGTGATCACATGTTCCTGCAAACGGGTTGGCTTGGGGGGGCTACCTGATGTTGCCTCTGGTCACAGATAGAGAGCGCCATCGTGACAGAACCCATGCACTCTAGCGGGTCTAGACCGAGGAGATTCATGTGACCGCTCTTGGTAATCCCGGAGCATGTGAAAAGCAGAGAGGCCGCCTTTGCCAAAACGGCCGATTTCCCCGACGAATTTGACGTCGGAGCCAGAAGAGAATCCTGAGTTTGCAAATTCACTTGAGATGACAACTAGAAAGCCAACCAAGTCATGGGTCTGTGTTGTGACTCTAGAGGAAGTAGAACTCCAGCACCCTTCCCATATTCAAAAGCAGGATTCTATTTTGGGATCGAAGAAAGTGGGAGGCTGAGGGACAGAAGAGAACATGGAGAGATCTGTCATGATGCTGCTCCCCTGTAAATCAGACGGCCATATTTAGTTGGAGAGAGGGGATGGCTCAGCAGTAATGTAAACAAAGCTTCAAGAGAGCAGGAGGGACGCACAAACTCTACATTTACGTGCTCGCACTCCTTGGGGAAGACGCCAATGACACACGTTGGATCTCCTTCTGGATTCCATCTAAAAAGCTCCCCAGGATTTGGATTCTGAAAAAAAATAGGGTCATGTGCTTATCTCCCTTCACATCCTGTTGATAGAAGAATTAAGGAATTGTAGAAGGAACGCGCCTCACACTCTGTCAAAGCTCCAGCGGTCTCCGTTGCCGACCATGATTGACTTGTGCTCTGAGGACGAGCAATTCCAAGTTCAGGTGGGGCCACAAGAACAAAGAAGACCCAGACTGCCTATCATTCAGCTCATCCCGAGGACCAAGATGGCATCGCCCAGCGGATCCCCAAAGAACTCTCCAGGCGGATCCCCTCGTAATTCTCCTCTGCTCTTTAGGAAGATGATGATGAACCGGAGCATCAATCTCCAGAGGCGTCGCTTCACCTTGGCCCACACGCCCAGGTAGAGTCTACAAATGGGCTCCCTTCTCGGAATAGTTTGGGGACCCCTGGGTTAGACAGTCAAGATGGAATGGACGTCTGTTGCTGTCTATGGCATCCAATCAGTTGAAACATACGCAACGAAACAAGCTGTTTTATGTTGTGTCAGTTGTTCTACCGCTATATTTTGCTAGCATAAGGGCTACGAGTCGTGTTCTACAGCTGCTCTTGTTCATTTATTTTTGGCCGCCGGATTATAAAGTGCTGAAGCCAAGCTCGTGTTTAGGAATTCACACACTTGTTGCACTTTAACATAATTCAGGACGGTCAAATTAACATAGTCAGATGATTTCACGCGGCTTTTAGCCCTTTGGGTTATAGTTCGGCTCCCTCGTTTTGACATTTCAATTCGCTCACTTGGTTGTCAGTTTTAGTGTTTAATTTCCTCGAGGTGGGAGTGTTTTTCCAAAGCTTTGTCTACCTGATTGGACTCACCTCTGTCAACACACGACATGCCTGCTGTCGCCGGATCAGCTGTGTTTGTTGTTCCGCTTTGTCAGGCAAATACTTTGTATACGTCAAACACACAGAAACCACGTGGCTAAGAAACTCATGTTTTCTCAGATGTCCTGTCTTGTTATTACTCTACTACTATTGCAATTATAACCAAGTATTCCCACTGGTCATGGAATGAATCATATTGTTTTCAAGGGGTCAAAATACTCTTTGTGGAAGTGCAGATGAAAAAAAGAACAAAGTAATGCTTTGGTTCTTTTAGAACGAAAAATAGACTGAAGTATTTTAAAAAGCTAGTTTGCTGAAAGCCAAAACCAATAATTCTAGATTTTTATTTTTTAATCAAGCCGGCCTCTCCCACTCAAAATGGATTGCACATCTATTTCCATCAATGATTACCCATTTGATTGGGAAAAAATAGGATAAACTACCCAAACGCTGGTACTTTGAAATACATCTTAACAGTATTTTGTTGATATTTTCCTATTCAATCTAGAGGCTTCAAAGAAACTCCCATTTTTGTACGTGGGATTTCTCCTTTTACCAATTTTTGGAAATGTAGCCCAAACGCTTTCCTATATTCAAATATTACACTGACAGATTTGGTAGAAGAAAATTTCATGGTCCCTTCTGGAAAATGTGACATCAAACCGCAGTGTTTTTAAATGGAGCGGTTCTGCAAAAGAGTTCTGCAAGTAAGGGTATGTGTAGTCTCTCCTCATGTCATAACTGAGGGGAGGAAGAAAAGTTATGGCAGGATGGCTGGCAAGAAGGATAAATTAAACAAACTTAGGATCCAGCGGAAAATGAATGTCACAACTGAGCATAAGTTTAAAACACCTGCGACTTTATTTTTACTCAACGTCCGATTTGATTAAAAACCCTTTTCCGCTTTAATACATCTCACTAAATAGACTTATGAAAAATACTTTAGTTTTTCCCCCCTGTGTTTAATCATTCTCTGAACTCATTCACAGAATTTCTACTTTATTTTCATTTTTTTAAACGGGCATTTGTTTTTGCCATTTTCACTACATTTTAATGATAAATAAATCATCAATAAATAGGAATAGATAAATAAGTGGTCAGCATAATAAAAAAGTAGTATAAGTAGTAGTAATAAGTCTTGATTACGTCCTAGGTGCAGAACTCCAGTTGAGTATGGTGATAGCTCTTGGGAAGAAACTGTCCTTGAGTCTGTTTGTCTTGGCTGTTATGGCTCTGTTGCGCCTTCCAGTGGGCAGCAGGTTGAAGTGGTGGAAGCCGGGATGCGTATTGTCTTCCATGATGGTCTCTGCCCCTTTAACGCACCGGGATTTGTAGAAGCTGGACAGGGTAGGTAGGGGACAGTCGATGATCTTTTGGGTTGTGTTGATCACCCTCTGCAGTCTTTTCCTGCCAGCTTTTTCTGAAATCGTCAAAGTACACCAAAATTGATGTGTTGGAAATTGTGTGTTTGACGCTAAAGTTAACCATTGGCTGCCTGTGTGCGTCAGTCAAGGCGTGTTTTAAGTCTTAAGACTCAACTTCAAAGCAAAGTCAATGGGGCTGTATGATCAGACGTGAAAGTTTGCGCTGGAAGCACAGTTCTTAACACTTAAAATAGTCTTCCTTTGTTGTCAGTTATGTATATGCGTGACCAATTATGGGCTAAAGTTGAATGGCACCCTGTCTAAGACCCCCTTAGGGCCTGCTCGCCACAAACGCAAATGCACGCAGATGCGTGCTTGTGCGTATGTTACATAGAAAAACATCAGTGGAGGAAAACACAATGAACATTTAAACACACAAAAATGACTGTTCCCCTTTGAAGACAATGGCTTTTTTTCCACTCGATAATTGCATTTATTTTAAGGATAAGTTTAGAAGGTACGAATGCTGTGATAGTAGATGACGGAAAATCGAATCAAACTTCCAGTTGACAATAATTTTCTGGTTTGTAGGACGCTAAAGTCATTTGGTTTTTTTTCCGCCAATATGGTTTTATTCGGTTTGATTTACTGTACTTGACTGTTTTTAGCCTTGTGGTTGCCTGTTCCTTCATGTTTGACTCACTGTGCCCTCCAATCAGAGTGTATAATTGCGTGAGAGCAGAGTTCAATATTAAAGAGGAGGGCTGAATCAACAAAAAAAACTCACACACATACACACAAATGCAATATTGAAGTATTGATCGACCAGCGCACTGTTATTACTACTGGCTCGGAGGCAGGTTGCTCACATGAAAAGGGGGAAAGCACATTGCTTTGTTCAGGACCTTTTAGTGGAATTTTATTACAGTTAGCACTGACGGTGTGAGAATAAATTGGTATGGCGATGTAGTGTATTGATATATCGTACGTTTGCCAGCGTGACTTTCCAGAGGACCAAAATCTTTCCACTGTAATATTGTCAATGTTCACTCATTGGCTGAACATTTGTTCATTCCAAGTGAATTAGACGTGAAGCCTCGTCAATGGCAATGAAAGATAAGCATTGTGTGTCTGTTATTGTCAAATTTGTAATATTGCTTGAAATGTTGCACAGAAATATTCTTATTCTCTCAAAGTTTTTGATAGATTATCCGTGACGGTGCAAAACATAAACACTGCTTATTTTTTTATTAGCAAATTCTTGTTTCACTCTTTTAGTAATTACATCCTCAACTATTGTGGATTATTTATTTATTTATTTTACCCATATATCGACAATTTCTTTTATTGCCATATTGTGAGATAATTGCATTGGGAGGTAGCCAGACTAGGGAGGTCCCGATTTAGATTTTTTTTTCCAAGAACTTTTGCCTTCTGATATGTTTTTATCGCAGTGAAAATAATGTAACCAGGAAATGAAAAATCATATTTTTGGAATTAAGGGGCGGACTACTGGCACCTTCTCAAAAAAGACTGTTTACAACAAATACATAATGCTCTGCTTGTGATTGCTTTTTAAAGAAAAGTATTCCCACTCAACGGACATGTTTTCCTAGCTGAAAAGCACGATGGTACAAAATACATCTTGGAGCGAATTCCAATCGTCCAAAAATAGTAGTCGTATCGCCTGTCGATACTGATACAAAGTATCGGATGGGGACGCCCCGAAGCCAGCAGCTCCCACCCTTAATCGACACTCAACTTTTTCAAAGTCTCATTCATCCCTCTCTGTGGTCCTTTCTCTCTCATTTGGACTCTCTTGGCCTGCCTCTGTCAACTGGTCTGCACCCAACCCCTCCTCGCTCTCTCTGTGTATTTCATACTCTGGGGAGATAGTGCTGTTTGTTGTTTCAAGCTGGAGTTGGATCCCACCACTCCCGGGGGGGGGGGGGGGGGGACAATAGAAGAGGGAGCAGACGTGTGTTGTGGGCTCTCTGACAAGGACTGCGTGGGACGCTCCGCTCCAGGGAGCATCTCGTGGGACTAGAAACGCTCTTTCCAGCTCAATTTTGTCCTGACTGGCTTGAACTCAGCGCAGGAAAATCTTTGATCAGATAGTCAACTTCGCAAAGGTTATTGGACGGTGTTTTTCTTCTAAAGATATTCTTCTGGCGGCTTGGTTGAACTTACTGTTGGATTCAAAAGAAGACCTGAATCGGATGAGTGACGATCCGGGGGGAAAAAAAATACAGAAAACGGGCGAGTGAAGAATTCATTCTGCCGGGTTGATGCACACTTGGCTCGGCTTGACCGCTGAACTTTCTGCAAGATGAGACACTGAGGCTCCGTGATGCGAGGTTTCTTCCAGACAACGGTCTTTGCCTTTTTAGGCATGTGCTGAACATTTCTGCGCCCCTCTTTTCCCGTTAAAACCAGTGGACATGAAGATAATGCTGGAGCATAAATTGAATTTCCACCTTGATGCACACTGATCCGTTAATTCTACGCAGAGATGGAAGCAAAAGCAAAGCTCGGAAATACCGCTTAGGACCCACAAGGCCTGACTTGCTGTAGCAATCAGCTCAAATCCGACTGAGTTGACTTAGCACTGTGATTCTTTCTTTTGTTTCCCACAATCCCCCTAAATGAGAAACTCCAGTCGTTTCTTTGAAGTTCCTTCCAGCATGATATGCTTTCTCACAGCACAGACTTGCTTTCATCCTCACTTTTGACCGTTTTTGTTTTGAAAAACCACGCCAAGATGATGAACAAGGACTCTCGCTTCCAACGGAAGATGCACGGCAACTTTTCCACTCGCAGGCATTCGTGTATTGGGTATGTATTGGTCCTTGGTTGGCAGATCGGGCTTTCGCCAATATGTCCTTGGGGTTTTGGTAGCGTTTTGCTCTCTGAAGCTTATTGTTCTTTCACTAGAAAAAAAATGGTGTGTTGGATAAACAGTTTTCAGCGTTTAGGTTTCCAACTTTGTAAGTCCACCATCATATTAGACCACATGTGTGTCAAAGTGGCGGTCCGAGGGGCAAATCTGGCCCGCCGCATCATTTTGTGTGGCCCGGGAAAGTAAATCATGAGTGCCGACTTTCTGTTTTTAATTAAAATGAAGAGTATAGATGTAAATTAAATTTCCTGATTTTCCCCCTTTTAAATCAATAATTGTAATTTTTTTAATCATTTTTTCAGTTTTTAGTTCAAAAATCATTTTGTTAATTCTAAAAAAATATATATATATAAAGCTAAAATAAACATTGTTTTAGATCTATAAAAAACTGAATATTCAGGGCTTTTAATCCATTTATAAAAGAAAAATCTAAATATTATATCTAAAATGGTCCGGCCCACGTGAAATCAAGTTGACGTTAAAGCGGCCCGCGAACCAACCCCGAGTCTGACACCCTTGTATTAGACGATGCAGTTTTGAAATCAGTATGGCTGCTATTTTTTTGTAAACCAGGGATTGAAATTGTCATCTCATTTTCCGAACTGCTTTATCCACATTAGGATAGGGGTGCTGGAGCCTATCCCAGCTAACTAGAAGCGGGGGACACCCTGAATTGGTGGCCAGCCAATCGCAGGGCACAAGGAGACAAACAATCATTCGCGCTCACACTCATACCTAGGGGCAATTTAGAGTGTCAAAGTGTCAAATCAGCCTACCATGCATGTCTTTAGAATGTGGGAGGAAACCAGAGTGCCCGTAGAAAACCCACGCAGGCCCCGAGAGAACATGAAAACTCCACAAAGGTGGACCGACCTGGATTTAAACCCAGGTCCCCCACTTTTGTGGTTGGAAACAAAATCATTTGCCATAAGCACCATATTTGTTATTACTAGATGAAAGCAAGCATCACAGGATTTTAGAGGCCATTTTGATGTTTTGATGATTGCAATATCATCCAGAAAATTGCAATTCAATCTTTTTTTATAATATTGTTCAACCCTACTCAAGTGGTGGCACTAAATAATTTTAGCCGAGGCAGGATCATTTTATCACTTCAAGTTCAAGTTTGTCTTATTTTATATTTTATTTAATAATAAATTTTATTTGATTTTTTGCGTCTACATTACACACACCCAGATCGGCAGCGAATGCAAACCCTGAACTCTTAGCTAACATGTCTTCCAAGGATCGGTTGGTACTGTGTTGGAAGTTGTCGGTGTTGGCGTGTATACACTCGACGCTGTGTTTGCAACGTACTGGAGCCTGGGGGAACCTTTTTGGATCCAACTCTGTCCGCTGATTTTCTTCCTCGAGGTCTACAAACTCGAGCAAAGTTGAAGTGTCTGTTACAAATGGTATGATCGTCATTTTGTATTCAAGGACAATTTGGATCTTCTTAGAGGACAAATAGAATTGAATTGCTCCGGTCCATTTCATTTTGTGCCTTGAAAGTTAACTTGTTGCCGCTAATTGTTAGCGCTAGACGGTACCTAAGGTCACTTCTGGTAAATTTTGGATCCGTTTCTATTGATTTTGAAGGACTTTTGGGAGGCTTATTGTTTGTTTGTGGGTTAGGATTAGGGTTCTATACGTATGAATGAGGTACAAAGTGCTCACCAGGCAGAATAACCCAGCCGGGCCACTTCCAGCCCACGGGCCGCACGTTTGACGCCACTGCCATAAAGCGTTCCAAAAGACAAGCCATAAAAGAGATGTCGGGAGAGTGCGCCAGTGCACGGAAAACCTTTCTGCACTCTGGGCATGAGACATGTGCTCGAGAGTGTCATCCAATCTCCTCCAGCTTGTTTGGATCATATGAGAAGATCAGAGCATGAGATTGTAAGCCAAATTCAGAAGTACCAAAGGAAGGAAAACAAGCCTTTTATTCTCTTGTTACCTGAATTTCACCATATGCAGCTTGCAAGGAAAACAATCTACACGGAAATTGCGAGGAATGACCGAGTATGCCGTGTGGGAAAGTAGTAGTTCAAATATTTGCACTGATTGATCACATTTCAGTTCATTAATGGTGCTGTCATTTGCCCATGTCATTGACTCCTAAAATATATCAGCTTTTAAACATTTTGCTTCCAATAAATGGGGCACAGCGTTCATGATTTTTAAGAAACAATTTGACCGTACAATTTTTAAATGCGGGAATGCCTGAAGGCATTTAATGTTGGTTTCTGCCAAGCTGTTTGTGCAATGATTTTTCCAGATTCTCTGAATCTTTTCATAATGACAGACCACAGATGATCCAATCTTGAAATGATTTATAATGGAACGTTAAGAAAACTGTAAAATTCCACTCTTTGGCATCGTTTCCCTGATGAGCTTTCAACCAATAATTTGTTAGGTTTGTCACATCTTTTTATGGGTTGCAGGCATGAAATTCAGAATATGGCAATAAAGGAGTTGCAAATAAAAACCAATTTGTATGACCAACGCTAAGATTTGGATAGCGTGTCAATGGCAGCCAGTATCTTAATTGATGAAATAACACAAAATAGCAAGTTTGTGTTTCCTTATTTTGTGCTAACATTGTTTAAAAACGCTTTCATTTTCGAGGAACTCCGGGTGCGTTGTCAGGGATCCAATTCTTATGTCACTTTGTTTGTCTTTTCCTGAAGCCACTTAGAAGATTGTTTCAGACTAATTGAACCATCTTTTTTGTTACTCACAAAGGATTGAGTTGTACTCTGCGTCACAACAGACATGGCTTTATTCGGACACGTACCAAGAGTATCAGGGCACTATTCGTACATCGTACATTGCGTACACACACACACACTCACTCACACACACACACACACATTCACACAATTCTTTTATAGTGCCACTTTAGATGTGGTTAAATAAGAGCTTCAAATCCTTATCGTAAAAAGGACAGTTGCTGCTCAAGGCGTTAAGCTTGAGGAGGAAATTGACTGAACATTTGGGCCAGGGGTGTCAAACTTGTGGCCCGTGTACTCAGTTGTGCAAGTGGTGCAAGTCCACTCACATTTTTACTTAAATTGAAATCCAAACGTGACCGGACGTTTCGTCGAAAGACGTTTGGTTCCCGGACGTTTGGTCGACCGGACGTTTGGTCCCCGGACGTTTGGTCCCCGGACGTTTGGTAGTACGGACGGGCCGTCAACCCGACATTTGGTCGCCGGGTTCGCTCACTGTCAAATTATGAGAGAGAGAGAGAGAGAGAGAGAGAGAGAGAGACAGAGAGTTTACTGTTGAAAGTGAGCAACCAGGTAATCTCTCGATTTCAAAATTATAATCATGAGAGGGAGGGAGAGAGAGAGAGTCCGTTCTACCAAACGTCCAGTCGACCAAACGTCCGGGAACCAAACATCTGGGGACCAAACGTCTTTTGACGAAACGTCCGAGTGCCAAATCCAAATGGCTTCAAATGTTGAGTTCAAACGACTTTATTTATCGTCCCATTGACCAATCGGGTGGCTCTTTTCCTCCTTCTGTGATTTGAAATGTGTTTTTCCCAAGTGGACATCCAGTTCATTCGTCTTTTGGCATCAATCGCGGCCAAACTAACCTCACAGAACTCGACTTTACTAAAATGTTAACTTCAGTCGTCATTTGCGATCAAAACACGAAATAGCAACAAGAAAGGTGTCAAGTGAGGGCGCGTGAGCAAAGGGCAATAGTGTCAATGTCAGAGGTCTCCGGACGCTCCGCCCCCTCGGCCAAACGCACACTCCTATTCATCAATACGGCCTGTGTGGCTACTTTGTGCGTCACGGCTGTACTCTAGAGTTTCAGCATGACTGATTTGCCCAATGGCCTCCAGAGCTCCATCGATCCCCGAGGGGGGCCGGCAGCCCGTGACGGCTCCAACATAGCAACATAGCCCAAATTCAACGGCAACACCTCTCCTACGGGCGGGACGGCTCGTTGGCACAACCAATACCTTTGTGAGATTCTGTACTGTGGTGAAAGACAAGCAGGCGTTTCTACAACAAAGGTGTGTTTCAGAAAAGAACTTTTGTATTTGTTTTATTTTTTTTTAATCTCTGTTCTATGCCGCTCTGATGCAACCGTGTCAGATGACTGTTGGTTGTAGCCACTAGAGGGGGGAGCTGACTATCTTATGCCTTGGGCTGATACAGAGCAACAATGGGCTCTCTTTGATGCAACACCTTTTTTCTCCTCCTCCAGATTCTATCTTTATTCTTTTATAGAATAGGACCGACTTATTGCAAATCGTGCAAATTATGCCATTTGGGTAATACGACATGAATGTGTTAGCATTTTCCCCCATAGTACACAGTTTGTCTGCACTGAAACCACATAGGGCCATGTCAATATTTAACAGGGCATCAGTTGCTATTGAGCTCTTTTTCACCCTTTTATAGGACTTAACCTCATCCAAAAAATGGCCTCCACATACTATGTAAACATCACATTTTGAGTTATTGTCAGACAAAAACTCCAACAGTCATGTCGGCCAACATATTCACATTTGCTACACAAGGATGGCTTACATGAGCCAATATAAGATATCCACCAATGCGGATGCTAGGTCTCCATCATATTATTTTATTTATATTATCCTTCCTCCCATCAGCTGTCAGGCTCTTTAACAAAACAAATGGCTGAGTGTTAAGACCTACCGTATGCATGCATGTACATCTATGTGTATGTATGTATGTGCTTGTATATATATATATATGTGTATGTATGTATATATGTGTATGTACACGTATGTGTGTATGTATATATGTGTGTATGTACACGTATGTGTATATGTATACGTATAATATATATTGCAGCAACACGCTTATTTATTTATATATTTATTCACGTATTTATTTATTAACTTACTTATTACCTATCTATTTATGTCTAAAATGCCTTTCCTATTTCTGCATCCTCACCCTCTTGCTACTGTGACAATGAAATTTCCCGAATATGGGATGAATAAAGTTATCCAATCATTATTTTGGCAGCATGGTGGAATTGTTGTTAGCATGTCCTCCTCACAGTTCTCGGATCGAGGGTCCAATCCGTTGGACTTTCTTGTGTGGAGTTTGCTTGTTGTCCCTGGGCCTATGTGGGTTTTTTTTTCTGGGTACTCCAGTCTCCTTCCTAAAGAGTTAAAAGAAGTGACCAGTACGGACCTTAGCGTCACACGAGCAGATGGCACATCAATGAATCATGAAATGACACGCTGATAGCCTTTACTTCAGTACATGACGTTTGGCATAACCCAGCCAAATATAACCCCCGAGAAACAAGCTCATGCCGACACCTGCTCTGGCTGCTTTGTGTGCATATCACGTACTACTGGCGGTCATTTTTGAATTGAGCTTTAGTCTGTTTGGGATGTTTTTTCTTTTTCTTTTTTTTTTTAGGAAGTCTGACTTAATGCGAGTCAATAACAAATCAAGTTTGTTTTGTCTGTGTGGTGTTTGACTAGCCTAATTTGCGTAGCCGCCCCCAGGGTTTGGTCATTTGTAACGATGCATTGATTGGTTAGGCCGCAATCAAATCAGTTGAAATGCGTAATATCTGTCAACGTGTTCATATTTTCGATATGCGTTTTGTCAGGAGGAATTGGTTTCTTTCAAATGTCACTATTGAATTATGCTTGCATTTGATTTTTAAGGGAAATGTAACTCTCTGCGTTGATTGTGTACATGACTTTATACATTTGAACTAATTGAGTTTTGAGATGGACCCTGGCACAAATTCACGTTGAAATTCTAAAGTATGGCAAAGTCTTGCACATTTTGCTCTTGATGGAGGTTTGCACTCCACTGAATGCCTGTTTAATTTGTTTGTGCCCTTTCCATTTAGCATAATTAATGTTGTTGGACAATAAAACAGAGGTCAGCAAAGAGACGTGATGCCGTCTGACAGGCAGAGACTCGGACACACAGCGCTTCTTTACACGCTTGAAAAGAGCTCGTTACCCAGGAATTTAGGCCTTCCTTATGTGAGGCCAACATATGATGTCATGAGGCCCCTTTTGTAAAAAAAATGGACACTATAGCTTTGATAAGTAAGAGACGATGTGACCCTCGTCATTTCAGCCCCCTTTACAAGCATTTGAAGCAAACCTACGGTGTCTGTCTTGCTTCAGATGTCTGCTCTTTTCCACTCGGGTGACGCACGGCCACGAAAAACTGGATAAGCATCTGCTCTTAGCGCCAGCAATTGTCAAAGGCTTGTAAAACTTTGTGAAAGTTGCTCTGCTTCTTACCTTTACAGCGTTTACAACCCTTTTTTAAGCCGAGGTTTATCGTTGACATTCGAATATCTCGAGGCACAACAAGAAGAAACGGTCATGTAAAATAACAGTGCTGCCAAAATTTAATCCATCGTGTAGTAGGTCAAAACTCATGCCCAGACGTTTACACGCGATCTCCCTAGGCTACGCCCTTTAAAGTCACACGCACACACTCATGCATCTGGTATAGTATCACCCCTGCTAAGCTAAAATTGTGCTATAAAGTTTGAAAGGTAGACAGGCTAGGCTGTCATCGACTTAGGACCACCGCGCTGAATTGCTTTGCAGTTTTGTTTGTTTATTATAACTCTTTTTGGGAGAATCTCTGTCGAAGTATCGTGGCTGACTGGTGTCCAGTTTACGTGAAGTGGGAGGCTTGGCAGCAAAGGAACAAATGTTCAGTCGATGTCAAGCCTTGGGTGCAATAATGTAGGAAAGAGCTTTGAAGTCTTCTTGCGTCACTGGGCTGTGTGTTTGTACTTGGTCTTTTTACTTCTCAGGTTGCTGATCTCTTAAAGCACTTGCTGAGGCTGGTCCTTCTTTCCAAATATCACAAACAGTAGCCAAAAAACACTTGGGAGTCACTCATTCCTCTGATGCTTGCAAAATTGTCTCGTGTGCTATTCACTGACATTCCGCGATATACTGGCTTTATTTCTATTCAGTTTTTACCATTTTATTTTAACGATAAGTCAATGCATACGATTTCATTTCGTGGAACTATGATGTGTTCTTGATCTGTGCTCAACTAAAATTCCCCCTAAAAATGCAATTTCTAGATCTTTCTTTCACCTTGTCATTTGGCTGTTGTGATCTGTAGTCCAAAAAAAATGCAAGATTTGACATTTTTCGTTTTTATAGGCACCTTTTCCTTAAATTTGTGTCTGAACAAAACTGCTGGCGCAAAATGACTAAAGCAGTCAGGATGATTCCTTTTCTAAAACCTTCCCCGTTTGAATTTCTCGAATAGAAAACAACCCTCAATTCATTAAAACAGATTTTTTTTCAACCTAATACTAATAGAACTAATCTCACTGTGGGAATAGAACCTGTAGATCCGCGTCTTCCTGGTCTTACGTCCAAATATTTCCTGTTTAAGTTGTTAGCAGGAGTGCGCGCTACATTTTCATATTTACTTTACACATTTCTGGTCTTCGGAAATACATTGCCCCCCCGCCCGGGGCTGACCTTGTGTGCTCGTGCATGAGACCATGTTGTACGTTCACTGTGTGTGTGTGTGTTGTCTTTACCTAACATAGTCAAAGCATAATAGCCTGTGGCCTATGGGGGTTCCCCGTCCTGCGTTTGTATCAACATTCACTATGTAGGCGAGACAACAGGAAGGGGTTATCGTTCAGTTGCCCCCTTCCACTCATGAATCGGATGTCCATGGCATTGAATCCAAATGAATCGGACGTCTACTGCCGTCAATGGCCACCACTGATTTAAGAGTGCTCTGCCCGAGTACAGAAAAAAGCTATCATTTGTAAATAAGGCGACCGATTGGTCGGTCCTCACTGTGTGGAGTTTGCATGTTCTCCACGGGCTTGCGTGGGTTTTCTGCCGGTACTCTGGTTTCATCCCACATC